>NW_006771542.1:153198-164127 GCF_000442215.2 Lipotes vexillifer | reverse complement strand
GAATGCCTATTATAGCAGGGAGGTCTTTGAAAATTATTTGGCTAAATGAATAGGTGAAGCTTTGTTTTTTAGCAAGGCATCCCTGTTGTATTCCAGATACTTTAAAACACATTCCTCATGGTATTATATTTAAGAATGTAACTGAAAATTTAATTCTAATCCTTGTAATAGTTTACTCTTACTCCTTCCATGATCTCATGTGCCTTTTATGTCCATTTTGCTTACTTGTCCAATATCCTAATCTCATTCTGGCTTGATCTCCTTTGTTACAGCTCTCTGTCCCTCCACTTGTCTGTAGCAGTCTGTTCCTGTGGCCAGTCAGAACTTTCACCTCTGAAATCATAAATTTGGAAATTTGGCTCTCTGAACACAGTTTCCTGCCTTCTCAGTTTGCCATTTGCTGAACGTATTCTCTGATTTCACTGAGGCCTCCAGCCCGTTAAATCTTCTCTGTCTCCAAATTTGTGACATTCTTCCTGGCATCGGTTTATCCCATATGGACACCATAGTTGGTCACTTGCGATGAGTCATAAGTATCCTCAGTTCTCCTGCACCTTTGTTCTTCTCTCCCACATGTCATGCAGATCTCCAGCTGTGGATGAACAATACTGCCCATTTTCCGTGTTCCTACTGTAGGGCTTCAAGAAATGATTGAATCATATTAATTTGTTCTGTTACTAATTCATGAGTTCCCCCCTCATCTATGCTTGTTATTCTCTTTAGTAGTCTTCTTTTTTTTTTTTTTTTTTGTGGTACGCGGGCCTCTCACTGCCGTGGCCTCTCCCGTTGTAGAGCACAGGCTCCGGACGTGCGGGCTCAGCGGCCATGGCTCACGGGCCCAGCCGCTGCGCGGCATGTGGGATCCTCCCAGACCGGGGCACGAACCCGCGTCCCCTGCATGGGCAGGCAGACTCTCAACCACTGCGCCACCAGGGAAGCCCTTTAGTAGTCTTCTTACTTGTCTGTAGTTGATTTCATTTCTCCTTCACCAGAATGACTCTTCTTTCTAAATCTCTACCCATTTTTGTTGAGCTCAGGTTCCCCTCCCTCTATCACAGAAGATTCCACATGCTCCATTTAAGAAAACCCAGCACATCTATTATTTCCGTATAACACCTTTTGTTATTTAGATAAAGATAAACTGGCAAGTATAACAGCCTTTTTTAGTTTTCCAGCCATCTCTCTTCTCTCAGAGCCCCCACTTCACGGGCTTTTTTCAGATCCTTAACACGCCAAGCTCATTCTTAGCATAGGGTTCTCTTTCTTCTGCCAGACGGGTTTTCTCTTTTGGTGTTTAATTCAGACTCCTCTTTGGGACTTATATGTCACTTGGTTGGAAAAGATTTTGCTGACCTTCCATTGACCTGAAGACAGACCAGATTCTCCCTGAAATAGTTAATGGTCATGAGAGTAACAACAATAACGGTAAATATTTGAGTGTTTGTGTGTCAGGCACCACTCTAAGCACTTATACATGTGGACTTTTTTAGTTTTCGCAGCAACCCGAGGGGATAGATAGATGGGTAAATAAATAGGGCGTAGAATTGTTCCCATTTTGTAGATGGGGAAACTGAAGTGAAGAGGGTGAAGTCACTTGTCCAAAGTCACACAGCCATTTGGTAGGAGAGTTGGGATTTGAACCCTGGCAATCAGGCGCCAGAGCCCCTGTTCTAAACTGCTGTGCTGCACTGTACCGGTAGTTATAACTGTGTCATTTCTGTTAATGTCCACCTTCCTTGGTAGGTGCTGAGTTCCTTGAGTTCAGAGATCGCACCTGTCTGGTTAATTTTTGATTCTCCAGTGCCTAGAACAGAGCCCGGCAGTGAGTAGGCTGTGACAGAATGAGTCATAGCTGCCATTCTGCTTAATTGAGTAAATAGAGGCTTTCAGTGTGACTGTCCTCAGTTTCCTTCCCCTTTGCTTCCAAATGTTAAATCCCTTTGATCAAAAGAATAGGTGCCCTATTTATTTCAAAAGTTAATCCCTCTACCTGTTTACCTGTGATATCCCAAAAGCAATATATGCACTTTGTAAGAACAATTAGTGTAAATGTACACAAAGGAAGTGTCCTTCATTTTCTTTCTTCATTAACCTTTACCATTTTCCAGAGTTATCAACTACTAGCAGAAGTATGCCTTCTTCTGTACATGTACAAACTGTATGCACTCTTAAAATACACAAAAGGGAGTGTACGTAATATGCATACTATTCTAAGTTTGTTTTTTATATTAAAAGTTAACGTTTTATATTGAACTATAGTTTTGCGAGAGGTCACTATTTAGGGAAACTAGGTAAAGTGTATATGGGATATCTGTATTTTTTTTTTTTAAATAAATTTATTTATCTATTTTTGGCTGCACTGGGTCTCCGTTGCTGTGCACGGGCTTTCTCTCTAGCTGCTGCAAGCGGGGGCTACTCTTCGTTGAGGTGCGTGGGCTTCTCATTTTGCAGTGGCTTCTCTTTGTTGTGGAGCACGGGCTCTAGGTGCATGGGCTTCAGTAGTTGTAGCATGCGGGCTCAGTAGTTGTGGCTCACGGGCACTAGAGCCCAGGCTTAGTAGTTGCGGCACATGGGGTTAGTTGCTCAGTGGCATGTGGGATCTTCCTGGACCAGGGCTTGAACCTCTCTCCCCTGTATTGGCAGGCGGATTCTTAACCACTGCGCCACCAGGGAAGTCCCTCTGTATTCTTTCTTTCTTTCTTTCTTTCTTTTTTTTTTGGCTGTGCTGTGTGGCATGTGGGATCTTAGTTCCCCAACCAAGGATTGAACGTGGGCCCACGGCAATGAAAGCGCCGAGTCCTAACCACTGGACAGCCAGGGAATTCCCTGTATTATTTCTTACAATACGTGTGACTCTACAATTATCTCAGAATAAAAGTTTAACTAAAAAATTATAAGAATCTTTCCATGTCAGCATATTTATCTCTTCTAAGTGGCTAGATAAGATTCCATTGTATGTATTATTTCATTTCTCCTTTCCCCTGATTGATGCACTTTTAAGTTATTTCCATTTTTTCATTTTCCCAACACTACTGAAGGGGGAACATCTTTGCATTCGTAGCTTTATACTTGCTTGGATATAAATGCACAGACAAGTTTTAGAAGAGGAGAAAGGATCAAAAGGTGTGCACATTTGAAATTTTGATAAAAGTTGACAGGCTCTCTTCCAAACCAGTTTATACTTTGACCAATGTTTGGGATAGAGCCTGTGCTGTGTGCATTCACCTTCACTGTCTTCATTCTATTTCTCCGTTTCTTCTTTGGGACTTTTAAAAACTAGACCTTGGGCTTCCCTGGTGGCGCAGTGGTTGAGAGTCTGCCTGCTGACGCAGGGGACACGGGTTCGTTCCCCGGTCTGGGAAGATCCCACATGCCACGGAGCGGCTGGGCCCGTGAGCCATGGCCGCTGAGCCTGCGCGTCCGGAGCCTGTGCTCCACGACAGGAGATGCCACAACAGTGAGAGGCCCGCGTACTGCAAAAAAACAAACAAAAAAAACTAGACCTTTTCCATTCCATATCTCCTCTGTTGGCTCTCTTCTGTCTGCCGATCCTCTAACAGATCCTCCACATCAATAGGGCTTTTTTCAGCAGCCACATACTTTTTTTGTATTTACCTATCCTTACCTAGGACTCTATGAGGTAGCTCCCGCTATTCTCTCCATCTTACAGGTAAGGAAAGCAAGATGCAGAGAAGTTAAGTGACTTGCTCAAGGTCACCCAGATAGTGAGGAGCTGGATATTAATCCAGTCAGTCTGGCTGTAAAGTATGTGCTTTTAACCACCATGCTCTAAAAAGGGGCTGGGAAACTACTGCTCAGATTTGTCCTGCAGTCTGTTTTTTGTATATCCGAGCTAAAAATGCTTTTTACATCTTTAAAGGGTTGTTTAAAAAAAAACAAAGGAAAAGATGGGACACAGTGTGTAGTTCACTGACCCCGCTAGTACCTCTTTATTTTTTATGTTATTTCTTTTTACCACCTAACTTCTGTTTCTTCGCCTCTCTTTGTCTCCTACACCTGTGGTAATCTTTTGTCTATCCCAGCAGTTTCAGTTAAACTGACCTGAGGAGGGTTTTCAGTGCCTCATTGATAAACCTAGTTACCTCATTTAAACTCTTGTTCTATCTGAGCTCTTTATATCATTTGACACTATTAATTACCCTGTTCTTTTTAAAAACTTCCTTTCCTTTAGTTTTCAAAACAGAAGTGCCTTCCTATTTCTCTCTTCCCTTCACTGATGTCCTACTACTGCTTAAGCCCCTTTGTGACTCTTCTTCTCTCCCTGCTTTTTAAGTGTCTGTATTCTTCCGGATTCCGTCCTTTAGCTCTTCCTCCCAACTCATGTTCAGGTCCTCTCTCCCTTCTTATCCCTCCTCCAGATCAGAAAGACCCACGTTTGAATCTGATTCCATTATTTTCTGTCTGAGCAATTTACTTCATTTCTCTGTTTCTTTCTCTGTATGAAGGAGAATAGTGATACCTACCTCAGGGTCATGTGGATTAAATGAAATAATGTATGTAAAACATTTAAACCGTACCTCATTTACAGCAAGTGCTTAATAAATACTAGTAGTAGGAATAGTAATAATAGTATGGTTGTGTTGTTACTGTAACTCTGTATCTCTAGGACTCCCAGCTTTCCTGAGGTCCATACAAAGATATTCAGCCGCCTACTAAAGACTCACATTTGGATACCTCCCTAGGTACCTTAAACTGTCTATCTGAGGTGTTTCTCTGGCTTCAGTGCTTAGTGACTATGGCTAAATGACTTATTTTCTTTAAGCCTCAAATTCTCCATTTTCGAAAGGGTGATAATAATAGGACTTACTTTATTATTATTTATTATTCTTCTTCCCAAAATTTGATCTTCCTTTTGCCCTGTTCTGCCTGGAACAAGAGCCTGAGAAATACCTTCTTCGGTTGCCTTCTCTTCCTCACCTCCACCTGCAGTTAGTCACCACGTCCTGTTGATTCTACTTCAGAAGCATCTGCTTGCATTCGTTCCACTTCCATTTCTTCACAGAATTACTGTTACCAACAATATAATAATTATTGGTAATTTTTGTTGCCTCCTAGCTGGTCTCCCGGCCTCCAGGCTACCTCCCACCTTTCATGGATTTATGTTTACTGAAGGCAGATCTCATGTCACTCAGCGGTAAAGGCCTCAGAAGCGTCCCTCTTACGTGCCACGTGAACCTGCAAGGCCCACGACCCGCAGTCTTCTTTTATAGCCTTACCTCTTGTTCCTGGTACTGTTGGGTCCTACCCTGTCTGTGGGTAGACTGCTGACGCTTCGGCGACTGCACCACACACGCATCCCTTTGTCCCTCCCCTGTTGTTGCTCCTTCTTCATTCTTTTTGCTTAGGGTGCTGCCCCCTCAACCACTCCCTGTGAATAAGCACCCAAAGCTCCACCCCAAACTCCTCATCTGTCTGGTGAATTTCTGGTCATCCTTCAGTGGTGCATGGATACATTGATAAATATGTTAATCTACTCTTTTTCCTCTCTTTAGTCTTACCTGCCCTTCCAGGCAACATTAATTGGTCCTTTTTTAAGAGGCCATATAGTGGGTAGTTAAAATCCCTGAGTCAGTCTGCCTTGGTTATTAATGTAGCGGTAGAAGTGGGATAAAACTGTTTAATCTGTCTGTGCCTCTGATCTATAAAAAGTGTATAATGTTACTCTTACTGTGAGGATTAAGTGAATGAATGTAGGAAAAATGCTTTGAATAGAACCTGCACATAGGAAGTAGTTCATAAATATTCGCTGTTATTATTCTCAAAGCACCTCTTACATACGTCTACAGTAGCATTTACACCTGTATTACAGTTACTCTTTTGGTGTATTTTTGCCAATAGAAAGTGGCTTTTTTGAAGGCAGAACTTATCTTTTAGTCATCTCTGTGTCACTGGTATCTAGTACACAGCAGCCCCCAATAAACATTGAATCAGTCATGCTGTTTGCTTGGCCCATAGTAAAGTGCTGGATCATCCCGCGTTTCAGCAATCAGTGTCTTACATCTTCTGGAAATGATTGCTTTCTGAACGTATGGCATTAGAGACACAGAACTGTTTGTTTAGGACCTCAGTGAGCTCTTCAGCCAGAAATTTGATACTACAATGAAGCTTCCTACCTATAGCAGGCAGAATGCAGCGGATGGCGTGTGGTCTTTGCAGGAAGTTTCTCCCAGAGTGTAAGAGAACCTCTAATGTTTTTTGATTAAAGGAGCACAGTCCAAAGCTAGAAAGTCTATTTTCTATCAGACCGGTTTTGTTTTGTTTTGTTGCGTATGAGTAGAGCAGTTTCTGCCTTTTCACCTCCATTCTTACTAAGTCTGCTAAAGATTGAAATGTTAAAACTTTTCCCTTTTAATGATTCAGAGAAGAGATTTCTTTTCTATAAATTTATGTATTTATTTATTTTTGGCTACATTGGGTCTTTGTTGCTGCACGCGGGCTTTCTCTAGTTGCGGCAAGTGGGGGCTACTCTTCATTGCAGTGTGTGGGCTTCTCATTGCGGTGGCTTCTCTTGTTGCGGAGCACGGGCTCTAGGCGCCCAGGCTTCAGTAGTTGTGGCACACAGGCTCAGTAGTTGTGCCTCGTGGGCTCTAGAGCGCAGGCTCAGTAGTTGTGTCACATGGGCTTAGTTGCTCCGCGGCATGTGGGATCTTCCCGGACCAGGGCTCGAACCCGTGTCCCCTGCATTGGCAGGTGGATTCTTAACCACTGCGCCACCAGGGAAGTCCCTCTGCCCCTCTTTTAAGGTCTGTATTTTAAAACCTTTTTATTTTGAAATAATTATAGACTCATAAGAAATTGCAGAATAGCACATAGAGTACTGTGTACCTTTCCGCTAGCCTCCCCCAATGATGATATCTTATATAATTGTAGTATAATACAAGTTCCATTAAAAAACTCCAGTTTGAAGAATATTCTCAGTGGTAGGAAAAAAACTTCCCTCCCTCCCTCCCTCCCTTCCTTCCTTCTTTCTCCTTTTTTTTTTTTTTTTTTTTTTTTTTTTTTTTTTTTTTTTTTTTTTTTTTTTTTTTTTTTTTTTTTTTTTTTTTTTTTTTTTTTTTTTTTTTAACAAAAGGCTGTATTGGACTTGTGGAAGTGGCCAGGAATCACTTGAACTCATGTCTGCAAAACAAACTAGGTGGGTGATCAAGCTGGGTAGTATGGTGTCTGGTCCTTAACAGGAAAAAGGTATGGCTATATGATACCGTAAGACTGATTTTATCTACTTTTATGAACTGGCCTTGAAAGCAATTCAAAAGAGGAGTTTCCAAAGATGGGATGGGTGTATAACCTCCTTAAGTAATTAAATGAGGCACAGTACTCATTTAGATGTGAATATTCTAATGTGTTGGTTAAGATAGTCTCAATATTTTATAGCCATACCATTTATATTCTCTTTGAATGCTTATATTCTTCACAGAGAATATATTTTTAAAAAAATAAGCTAGTTGTTAAAACACACAGTGGATTGTGGAGAAAAGAGTTTATTTTCCTCATGCTCATGTTTCAAAAATTGAAGTATAGTTGATTTACAGTCTTGTGTTATCCTGATGCTCATTTTTTAAAGAAGGCAGAAGGCTTGTGAAGGAAGAGATTTTGGAAAATAAAATTTATTTTCCAAATTGGAACCCTCATACATTGCTGGTGGGAATATGAAATAGTATAGCCACTTTGCAAAACAATTTGGCAGTTCCTCAAAAAGTTAAACATAGTTACCATATGACTCAGCAATTCTACTCTTAGGTATATACCCAAGAAATCTGAAACATATGTTCATACAAAAACATGTACACAAATGTTCATAGCAGCATTATTCATAATAGCCAAAAAGTGAAAACAACGCAAATACCCATCAACTGATGAATGGATAAACAAAATGAGGTATTTCCACACAACAGAATATATTTCAGCCGTAAAAAATAATGAAGTACTGATAACACAGCAACATGCATGAAGCTTGAAAACATTTTGCTAAGTGAAAGAAGCCAGACACAAAAGGCCACGCACTGTATGATACCATTTATATAAAATGTCCAGAATAGGCAAATCTATAGAGACAGAAAGTAGATTGGTTGTTGCCGGGAGCTACAGGGGGATGAGAGACAAGGGACTGGAGAGTGACTGCTAATGGGCACAGAACTTCTTCGGGGGGTGATGAAAATATCCTGGAATTAGACAGTGGAGATAGTTGCACAATCTTCTAAATATACCAAAAAAACCATTGAATTATGCACTTTAAAAGGGTGAATTTTATAGTGTGCAAATTATATCTCAAAAAAATATATTCCCAACTTCCTGTATTAAACTGTGATGTGGTTTGGGGTGTTACCTGTTTGCCTGGTGTGATGGAATATGAGTATAAGGTTACTTACATTTGAGCTCCAAGTGAGGCCAAATACGGGGTGGCTTTGTCAGACCTAAGCCTGGTAACTGCTCAGTGCCCTATAACCCTAGTGGGCAGAGTAGAAGTAGGAGCAGATCAGATAAGGATGGAAATACCATCTCTTAGAATCCAGACAAATATATTAACACAGAGAGAGATCAAGAAGTATTTTAAACAAAGCAGGTTCTGACCTGTTAAATTCGATAGGCTAAAGTTCTTGCCATTCCGTCTTGGATGTATACCTCACAGATCTTGAGAAATTTGTCTCATAGTGAATTATAAGGAAAGTTTTAATAGGCCTTAAAGAATTAAAAATATTTTAATTAATTTTTGAAATGTAAATCACCTTGGGATTTCAAAAAAGTGTCAAAAATATGATTTTCATCAGTGACACACTTTTCTTTTCATATATGCTTAAAAAGCCTTCTGGATTTTCGCAAAGTAATCTGAATGTTTGTGGTGTAAAAAGCATTATACGTGTGGAAGTGGTACCAAGATGGTAGCCAACTTGATCAATTATTCTTTGGCAGACTGAGCTGTATGTGTGTGTGTATATATATATATATATATATATATATATACACACATATATATATATATTATTTTTTAAATTAATTTCTTTATTTTTGGCTGTATTTGTTCTTTGTTGCTGCGCGCAGGCTTCCTCTAGTTGCAGTGAGCGGGAGCTACTTTTCGTTGTGGTGTGCAGGCTTCTCATGGTGGTGGCTTCTATTTGTTGCGGAGCACGGGCTCTAGGCACGCCGGCTTCAGTAGTTGTGGCATGTGGGCTCAGTAGTTGTGGCTCGCAGGCTGTAGAGCACAGGCTCAGTAGTTGTGGTGCAGGGGCTTAGTTGCTCCGCGGCATGTGGGATCTTCCCGGACCAGGGCTCGAACCTGTGTTCCCTGCATTGGCAGTCGGATTCTTAACCACTGTGCCTGCCACCAGGAAAGTCCTATTACATATGTTTTAAAAATAAATCACACTGCCATATCTGAATAAGACTTTAGTCTTATTTAAGTAAGTGTACGAGAGATGGGGAAAAATAAGATTTGCCTAGGGACGGGAAATGTACAGTGATTCTTCCTGTCTGCCAGGCATCGTTGTCATTTTATTAAGTTCCAATAAATGAACCCAGCTGGGTGCTTTAGGGCAGTGATCTTCAAATTGGAGTACATGTCTAAAGGTATCTAGGCTGGCTAGTTTTGAGAGTCCTCAATATTCATTTATACTCTTTCCTGAAATTGTTGTCTGAAGACAAGACTGGCAAAATCCTTGCTCTCTTTTCCTACTCTCCCTTTAGTTCCAGCTCTTCTGGTTGATAAAAGAAAAAGCCATACCTTTCACTCATCTTGAATCTCACTGATGTATGTTTATCTGAGGTGTAAAATACTCCAGGGTTCCAACAAAAGGATAGCTGTGACACTGGCATCAAGTTGTGAAACTTCTCTTTATCAAGGTGTATACCCTTCTCCATACATCTTATTAATAGCTGCATCTTCAAAACAGGAAATAACTTTTTATGGTTTGTTATCAAAATTTACAGTACATTTGCATTGTTTTCACCAATTGCAACTACCAATAATAGTAACAGGAACTCAATCCAAAGGAAATACTTTAATAAATAAAAAAAAAACAGGGCTTCGGGCTTCCCTGGTGGTGCAGTGGTTGAGAGTCCGCCTGCCGTTGCAGGGGACACGAGTTCGTGCCCCGGTCCGGGAAGATCCCACATGCCACGGAGCAGCTAGGCCCGTGAGCCATGGCCGCTGAGCCTGCGTGTCCGGAGCCTGTGCTCGGCAACGGGAGAGGCCACAACAGTGAGAGGCCCGCGTACCGCAAAAAAAAAGGAAAAAACAGGGCTTCCCTGGTGGCGCAGTGGTTGAGAATCTGCTTGCTTGCTAATGTAGGGGACACAGGTTTGAGCCCTGGTCTGGGAAGATCCCACGTGTCGTGGAGCAACTAGGCCCGAGAGCCACAACTACTCATCCTGCGCGTCTGGAGCCTGTGCTCCGCAACAAGAGAGGCCGCGATAGTGAGAGGCCCGCGCACCGCGATGAAGAGTGGCCCCCGCTTGCCACAACTAGAGAAAGACCTTGCACAGAAACGAAGACCCAGCACAGCCAAAAATAAATAAATTAATTAATTAAAACATAGAACAGTCATTTAAAAACAAACACAGCAGTACGTTACAGGAAAGGATGATAAAAATTTATATTAAAATTTTTATTTATATTAAAATAAAATACTATGGAAAAAGAAGAATAGAGATATAATTTCAAGGAGAAAAAGAAATAGTATAACATTTCATATAGGAAATGAAGATACTGTTATACTTTTAAAATGGAGGAGGATGGTGGGTATCAGATTACTGAAGTGTTTAGATTTCATTGGATGTATTTAAATTAATGACATAAATTTTTTTTTTTAGTTGTCAGTTTTAAATTGGCCTATATTGATCTATAAAGGAAAGTACAGCCTTTGCAATGATTTAAACTTTTTTTTTTTTTTTTTTGCGGGACGCGGGCCTCTC
>NW_006771542.1:152276-153096 GCF_000442215.2 Lipotes vexillifer | reverse complement strand
CCTGTGTCCCCTGCATCGGCAGGCGGACTCTCAACCACTGCGCCACCAGGGAAGCCCTGATTTAAACTTCTGATAAAAAATTTTCAGTTTCAACTTAAAAATATTCAAGGAAGGATTTTTTCCTCCCAGTTTTATTTTAGGGGGTATATAAGCAAAACTTTTTGGAGCTAATGCTCCAAAGTATATAGAGATCAAGGAGAAACAGTTTCTGCCCTAAAGAAGGTTTGTAGTTGGATGATGGAGTGGGGACATACACACATAATTTGGCTTAAATAAAGCTTTATTTGGCTTTATTTGGTTGTATTTTGCTGCTTATTTAACACGGACATTGTGCCTCAGTGTTGCATCATGCTTGTTTAAATGACCCTTGAATAGTAATTTAGCTCATATGTGCTCTGTTTCCACATAGGCTATTGTGAAGAACAGAGAGGGACTGTATCTTTTAAAAGACAGATGGATAGGAAAAGTGCCCACTGCACTTAGCACTGATGAATAGTAGAGCTGTCTCATTGTCTGGTTCCTCTGGTCATAATGAACATGAGACTGGAGTCAGGAGACCCCAGTTCGTGTCCTGACTCTACCCTAGGCCATGTGACCTTGGCCAAATCACTTAACACATTTGAACTCTAGTTTCCTTTTATAAAAAAGTGTTTAAACTGGATGATGATCTAGCTCAGAAATTAAGAATCATCAATTTACTCCATACATTTTTACACAGTGCCTAAGTTTTGGAAGTGATAGCTGTATCAAACTTTAAGAAATAGATGCCAGGGCTTCCCTGGTGGCACAGTGGTTGAGAGTCCGCCTGCCGATGCAGGGG
>NW_006771542.1:140878-152140 GCF_000442215.2 Lipotes vexillifer | reverse complement strand
GGCTGGGCCCGTGAGCCATGGCCGCTGAGCCTGCGCGTCCGGAGCCTGTGCTCCGCAACGGGAGAGGCGACAACAGTGAGAGGCCTGCGTACCGCAAAAAAAAAAAAAAAAGAAAAGAAAAAGAAATAGATGCCAGAATAATGGAGCAGATTACTTGCTTAATGTAATGTCATGGAGAAGAATAGCCTACTACTTGTTATTTATCTGAAGTGTGATTAAGACAGTGTGTTATATTATACAGCCTGTCAGAAGTGTTGTGGGCCTCACCACTGCCCTTTTTATTTGGGGGGTGGGGGGGAAAGGAGAATTTCCTCTACTTTTTTGAGAATTAGAACAAATTCTACACAGGGTTAGTAACTGAGAATCCCAATTTTAGTTTCATGCCAGGGCCTTTAGTGAAAGCCACATTTTTGTAATGTTCTAGCAGAATATTCAAATGGATTATGGATTACAGATAACTCCAAGCTTTGCTCTTTACAGGTCAGAGACGGGAACCAAGAGAGCAATTACTGTTCACTCTTGTCATGGACTGGGCTTCTTAGATTCTTTGTGGAACTAAAGTGAAACTTTCTGGAACAGCTCCACTAGAATGGCTTTCCTGGGGGCTTATGAGGCTTACATTCTGAAACTGATACTCTTGTAGTACAAGAATAACTACAAACTGGTGTGGAATTAGGAGGCTATGAAGGGGAGATGCCACATGCAGTTCTTATTCTCCAAAGTCCCTTGGCTGGTGAACAGAGATTTTTCATATCAGTAATCAGCAAGCAGATATTTGGTTATATATTGACAGATCCTTTCTAAACAGCTTTTGGAATAGAAGACTTTTCTTCTGTTTTGTGTTTTTGGAGCTTAAGGAGAATAATGAAGTAGGTAGAACTGACTTGTGATAGTTTAATGTATACAAATATTATCTATTTAACTCCTGTCACTAGTCTTTATCTCCTGTATTTGTTCTTGAACATCATCTCCGTTGTTTGTGTCCAAGAAAGATAACTGGATAAATTATAGTGGTTGATTTGCATGTTATTGTCCTTTATTTATTATCCTCAATATTGGATAGTTTGATTCCTTTATTTATTATCCTCAATATTGGATAGTTTGAGTGATTTGCCTCAGTTAGGTAGGTACTTAGATTGGACCCTAAGGTTTTTAACTTTTTTTGGGGGGGCAGCACAAAATATGGGGTGAAGAGGTCTATCTTTAAAGTGACAGACAGGGCTTGGTGCCTTTTGCTGCTGAAGAGGGAAACAGTATTACCTGGCAGAATCTACTTTGTATCATCAGATGTTTAAGTCAGCAGTTTACTTTTTGTTTAGTAGTATGTCTTGGCTTGTCTGAATGAGTCATAATTAAAATATAGTCACCAGGACTCATAATCTTGTCCAAACAGGAATTATATTATAGATATACTATGCCTTGCCATATATGGAAATAGACTGATACAGGTCCCGTCCCTATTCTTTTGTCTCTGTTTTTTCTTTTGCCCTATCCAGGTCCGTGGGGAGTTTCTTGCCTTTTGGGAGGTCTGCCAGCGTTCAGTGGGTGTTCTGTAGGAGCAGTTCCACGTGTAGATGTATTTATTATGTATCTGTGGGGAGGAAGGTGATCTCCGCGTCCTACTCTTCTGCCATATTCTCCTGTCCAATAGACTGATACAGGTCTGCTGTGATCACTGAGATGAGATAGGTTTTTATAAATAAATAAATAAATGATAAACGATAAATTATTTTAGAAGCATTTTAATAGGTTTCTTTGTCATCTACTCAAAAGAAAAGAGCCTGGAAAGTGAAAATAAACAGAAAAGTAAGTAAAAATAATAGTTACTCAAATTGAAATCTGAAAATCTCTTTCATCTACTTGAATTTTTATATTTATTATGTAAAAATGAAATGATTGTTTTCTTTGAAAAGATTCAAGGAATAAAACAATTTTAAAAAGAGTTTTGACATTCCTTTGTTCTTTGACAAAAAGATTGTCTAGAACCAGGCCAATAAATAATATTGCTAAGGTTTGCTATGGTCATTTGCCGTAGGTATTTTATTGAGCTAGAACTGCACTGGGGCAGTAGCCTTCAAGTCAAGAAACATGAATTAAGAACTTAGGTGCTGAGCTTCCCTGGTGGCGCAGTGGTTAAGAATCTGCCTGCCTATGCAAGGGACATGGGTTTGAGCCCTGGCCTGGGAAGATCCCACATGTCGTGGAGCAACTAAGCCCATGCACCACAACTACTGAGCCTGCACTCAAGAGCCTGCAAGCCACAACTGCTGAGCCCGAGTGCCACAGCTACTGAAGTCTGCACGCCTAGAGCCCGTGCTCCGCGACGAGAGAAGCCACCACAATGAGAAGCCTGCGCACCGCAAGAAAGAGTAGCTCCTGCTCATTGCAACTAGAGAAAGCCGGTGCACAGCAATTATGACCCAACACAGCCAAAAATAAAAACAAACAAATAAATTAATCAATTAAAAAAAGAAGAAGAATTTATGTGCCAGGTACTGCACTAAATACTGAGGACACAAAGGTGAATAAAACATTACTTATACTTGGTTTTGTTCTACAAAGGATTTGAAATACTGACAGGAAGTAAATACAATAATATTATAAAATATAACTTAAGTTCAGAACCAGGGAAAATAGAAATTAGATTTGGAGGCCAAAGTATGGTTAAATAATAAGACACGGGCCCTATGGCTGAGAAGCTCAGTTTAATGTTCATCCTAGTAGCGACATGATACAGAAGCTAAGCTTTGTTATGTTCAAGCTATGTTAAGGCATGATTAGTATATTTAGCAGGATTATGAAGACTTCAGGCATTTTGGGGGAACTCCTATGAAAATGTCACCTGGAGTTGGTTTGTAAGTGGTAGTGTCGTTACTCTTTAGTTATGAGAGTTGAATATAAGATGATTTCAGTATTATTTTTAAATTTTATTTAAACTTCACTGTGTTCCCTTTGTCCAGCGCATCCCGCCGTTTGTCACTTTGTGCCTCGTGGTGTTGCAGTGCTTGTGTTCAAGTGACCCTGATTTTACTTAATAATGGCCACAAAGCACCAGAGTAGTGACGCTGGCAATTCAGATATGCCAAAGAGAAGCCGTAAATTGCTTCCCTGAAGTGAAAAGATGAAAGTTCTCTGCCAAAGAAAGAAAGAAAATCATATGCTGAGGTTGCTGAGATCTACGCCGGGTGGCTGACAGAGTCTTTTTGCTCAAGCTGGGTGTCAGGCCTGAGCCTCTGTGGTGGGAGAGCTGAGTTCAGGACATTGGTCCACCAGAGACCTCCCAGCCCCATGTAATATCAAATGGCGAAAGCTCTCTTGGAGATCTCCGTCTCAGTGCTAAGACCCAGCTCCACTCAACGACCAGCAAGCTCCAGTGCTGGATACCTATGCCAAACAACTAGCAAGACAGGAAAGCAACCCCACCCATTCATTAGCAGAGAGGCTGCCTAAAATCATAATAAGTCCACAGACACCCCAAAACACACCACCAGACGTGGACCTGCCCACCAGAAAGACAAGATCCAGCCTCATCCACCAGAACACAGGCAGCAGTCCCCTCCACCGGGAAGCCCACACAACCCACTGAACCAACCTTAGCCACTGGGGGCAGACACCAAAAACAACAGGAACTACGAACCCGAAGCCTGCAGAAAGGAGACCCCAAACACAGTAAGTTAAGCAAAATGAGAAGAAAGAAATACACAGCAGATGAAGGAGCAAGGTAAAAACCCACCAGACCAAACAAATGAAGAAGAAATAGGAAGTCTACCTGAAAAAGCATTCAGAGTAATGATGGTAAAGGTGATCCAAAATCTTGGAAACAGAATGGAGAAAATACAAGGAATGTTTAACAAGGACCTAGAAGAACTAAAGAGCAAACAAACAATGATGAACAACACAATAAATGAAATTTAAAATTCTCTGGAAGGAATCAATAGTAGAATAACTGAGGCAGAAGAACGGATAAGTGACGTGGAGTGTAAAACAGTGGAAATAACTACTGCAGAGCAGAATAAAGAGAAAGGAATGAAAAGAATTGGAGACAGTCTCAGAGACCTCTGGGACAACATTAAATGCACCAACATTCGAATTATAGGGATCCCAAAAGAAGAAGAGAAAAAGAAAGGGACTGAGAAAATGTTTGAAGAGATTATAGTTGAAAACTTCCCTATATGGGAAAGGAAATAGTCAATCAAGTCCAGGAAGCGCAGAGTCCCATAGAGGATAAATCCAAGGAGAAACACGTCGAGACACATATTAATCAAATTATCAAAAATTAAACACAAAGAAAAAATATTGAAAGCAGCAAGGGAAAAACGACAAATAACATACAAGGGAATCTCCATAAAGTTAACAGCTGATCTTTCAGCAGAAACTCTGCAAGTGAGAAGGAAGTGGCAGGGGATATTTTAAGTGATGAAAGGGAAAAACCTACAACCAAGATTACTCTACCCAGCAAGGATCTCATTCAGATTAGACAGAGAAATTAAAACCTTGACAGACAAGCAAAAGCTAAGAGAATTCAGTACCACCAAACCAGCTTTACAACAAAGGCTAAAGGAACTTCTCTAGGCAGGAAACACAAGAGAAGGAAAAGCCCTACAATAACAAACCCAAAACAATTAAGAGAATGGTAATAGGGACACACACATATCGATAACTACTTTAAATGTAAGTGGATTAAATGCTCCAACCAAAAGACATAGACTGGCTGAATGGATACAAAAACAAGACCCGTATATATGCTATCTACAAGAGACCCACCTCAGATCTAAGGACACATACAGACTGAAAGTGAGGGGATAGAAAAAGATATTCTGTGCAAATGGAAATCAAAAGAAAGCTAGAGTAGCAATTCTCATATCAGACAAAATAGACTTTAAAATAAAGACTATTACAAGAGACAAGGAAGGACACTATATAATGATCAAGGGATTCATCCAAGAAGAATATATAACAATTGTAAATATTTATGCACCCAACATAGGAGCACCTCAGTACTTAAGGCAGATGCTAACAGCCATAAAAGGGGAAATCGACAGTAACACAATCATAGTAGGGGACTTTAACACACCCCACTTTCACCAATGGACCGATCATCCAAAATGAAAATAAATAAGAAAACACAAGCTTTAAATGACACATTAAACAAGATGGACTTAATTGTTATTTATAGGACATTCCATCCAAAAACAACAGAATACAGACAGCAGAAGCAAGAAGAAGTACAGTCCTGCAGCCTGTGGAACAAAAACCACATTCACAGAAAGATAGACAAGATGAAAAGGCAGAGGGCTATGTACCAGATGAAGGAACAAGATAAAACCCCAGAAAAACAACTAAATGAAACAGAGATGGGCAATCTTCCAGAAAGAGAATTCAGAATAATGATAGTGAAGATAGATGATCCAGGACCTCGGAAAAAGAATGGAGGCAGAGATCGAGAAGATGCAAGAAATGTTTAACAAAGGTCTAGAAGAATTAAACAACAAACAAACAGAGATGAACGATACAATAACTGAAATGAAAACTACACTAGAAGGAATCAATAGCAGAATAAATGAGGCAGAAGAACGGATAAGTGACCTGGAAGATAGAATGGTGGAATTCACTGCTGTGGAACAGAATAAAGAAAAAAGAATGAAAAGAAATGAAGGCAGCCTAAGAGACCTCTGGGACAACATTAAATGCAACAACATTCGCGTTGTAGGGTTCCCAGAAGGAGAAGAGAGAGAGAAAGAACCTGAGAAAATATTTGCAGAGATTATAGTCAAAAACTTCCTTAACATGGGAAAGGAAATAGCCACCCAAGTCCAGGAAGCGCAGAGAGTCCCATACAGGATAAACCCAAGGATAAACCCAAGGAGAAACACGCCGAGACACATAGAAATCAAATTGGCAAAAATTAAAGACAAAGAAAAATTATTAAAAGCAACAAGGGAAAAACGACAAATAACATACAAGGGGACTCCCATAAGGTTAACAGCTGATTCTTCAGCAGAAACTCTACAAGCCAGAAGGAAGTGGCATGATATACTTAAAGTGATGAAAGTGAAGAACCTACAACCAAGATTACTCTACCCAGCAAGGATCTCATTCAGATTCGATGGAGAAATCAAAAGCTTTACAGACAAGCAAAAGCTAAGAGAATTCAGTACCACCAAACCAGCTCTACAGCAAATGCTAAAGGAACTTCTCTAAGTGGGAAACACAAGAGAAGAAAAGGACCTACAAAAACAAACCCAAAACAATTAAGAAAAAGGTAATAGGAACATACATATTGATAATTACCTTAAACGTGAATGGATTAAATGCTCCAACCAAAAGACAGAGGCTTGGGCTTCCCTGATGGTGCAGTGGTTGAGAGTCTGCCTGCCGATGCAAGGGACACGGGTTCGTGCCCTGGTCCAGGAAGATCCCACATGCCGCGGAGAGGCTGGGCCCATGAGCCATGGCCTCTGAGCCTGTGCGTCCGGAGCCTTTGCTCCACAACGGGAGAGGCCACAACAGTGAGAGGCCCGCATACCACAAAAAAAAAAAAAAAAAAAAAGACAGAGTCTTGCTGAATGTATACAAAAATGAGACCCATATATATGCTGTCTACAAGAGATCCACTTCAGACCTAGGGACACATAGAGACTGATAGTGAGGGCATGGAAAAAGATATTCCATGCAAATGGAAATCAAAAGAAAGCTGCAGTAGCAATACTCATATCAGAAAAAATAGACTTTAAAATAAAGAATGTTACAAGAGACAAGGAAGGACACTACATAATGAAGGACACTATATAATGATCAAGGGATCAATCCAAGAAGAAGATATAACAATGCACCCAACATACGAGCACCTCAATACATAAGGCAACTGCTAACAGCTCTAAAAGAGGAAATCGCTAGTAACTCAATAATAGTGGGGGACTTTAACACCTCACTTACACCAATGGACAGATCATCCAAAGAGAAAATTAATAAGGAGAAACAAGCTTTAAATGACACAATAGACCAGATAGATTTAATTGATATTTATAGGACATTCTATCCCAAAACAGCAGATTATACTTTCTTCTCAAGTGTGCACGGAACATTCTCCAAGATAGATCGTATCTTGGGTCACAAATCAAGCCTTGGTAAATTTAAGAAAATTGAAATCATATCAAGCATCTTTTCTGACCACAGTGCTATGAGATTAGAAGTTAATTACAGGGAAAAAAACGTAGAAAACACAAACACATGGAAGCTAAACAATACGTTAGTAAATAAGCAAGAGATCACTGAAGAAATCAAAGAGGAAATCAAAAAATACCTAGAGACAAATGACAGTGAAAACACGATGATCCAAAACCTATGGGATGCAGCAAAAGCAGTTCTAAGAGGGAAGTTTATAGCTATACAAGCTATACAAGCCTACGTCAAGAAACAAGAAAAATCTCAAACAATCTTATCTTACACCTAAAGGAACTAGAGAAAGAATTTAGCAGAAGGAAAGATATCGTAAAGATTAGATTGGAAATAAATGAAAGAGAAATGAAGGAAACATTAGCTAAGGTCAATAAAACAAAAAGCTGGTTCTTTGAGAAGATGAAGAAAATTGATAAACCATTAGCCAGACTCATCAAGAAAAAAAGAAGAATCAAATCAATAGAATTAGAAATGAAAACGGAAAAGTAACAGCTGACACTGCAGAAATACAAAGGATCATGAGAGATTGATTACTGCAAGCAACTATATGCCAATAAAATGGACGACCTGGAAGAAATGGAAAAATTCTTAGAGAAACACAACCTCCCAAGACTAAACCAGGAAGAAATAGAAAATGTAAACAGACCAATCACAAGCACTGAAATTGAAACTGTGATTAAGAATCTTCCAACTAACAAAAAGCCCAGGACTAGATTGCTTCACAGGAGAATTCTCTCAGACATTTAGAGAAAAGCTAACACCTATCCTTCTCAAACTCTTCCAAAATATAGCAGAGGGAGGAACACCCTCAAACTCCTTCTATGAGGCTGCCATCACCCTGATACCAAAACCAAACATGTCACAAAAAAAGAAAACTACAGACTAGTATCACTGATGAACATAGATGGAAAAATCCTCAACAAAATACTAGCAAACAGCATCCAACAGCACATTAAAAGGATCATACACCATGATCAATTGGGTTTGTCCCAGGAATGCAAGGATTCTTCAGTGTACGCAAATCAATCAATGTGATAAACCATATTAACAAATTGAAGGCGAAAAATCATAGAATCATCTCAATAGATGCAGAAAACTTTTGACAAAATTCAGCAACAATTTGTGATAAAAACTCTTCAGAAAGTAGGCATACAGGGGACTTAACTTCAACGTAGTAAAGGCCATATATGACAAACCCACAGCCAACATCATTCTCAGTGGTGAGAAACTGAAACCATTTCCACTAAGATCAGGAACAAGACAAGGATGCCCACTCTCACCACTGTTATTCAACATAGTCTTGGAAGTTTTAGCCACAGCAATCAGAAAAGAAAAAGAAATAAAAAGAATCCAAATCAGAAAAGAAGAAGTAAAACTGTCACTGTTTGCAGATGACATGATACTGTACATAGAGAATCCCAAAGATGCTACCAGAAAACTACTAGAGCTAATCAGTGAATTTGGTAATGTAGCAGGATACAAGATTAATGCACAGAAATCTCTTGCATTCCTATACACTAATGATGAAAAATCTGAAAGAGGAAGGAAGGAAACACTCCCATTTACCATTGCAACCAAAAGAATAAAATACCTAGGAGTAAACCTACCTAAGGAGACAGAAGACCTGTATGCAGAAAACTATAAGACACTGATGAAAGAAATTAAAGATGATACCAACAGATGGAGAGATATACCATGTTCTTGGATTGGAAGAATCAACATTGTGAAAATGACTATACTACCCAAAGCAGTCTACAGATTCAGTGCAATCCCTATCAAACTACCAATGGCATTTTTCACAGAACTAGAACAAATAATTTCACAATTTGTATGGAAACACAAAAGACCCCGAATACCAACGCAATCTTGTGAAAGAAAAACGGAGCTGGAGGAATCAGCCTCCCTGACTTTTCAGCCTATACCACAAAGCTACAGTAATCAAGACAGTATGGTACTGGCACAAAAACAGAAATACAGATCAATGGAATAGAATAGAAAGCCCAGCGATAAACCCAGACACATATGGTCACCTTATCTTTGATAATGGAGGCAAGAATATAGAATGGAGAAAAGACAGTCTCTTAAATAAGTGGTGCTGCAAAAACTGGACAGTTACATGTAAAAGGATGAAATTAGGACACTCTCTAACACCATATACAAAAATAACCTCAAAATGGATTAAAGACCTAAATGTAAGTCCAGACACTATAATACTCTTGAGGAAAACATAGACAGAACATACTATAACATACATCACAGCAGGATCCTTTATGACCCACCTGCTAGAAAAATGGAAAGAAAAACAAAAATAAACAAATGGGACCTAATGAAACCTAAAAGCTTTTGCACAACAAAGGAAACCATAAACAAGTCGAAAAGACAACCCTCAGAATGGGAGAAAATATTTGCAAATGAAGCAACTGACAAAGGATTAATCTCCAAAATTTACAAGCAGGTCATGCAGCTCAATATGAAAAAAACCAACAACCCGGGCTTCCTTGGTGGCGCAGTGGTTGAAAGTCCGCCTGCCGATGCAGGGGACACAGGTTTGTGCCCCGGTCCAGGAAGATCCCACATGCCGCAGAGCGGCTGGGCCCGTGAGCCATGGCCGCTGAGCCTGCGTGTCCCGAGGCTGTGCTCCGCAACACGAGAGGCCACAACAGTTAGAGGCCCGCATACCGCAAAAAAAAAAACCTAATCCAAAAATGGGCAGAAGACCTAAATAGACATTTCTCCAAAGAAGATATACAGATTGCCAACAAACACATGAACGAATGCTCAACATCATTAACCATTAGAGAAATGCAAATCAAAACTGCAATGAGATATCATCTCACTGCGGTCAGAGTGGCCATCATCAAAAAATCCACAAACAATAAATGCTGGAGAGGGTGTGGAGAAAAGGGAACCCTCCTGCACTATTGGTGGGAATGTAAATTGATAAGGCCACTATGGAGAACAATATGGAGGTTCCTTAAAAAACTAAAAATAGAGCTACCATATGACCTAGCAATCCTATTACTGGGCACATACCCTTAGAAAACCATAATTCAAAAAGAGTCATGAAAAGGAAAAAAAAGGGCTTCCCTGGTGGCGCAGTGGTTGAGAGTCCGCCTGCCGATGCAGGGGACACGGGTTCGTGCCCCGGTCCAGGAGGATCCCACATGCTGTGTAGCGGCTGGGCCCGTGAGCCATGGCCGCTGAGCCTGCGGGTCCGGAGCCTGTGCTCTGCAACTGGAGAGGCCAAAACAGTGAGAGGCCCGTGTCCCACAAAAAAAAAAAAAAAAAAAAAGAGTCCTGTACCACAATGTTCATTGCAGCTCTATTTATAATAGCCAGGACATGGGAGCAACTTAAGTGTCCATCAACAAATGAATGGATATGGAAGATGTGGCACATATATAGAATGGAATATTACTCAGGTATAGAAAGAAACGAAATTGAGTTATTTGTAGTGAGGTGGATGGACCTAGGGACTGTCATACAGAGTGAAGTAAGTCAGAAAGAGAAAACCAAATACCGTATGCTAACTCATATATGTGGAATCTAAAAAATATAAAGGTTCTGATGAACCTTTAATAAATAAATAAATAGGTAAATAAATAAATAAATAAATAAACAAACAAACTTCACTGTGTTGTGGGGACAGTCTAGGAACCTAGCCTGAGGAGCTGAGGACTGAAGTTTCACTTTATTTTTATATGGTAATAGGTTTTTGTTTATACAATAAGTACAGATTTAATATTGAGATAGAAAAAGAAGTGAATTGCAGTTTAGAAATTGCTGTGTTTCCCTTCTGTTTTTTCTTTAGTTATTAAACTTTCCCTTTCCTTAGTTTGTAACGTTATTTCATGGCATCTTTGTGGGGCAGGATGTGATGAGTTTTGCTGAATCAAAAACTACTACCGTTTCTCCGGTTTCACAGGTTTGAGAAACTCTGATGAAGTAAATAAGTTGTAATTTGAATATAGAGTCTGTTTTGGGGACTCTTGTGGGCATATCTTAGTTTTAAAAGGGAAAAAAAGATTTAGTGTTCTAAAGGGATATATAAACACAACTTCTTGATAGTAGCTTCAGATTTCA
>NW_006771542.1:110503-140868 GCF_000442215.2 Lipotes vexillifer | reverse complement strand
TCAGCAGATATCATTGTTGCATAATACATAATCTTCCAGTATGGTAGCTAATGAGATGCACAACTGCATAATTACAGCAACAGTTATTTTCCTTATAGAATTTGACGGCTACTAAGTAAACAGTGTTTTTTTTGTTTTTTTTTGTGGTATGCGTGCCTCTCACTGTTGTGGCCTCTCCCGTTGTGGAGCACAGGCTCCGGACGCGCAGGCTCAGCGGCCGCGGCTCACCGGCCCAGCCGCTCCGCGGCATGTGGCATCTTTCCGGACCGGGGCACGAACCTGTGTCCCCTGCATCGGCAGGCAGACTCTCAGCCACTGCGCCACCAGGGAAACCCAGTAAACAGTTTTTTTACTTATCTTAATTAGCTTAGTTATGTGCCATCATTATATTTTCCTTCATGCTGCTGCACTCCACATTTTTAGTTGAACAGAGACAGATATTAATTATTTTAAAAGAGGTCTTGCTCTTGAAGCATTTTTGCCAATGGTTTTCCTTTATTACAGTGGTTATCCACATTTAGATGAAATCCAACTCAGGAAGAAAGCATAATGAAATGCATACTTACTGAAAACATTCAGTTAGGGTAGAGGAAAGCCTCCCAGAAGGTAGAATATTTCAAGGTTGTTTTAAAGTTTATCCTCATTATTTTTATTCATCCATAGGTATGTTAACTGGGCGAAGGTTCCTGAATGTGGTACTGTTTTGGTAAGGCCCTGTGTGTGTCTCAGGCACTTGTGCTGCAGGTACTGACTTTTAAAACCCAGACTCATGTAGATATGCAATAAGACACCACTCCAGCCTTTAACACCATCTGTGTTTCTTTTGTAACCTGTAAGATGTGTTTGCTAGTGCCTTTCACATTTCAGCCGGTGGAATCTAAAGAATGCAGATGGGAACTATAGAACCTATGTGTAAATCGGTTTCACTTTCAGGAGATTGGAAATAGCTGTTGAGAGCACTCTGGGTTTAGTGGGGAGGAGTGCTATGGTGGATGGGCAGTGTCTACTAGGGTTTGGAATGGTGAAACTGCAGCATGTGCTCTTTCTATCATCCATGGTGTTGTCACCTATGTTGAACACGTTCTCTGATCATACTGAGAGTCCAAAGGCTCAAGATAATAATTTCAACAGGGACCTGGGAGAAATAAAGAAGACAGAGGTATTTAGGACAAAAGAGGGCCAGTAAAGGGAAAATCACTTATGGATGGAAGAATAGAGAATGGTAAATTGGAAAGAAAAAGATTAAAAAGACACGAGAGTAGGCATAAACAGGCTCTACCAGTCCTTTTTTTTTGGCTTAGGAAAGGAAAATACATTTGTGAAATTCTCGGGCCACTTTGGGCAAGGAAATTAGAAGTTAATTCAAGTTGTATTGTTGGAGTATAAGTCTTAAAATTTTTGTTGTTCTCAAGGTAGAAAAAAAAGTGTGATACTCATGGTACTCCTTTAGTTCGTTTATTTGCCACTTAGGATAAAACAAAATAAGGGAGACTTCCAGAGTAGTCTGTGATATTAGAAGGGCCTTTCAAAAAATGATTATAGCTCTGCAAGATACCTCTTTTCACTTGTGTGATCACACCCCATTTTCCCAGATATTTAGTATCAAAGTTTTCCAAAATAAGTTCTGTAGAACACTAGTGTCCCTCAATGTTTAAGTATATGTTCTAGGAGGAAAAGAATCATTAGGTAAGTTTGGGGACTGATAGGGTTCCACAACAAAATAACAAAATAGTGAACAAAATTAGTCTGTTTCTTTGCTACAGGACATCTGAGAGTTCTTAAAATACTAGTGTGCCTTGTGAATCCCTGAAGAGAGAAACGAGGTGGAGTGTGTAGCTTTTCTCAAATTTAGTTGGCCACTGTACAGTTTGAGAAAAGCTGGTATATATGATTGTGTTACCTGTAAGCCTGGATTTCTGCAACTCCTCTGACTTGCTTTGCTATTTTTTTTCTCTTTCCCAATCTTTCCGCATTACCTGCCCCCGCCTCCGCTCTCTCGTCTCCATGTGTGTATTCCACTTGGGGGGAATATTAATACTAGTTCACATTTTAAAATATGATAGTAGTTTTGTGAACTCCTTATTTGAACCTTCAGGTTTCTTGATAATCGGACCCCTACGTCTTACCTACGTTTTCAGGTTTTTCACCACTGTTCTCCCATGATGATTCCTTACTGGAGCTCAATTTCTTAACTATTCCGTGATTTTATTGTATACTTGGAATGTTCTGTACCTTTATATTAAGGTCTAGCTGAAGTTCTAGCTCTTCCATTAGACCTCCCCTGATCTCTTTAGCTAGAAGTAATCTCTCCTTCCTCAGACATCTAGCATATATTTACTAACACCTGTAGTAGTATTTACAGATTGGTCTGTGGTTATTCATGCAGATGTTTTGCAAGCTTGAGAAGAGAGGGCATACCATGCCATATCACCTATATCATCCATAGCTTCTAGCTTAAATGTCCCCCACACAGAGTAATAATACAAGCTAACATTTGTTTACGAAGTGCCAGGCATTGTTCTAAGTTCTTTACATGATTAATCCTTTACTACAGACCTATAGGTATCTCTGTTTTATAGATGAGGCAACTAAGGCAGTGAGAGGTAGAGTAAATTACTCAAAGTCACATATTAAGTAGTGATGGAACCAGGATTTGAACCTAAGCAATCTCATGCTCTTAATCACTACACAGCACTGCTTCCCATAGTAGGTGCTCAGTGAATATTTGAATGAATGAATGAATGAATGAGTAAGCCAGGCTTTGGAAAAGGGGCCCATCAGCTGTGTTTCAAAGTTGTAAGATACTTTCCTTATCACCTTTTTGAAGTTGACATTTATCTAGCCTTGTAAGAAGTTCTAAATGACAAAGAACAATTAGCAAGAGTTCAGGTGGGTTGAGGGAGTGGCAGAGATGAGTGTATGGGGAGATGCAGGATTTTATGTAGAGCCAAGAAGAGTCAGTGCTAGGCTAGAAACCGCTGCTTTCCTCGTGGAGGGAATAGTGGTGAATCCAGGCTTTGGAGTCTGAAGACCTGTATGGGAGTTTCAGCTTCCTAATTTCTTAGTTTAGCAAGTGTCTTAACTGTTCTAAACCTCAGTTTTCTCCTCTGTAAAATAACAGTGGGTACTTCATTAGTGTCTTTGGGAGAATTAAACCAGGTAATCATGGATAGCACTTAGCATGGTGCCCAGTACATATTAAGTGCTCAACTGATGTTACTTATAGAACAGGAAGTTTTATTTAATGTAAAACTAGCTGCTTCTCTCTTTGAAAAAAAAATATGCCCTTTGGACTTGAGACCTTCATATTTCAGTGAAAGTATTAAATAGATCTGTTTTTTATGATATTCTTTTTTTTCTTTTCCTCTACTTCACATTATTTTATTTTCTAATTTGGGGGAGATAGTAGTCCAACATTTAGGTTATTCTCTATTTCACGGCAAATAAGTGAGCACTAGATTAGGAACTCAAAGCACTAGGTTCCAACATTTTTCTTATTCAGTAAGTTCACTTTTTGTAAGAGATGTTGGCTGTGTTATGCAGTTTGTGGCTCTAGCCATTGATCAGAGATTTTTGCCGCTTTCATCGCCTCTTTTGATAAACATAAAAATCTCATGCCTTATCCCCTTTTGTAGTATTTTGAAATAGTTACAAAATTGTCTTATTTTTAAAATAAAAATTATCAAAATTAAACTATTATCTGAGAAGAGGAAACATTTCTATTTATGATGTGCAGTAAGACTTCTAGTGTACATTGCACCTACAAATGTACATTAATGGCAAGCCTGTCTTAAACTGAATTTGTTCTGAATATTTTCTCATTTTTGAGCTTTATTTTTGGTGTTTGTAATATGAAGACAATGGGTATCTTTTTATTGATCAAATAAGGTTTATTTTATTAATTATTCTTTTTCTTTTAAACTGCACCCTCAAGAGTCACCTTCCTGTGCTGAGAATTGCTGTAGTCTCGATGTAGAGCTGAGGTGATTCTGATCTGAGAGATTCTGCCTGAATGTGTGGGATATTTCAAAGAATCTTAGCTTTGATTCATGTATAGGGAAGAAATATGAGATTATTAGGAGTGGAGATAAGAGGATAAAGAGAAGAGGAGTGCAGAGTCATTGCAAATAAAGAACCTTGTAATTTATTCTAGATGGAGCCAGGGGTGTGTTTGTCTGTAACTTATTGAAGTTAGTATTCTGTGAAATTTTCTTTGTGTCGTTCTTTGTTTAGTTGAGCAGGTTCAGATGAGGCTGAGAGAACAGGAAGATTGTGCTTGGAAGGGGGAAAAGGTTGTCTTTAGGCCACCTTAGTTCAGTCATCTTATAAGAAGAGTCCCCAGGAGGATGTTTCTGTTTTTAAAAATATTGTCTGATATGTAAATTCACATATCTGGTGTAAATTATTCTGGCTAAGCTTTCTGCTTTCTTTTGGTTCAGAAATGAGACAAAACAGATCTTGACCACAGAACACACAACAAAAAAGAGAAATCATAAAACATTAGAACTTCTTAAGTGGTATGATTTCTTGATGCATTCAGCATTTGAAAAAACACGTGAAAACGGGAAAGGTATTTAGCATAGGAATTAACTTGTTTCTTGGCAAGGAATCGGGGCAGCGTTTGAACCACTGGCTCTGTGCTGGTTCTTTTGTTGTGCATGTTTTTTTTGTTTGTTTTTGCTTGATTGTCATGTCTTTTTTTTATTTACAAGTGATATTTATCTAATTTTATTTATTTACTTTTTAAAAAATTTTTTTACATCTTTATTGGAGTATAATTGCTTTACAATGGTGTGTTAGTTTCTGCTTTATAACAAAGTGAATCAATTATACATATGTTCCCATATCTCTTCCCTCTTGTATCTCCCTCCCTCCCACCCTCCCTATCCCACCCCTCTAGGTGGTCACAAAGCACCAAGCTGATCTCCCTGTGCTATGCGGCTGCTTCCCACTAGCTATCTAGTTTACATTTGGTAGTGTATATATGTCCGAGAACAGACTTGAGGATATGGGGAGGGGGAAGGGTAAGCTGTGACAAAGTGTCATGTCTTTTATAATTTCTGCCTTTGAAGATGTCTCTTTATCTAGGGCAATTACCCTACTGACACAGGAGGCAAGTTCAAAGGAAGCAGTTGTTTTGTTTAACCAGAACTTCATTTACAGCTGGTCCTAAGCTGAGTCACTGAAGTTTGTTTTACCCAGTTTAGGTCTTGATGCTTGCTTTATTATTTGGGAGTGGCAGAAACCTGGAAATCAGTTATATTTCTTTTCCATCCTCATTCATCTTAGTTGCTTAATGCTGATAAAAGGTGTCAGATCCACTTCCTTCCAAGGTAGCCTCCTTCATCAGTATGAGAGTACAGGCACGGTGCCTGAGTGCCCTTCCTCGGTCCTAAGAACTTCTGCCCCTTACCTTCCTTAAATGCTTCTTAGCCTTAGGGAAACTTTCTGTTTATTCTGGCCCAGGTGATCCATTCCCTCCTTTGAGCTCAGCCTAATTGTCTCTGAGTCATGTGGCAGTTAATCTTGTTTTGCTTTGTGTTATCTCTTGTAGTTGACTTTTATTGTTAATGTTAAGCTGCTTGAGGACAAGGGCTGTTGTTGATTTATTATTCCCTATACATTTTACAGTGACTGATTTTTCCCTGGATTTACCCTGGGAAGTTTTCTTGTCTCTCAAATGGCAAGAGTATCCTTTAGAACATTTCATAAGAACTCTCAGAATCTTTTAGACTTTTCAGGCTGTGCAGTGTTTGCCTTTGGCCTTGATAACAGCAGTTTTTCCCCCTTCCTACAGACACAACCAAGATTCTGGGTAAAGACCAGGCACCAGAGTCTTCCTAGATTAATACTTATCTTAAGTAGTTTTTTGGTTTGGAGAGAAAATGATAGTATCCTTTACTTAGCTTTAATTTTCACCACCAAATATTTTAAAGACAGAAATGAATGATGTACTGTACTTAGCTATGGGGGCAGGTAAACAAGCAAACATTTAAAATTAAGATCTCACATGACTAGTTAATATTGTATAAAACATGTTCTAATTTTGCTGCATTCACTCTGTAACATTAGAATTGAATGACCTTGTTGATAAGGTGCTCTGAGTTTCTTTTAAGGGGGGATTTATTTCTTAATGAATTGGGGATTTCAAATTTAAAAGGAGTCTGCATATTTTTATATAATACCCCAACTTTCATAAGTTATTTTATGTTTATCATTGCCCTGTTGGAAGCTCTGTTTTGCCAGAGAGTCATTTAATATATCTTCTGTGCTGACTTTGGCTTGGTGGCATGTAACCATTCTGAAGGAACTAACTGTACGTTAATGTAAGTTGCCTGTGATGGCATTGTGACAACAGATATGTCAATTTTTGTTTGGGGAGAAAAGTCTAAAATTTTACTTTAAAGGAACTATTCTGAGCTCTTGAGATGATATAGTTAGATCTTCATTTTTTTTTTTTTTTCTTCTCTCTAACAAATTGTGGGGAAAACACAAACCTCGAGTTACTTCCTAAAATATTTCCCATGATGGTTGCTACCTTAGGTTTCAAGGCTTTTTGTCTTCAGGAGCTCTGACTCTTCTCTAAGTATAGTCAGAATGCTGACTCTTCTTTAAGTAGAGTCAGAGTGGGCCTTCCAAAGCTTTGAATGAGCCCATGAACCCATGAATTGTCCCCATAGCATCCATATTTCCACATTTCCTTTTGTTAAGGTTATTTTTTTCTGAGAACTGTTTGTAAAATATCTCCATACCACAATATCTCAACTTTCAGGAAAACACAACTTACATATTCTTTGTGTTTTTATGAGAAACAATTTATTACTTACATTATTATTTTTGAAAATTTTCTTTCCTATTTCTATCCTGTCCAAAAAGAATGGATCTTGGATTTTAGAGAAGTACAATTATATGCTATGCATGGGGTCATGTAAATTAATTTATTTTGGCTTAATTAAAAATTTAAATTGTGGTAAAACACACATAACATTGTTTTAATTGTTGTAATTTTGTATTTTTTTCTTAGTTGTTTCTCTTCTCTCACTGAAAATAATTCTCTCATCTGAGCCTCACACACATTCCTTACTAGGATTATCTTGTTACTCACAGAGAGGAAAATGATTCATTGTCTTTTTTTCCCCCAAAACATTTTTTGAAATATTTTTATTCTTTTGAAAACAGGTTCACCTGGGAGCATCCAGTTTTGAGCTTGGATGAATTAGCACTGTTACTTCTATCAGATATTTTAAAAGTTGAGTGTAAGACCACTTCTGATTGGGTTGGTTTCTCAAAGAACATTTTTATAGCCAAAATTTCTGTCCTGAGTTCTTTGACCTAGTCCGAGGTTTTGTAAATGAATTTTTATCTGGAGCCCTAATGAGTGCAAAACTGATAAATTAGTATAAATATATTTTTAAGTTTGCTGAATTTTAAAGAAAGTCAGTCTGTGTTTGAGCTCTAGGGAGCTCTAGGTTATTTTTGTGTTTTGTTTCCGTTTCACAGTATCAAAAAAAATCCTGGTTTACACAGAAGGGTCCTTGTAAATGGTAACAATTTTTAAGACCACGCTGCCTAACAACAACAAACAACAATGGCATCTAACAGTTTCTGAGCACCCAAGCACTAGACTGCTGGTAAGAGCTTTATGTGTATTGATTTACACAACAACCCTGTAATGTAGGTAGTTACTTTTATCTCTACAAATGAAAAAAAATTGAGGCACAGTGAGTTAAGGTAACTAATACAGAGTTTACAGGTAGTGAATACATGGCAGAGCTAGGCTCAAATCTGGTGCCCTTAACCATTTTGCTGTTTGTATTGCTCTGAAAACGTTTCAGTTAATCTGCTCTAGAAGTTTTAAAATGGAGTAGCGGGAAATTCTAATTTCATAGTAGAATCATTGATATTCCTTAATTCATACTTGTTCAATTTGGAGTGATTGTTGAGTAAGTTTCTCGACTAATTTAAATCTTCATTGCATGTTTGAAAATATTATCAGAGTCATTAAAAAAAAGAATCCTCGTTGCCTGTCTTTGTCTTTTATTCAGTCAAAATTTTAAAACAGATAAATATATTTTGTTTTGTATGTTCAGTTGAGATTTTTGTCTTAATTTTATCATTGACATTATTTGCAGTTGTAAAGCTTGGTAGCATTACAGTCTTGCTTGGCAGAATTATTTAAAGTATTAGCAGGATGCACCAGCTGGTGCAGCTGTGTTGTAACTGAGAGTTACTAAAGGAGTTTCTTGGTAACGAAAAGTAAAAAAGGCAAGTTTTTTTTCGGGGGTTGGGGGGTGGGGTGGGGGCTTTATTTGAACTGTTTATAATAGAACTTGGGGTTAGATAACTAACAAATTTCACAAATGAAAGAAGAGTTTCTGGAACTCATTATATAGTTACAAATAACTGTGAAGTCTGAAATTTACGGACCATGCCTTAATAAATTGATAGTTTGAATCATACTGGCATCTTCTTAACAGCTCGTGCTTATCTATGGAACATGCCATTCTTACTTAAACTATGTTTACGTAATAGTTTTTATAAGAGCCACTACTTCTGCAATTTTTCCTGTCATTGTTTTATTACCACTAGTACATATCTCCTTATGTTTTAACCAACTTATTTGAGGGCATACTAAAAATTTATCTAAATATTAATTTTTCCCCCCTATTGTGCATGTTTTACAAACAAACCCTTTGCATCATCACTTGCATGATGAGATTTTCAACATTCATGACCTTGCTAGTAAAGTGTAGAGATTTCACATAATTTTAGCCTTTCAATTATTCAAGTATTGTAGATGCTTTTCTCTAGTTTCTTGTTTCAAATAATGGTTATAATTATATGTAAACAGTAGTGTATTCATCCAATAAACTTCTTTACAGTGTTAGTAGTATAGGATTTAATAAGCTTTTCCTCCAGAGTGTGTACTAGTTACTCATGTTCTGTGTGATAACTTACCTTGAACAATGCTGTGGTATTTTCATTGTGAGATTTAAATTTTGTTTGAATTCTCCCCACTGCCCCCCAATAACCTTAAGCTTTCTTTTTATGCTCACTCTTCCCCCCTGCCCCCAACAAACTATGTCATAACTTGACAGGGATCATAAATCTATTTTGTAAGGTTTAACTTCACTAAACATATCAAGGAGTTGAGATATATATTTTTTCTCGCTGTAGAAGGTGACCTCCATTGACAAAGAGCCATTACCTTATTTATTGATATGAGAGTCTTTCATTTCACATACTATTATCAGTGTGTTTGATAATGGTTGAAGAATTGGTTGGTATTGGTTTCTAATACTAATTGTCAATTTGCCTTGAGCCTGACCAATCTTGTTATATTCATTATTAGATATTTTTCTTAAATCTCAGAATTTTAATCATATTTTGATATGGTTCATTGATATTGTTCATTAATCATTTTACCTTACCACAAACATTGTTATTGAAGAAGTATTGAAAGCTTATGATAATACTATCATAAATATAAAAGTAGGGCAAGAAGGACCCAAACTTTCACGTTACAGGTTCACTTATTTTGTGACAGACATGCTATGTCATCTGGAGCATGTGCTGAGGCAGTGTTGCCTGACAACTAATGGAGTGCAGCATATGTGTGTGCTTTTACCATTTTACATAAGTGGATATACACAGTCCTGAGTAAGAAGAAGAATAAGAGCAAACACCAGTGCACAACTACAGTCTTTCTAGTCAAGGGCATATCTTAAAGAATTTCACATTCAGCAAATGGACAGAAGTGGCTGGAGAAGCCTTATTTTGAGTCCTGCACAAAAGCAAGTTAACCTGGTAGTTGAAATTGCCTGGAACTTGTCTCCGTTTTATTAAAATTGGCATATAACACATCTGTGTGCATCTCTGTTATTGAAGTCTTAAAAATAGTTACAGTTTATTTAATAAATGAAAGTAATGTAAATGTTTGCTAAAGTCCTCGTATTTTTTGGATATCATTTTGAAAACCCCTCTCCTTAGATAACTAGTTCTAAGCCTAGTCATTGTCTAAATTCACAGAGGATAGGGTCTTCACTAATGAGGCAGAATTTCCTCCGAGTTAACTTGACTTAGAATGTATTTGTGTTGGGAGAAATTGCATTATTATTGATATTATCAGCCAGAGCATGGGTTTCGGCTGTACAGATAAGTTAATTATTTAAAAATGACTAAAGAGATGAATTCTTTAAACTTGTGCCTTATTTCTCATCGCAGGAAATAAGGTTCTTTCTTGAAAACCAGTGTTAAGGGATGTTAGTAAAAATGTATTGCTGCACTCAGCAATACTGGGCATGGATGGGAACTGTCCTCCTATAGGCAGAAAATTGTTTAGCGTCTGTATCAGGAGTTTGAATTCATATAAGGCTGTTGTGCTGAAGTTCTCCATTAAGTGGGTCAACCAGAGTAGTGTTGGCACAGGAGCTTCCTCCTGTTTAGGTATAGGATTTTAATTTATTAATACTGTTGAGGATATTCTTTATCATCTGCAGAATTAAAAAATATTCATCAGATATGATAAAAGATTGCTTTATGAGTAACTGGAATCTCAATTATATATTTTTTGGTGTGTGAGAAGTATGGAATATTTAATCATTACAAGGCCCTCTGTAGGCCTTGAAGTATCTACATTCTCTATATTAATGCTTCTTTTATTAATATCAGTGGTAAGATGTTCTATATGGTGAATACTACTGGTAAATGAATCTTCATTATATACCCTATGATTTAAAAAAATATGTGGATTATAGCCCCAAGCTTGAAACAACCAACAGATAACTAAGTAGTGGCATATTCATACAAATAATTTTTTATGATTTCAGTGAAAGAAATTTAAAAAGATAAACTTGAAATGAATCTCAAAAACATTATGCTGAATAAAAGAATTCAGGCACAATAGGCTACATGTTATATAATTCCATTTATCTGAATAGTAGAACGGGTAAAACTAAGTGATGGTTATGGAAATCAGAATAGTGATTGTGTCTAGGTGGATGGATGGAATTGAGTAGAAAAGAGGAGGGAACTTTCTGGAGGAAGTATCCTAGATCTTGATTGGAGTGATAGTTACATGGGTGCATACATTTGTCAAAAGTCATCAAATGGTACACTAATATGTGTGTTTCATTGTGTGTAATTATACCTCAATAAAAACCATTTGGAATAGAAATCATTCTAATGTGAATAATAGTGGTAGTGGAGCAGTAGTAATAGAAATGACTAATAATTGTTGAGCTCTTAGTACCAGACAACAACCCAATGAGGTGTGTTTTATTAGCTCCATTTTACATGTAAGGAAACTGGGTCTTAGTGAATATATAAGTAACTTGTCCAAGGTTACAGAGCCAGTACATGCTTCAGTCTAAAGATCTGTTTGACTTATGAGCTTAATAGTGACATTTTCCTGAATATGTATGTTTAATGTGTTTAATATTTTCTTTTTTTTTAAACAGAACATATGAGTATAATTTAAATTTATTTGATAACTTAGGGTCATCACTATGAACATTATTTTTTGTGCTGAAGTGTATAGGGTTCTTTCCCATGAACTGAATGAACTAAATGTTTTGTTGAATTCTGTTTTGTAATACTTCTGTCTCTTCTGTCACTGCTACTCCAACGGATTTTTTTCTCTCCTGGTTCCTCTTTCTACTTTTTCCCCCTTTTAATATGCTGTGGGCTGGAAACCAGGAGATAAATGTAGTAATTATTTTTATATAAAATAAGATTTTAGTAAGGACCCGAGAGACCCTTCTCTTCAACATAATGCATGAGCTTTGGTTGCATGAACCTTTTGATTTTCCTTCTGGTTGCTCAAAGCCATGTTTCCCTGCCCCCTTCTCTCTTTTGAATTTACCTTCTGGGTTTTGGTTGTGTTCCAGTTAGAAGTAAAAAGAAACTGGGGGAGTAGAAACAACTTTTTTTTTTTTGATGACTAACAACTAGTAGTTAAGCTTTAGGCCCATTGTTTATTTAGCAAATTAGTGTGGGTCAGTCGGTTCTAGGCCTAGAAGAAATCAAACTAAGAGCAAATACTCATTCACCAAATAACTGGAGCTGGGGTAGGAACTTGTAACTTCTATTCTGCTTGAAATGGCAGATAGATACTTATTGCTTTCGGTTATACTGACATATACAGGGTGAGTGCTTTTATATAAAGCAACATTTCTAAGTTAGTGGCTTGAAAATAAAATCTTTGAAAAATGCTTTAATTTGTGGATTAGCCTGACTTCCAGAATAAGTAATGACTATAAGCAGGGCAGAAATTGAGACACAGATGTAGAGAACAAATGTATGGACACCAAGGGGGGAAAGTGGTGATGGGGGGCAGGGGTGGTGGTGGGATGAACTGGGAGATTGGGATTGACATATATACACTAATATGTATAAAATGGATAACTAGTAAGAACCTGCTGTATAAAAGTAAATAAAATAAAATTTAAAAATATTTTTTAAAAAGTTTTGCAAGGGGGACCTGACTTTGTGTACATCACACACACACACACACACACACACACACACACACACACACACACACACACACACACACACACACACACACACACACACACACACACACACACACCCTGAATAGAAACCGGTCTGCTCATTTTGAGCCTTCCCCACCTTATGTTATGATAGCCATCGAAGGGAAAATATTTTAAATGCTTCAGACTATTAATAGAATCTTGGTCAATGGAAAGATTCCTAAGGAATCTACAAAAAGTAGACAAGTAATTTTTATTATTATTTTTGCTGCATATTCAGTCTTATAACTTGAAGGGGTGTTTTCCCCCTTTCATCTAGACTCCTCTTAGTAAATGTGAAAAAGAAGCCCATTTTTATTATTTGGATGAGATATTTGAGAAGTGGGAAGCAAACTGTTTCTCTCTGTAGGTTGTAAATATCCATCATACTTAAATAGTGATGTAGTCCATTATAATTCACATCGAAGGGGTTGAAACATTTGGCCTTTCCTTTTTAAAAAACTGTATAATGATGCCATAAAATAGTGACTCAAATCAATAGCTTTATTTCTGGCTCTGTTCAAGGCACAGTAGGAATATAAGCAATGTGTGGCATAGTCTCTGCCATCACTGTATTTAATAATCTAATTGTCCAAGTTATCTAGGTTACTAGTTTAAAACAGAAAGTTATTGTCTTACGTTTATGACAGAGCTAGTCTGGTAGGAAATGCCTGATAGGAAAGATCATGGTTGAATTTAATTAGCATTGTTAAGAGTCAAGTGTAGATAATTTACCATAGAGTGGATTGCTTAGATAGCACATATATTGCCTTCTGAGGTTAATAGGGTGATCTTTGGATATATATACATGAGAGAGGGAGAGAGAGATACAAGTAGTTACTTTCCCCCTTGATGAGTTGCATACTCTTTTTATACATAATCTCAGAAGGGCCCAACCTTTTTGAGCACAACTTTCTCAACTTGATATAAAGCATTTACAAAAAACCCTACAGCTAACATTGTACTTAATGGTGAAAGTGGAATGCTTTTCTCCTAAGATTGGGAATAAGACAAGGATGTCTGTTCTCATTACTCTTATTCAACATAGTGCTGGAAGTTCTACCTAGTGCAATAAGGCAAGAAAAAGAAACAAAGGAAATATAGGCCAGAAAGGAAGAAATAAAATCTCCCTATTTACTGATGTCATGATTGGCTATGTAGAAAACAATCTACTGATAAACTCCTAGAAATAATATGTGTATTAGCAAAGTCACAGGATATAAGATAAACATGCAAAAATCAGTTGCATTTCAATATACTAACAGTGTATATTGGATTAGAAGGCTCAGTATAATAAAGATATCAGGTCTTCCCAGATTGACATATGAGTTTAGTACAATTCCTATAAAACTTTCAGCAAGATTTTTTTTGTAGATATAGACAAGATTATCCTCAATATGAAATATCTATGGAAATACAAAGGAACTAGGATAGCAAAATATAAGAAAAAGTGAGAAGAATTATGCTACCTGATTTCAAGACTTCTTACACAGGTACAATAATCGAGTTTGTGTGAGGGACAGACACATAGATCAATGGAAAGAATAGAGAACTCAGAGTAACAGAATAGGGACCTATACCTATATCTCCAGTGGATTTTTTAAAAAATTGAGCTGTAACTCACAGACTGTAACATTTTCCCTTTTAAAGTGTACAATTCAGTGAATTTTAGTATATTCACCAAGTTGTACAACATTCACCACTATCTAATTCCTGAACATTTTCATCACCTAAAAAAGAAACGCTGTACCTGTTAGCCATTGCCCAATTGATTTTTGACAAATATATAGAAGCAATTCAGTAGAGGAAAGATAGCATTTTCAGTAATGGTGCTGGAGCAGTTGGACACCATAAGCAAAAAAATGAACTTTGTCTTAAACTTCATATATTATATAAAAATTAACTCGAACTGGGTCATAGGCTTAAATAATGCAAACATAAAACTATAAAACTTTTAGGAAAAGAGCAGGAGAAATTTTTGGAATCTAGAGCTAGGCAAAGACTTCTCAGACTTGATATCAAAGGCAGGATTCATAGAAAGAAAATTTGATAAATTGGACTTCATGAAAACTAAAAACTTTTGCTCTGCTAAAGACTGTGTTAAAAGAATGAAAAGATAAACTACAGACTGGGAGAAAATGTTTGTGAACCACATGTCCAACAAAAGACTATTGTCTATAATATATGAAGAACTCTAAAACTCAGTAGTGAAAAAAAGCCAATTAGTATGCAGATGGCACATAAGCACAGGAAGAGATGTTCAGCATTAGTTATTCGGAATTCAAAGTAGAGCCTCAATGAGATATCCTAAAAAAAAAAAAGGTTAATTTAAAAAGAAGAAAACAATAATACATGAACATTATTAAATTTGGTACATGCAAAAAGGAAGACTAAAGAAGAAAACAAAAAACACAAGTGATCTCGCTACCTGTATATAACTTCCACTAACATTTTGTTGTTTTACACCTTTTTCTTTTTTGACTCTATGCATTGTAATTTTACATAATTAACTGAATATGGGGGTTGTGTCCTGCTCTTTTCAACAAACATTATCATGAATTTTTTTTGTATCACTGAAAATTATCCATGAACATAATTTTAATAACTTTAATATTCATTGTATGGATATACTATAATTTATTTAGCCATTCCTCTCATACATTTTAAATATTTTTGCCAAATTAAACAATATTGTCTAGAGATGCACATTTGAGTAATTAAACTATTAAAATACAAGGAGGTGATTACTGTAAACACCAGGATAGTGGATACTTTGGAGGACAGAGAAGGGTTATGATTGGGATGAGGCACAAAGAGAAGCTCCTGGGGTGGCTGGCAGCATTCTGTTTCTTTCTTTCTTTTTTTTTAAATGTTACTCTTTTGTTCTTCTTGCCCTTTTTATTTATTTATTTATTTATTTATGGCTGTGTTGGGTCTTCGTTGCTGTGTGCAGGCTTTCTTTAGCGGTGAGTGGGGGCTACTCTTCGTTGTGGTGCACAGGCTTCTCACTGCGGTGGCTTCTCTTGTTGCGGAGCATGGGCTCTAGGCGCGTGGGCTTCAGTAGTTGTGGCACGCGGGCTCAGTAGTTGTGGCTCAAAGGCTCTAGAGTGCAGGCTCAGTAGTTGTGGCGCACGGGCTTAGTTGCTCCGCGGCATGTGGGATCTTCCCAGACCAGGATTGAACCTGTGTCCCCTGCATTGGCAGGCGAATTCTTAACCACTGCACCACCAGCGAAGTCCCAGCATTCTGTTTCTTGACCCGGATGTCAGTTACAAAGAATATTCACCTTAGCTTATCAAGCTTTTACTTTTTCTTTCTGTATCCATGTTTTGTTTTATAATAAAACTATCTTTTTATGAAGCCAAAACAAATTTTCATTCTGTTGCTATTATAAATAATCCTGTGATGAACATTTTTGTTTATAAACCACTGTAGGATTTCTGATTCCTTCCTTAGAATAGACTCTTCGATGTGGAATTACTGTGTCATCGGGTGTGGGTATCTTACAGGCTTTTGAAAACCTTCACACATTGCCAAATACGAATACTTTACAGAAATATTGTTTCAGTGTACGTCCCCTCATACTCCCCTTTCTTTGTAAAACTTTATTCTTTAGTTTCTTTCTTTTTTAATTGCAGTAACTCCTCCTCTTTCTTATTTATTTATTTATTTATTCATTCATTCATTCATTCATTTGGCTGCGCCCAGTCTTCCTGGCAGCATGCGGGATCTAGTTCCCTGACCAGGGACGGAACCCAGGGCCCCGCATTGGGGGCACGGAGTCCCAACCACTGGACCACCAGGGAAGTGCCCCCCTGCTCTTTCTTGAATTCTCTTTTCTCTAGGTTTCCAAACGTCTTATCTTGGCTCTCCTCCTACAACTCTTTTTCTCAGACTTCCGACATTGTTTCTCTTTATCCCTTAAATATTTGGGTTCATTAATGTTCCCTTCTTAGTCTCCTCTATTTATATTCTTTCTGGGCTAACCAGCGACGGGTCCATGTCTTCAGCTACAACTTACACCCAGATGACTCCTAAATCCCATATCTCTTCTGAGTTTTAGGGTGTGCAGTTTCTAACTGTATCTTGGACATCTTGACCTTATACCACATAGATATCCCAGACTTAATTCCGTTACCTAAAACAGAACTCATTATTTATCTAAGCCCAAACAGCTTCTCCTCCTCCACCCAGCAGTATAAGCCAGAAATCTGAGAGTTAGCCTAGATTACTCCTTGAACTTTGCCTGGCGGCTTCTTGTCAGTCACTAAGTTTTAAGATCCTGTTTTCAAGATAGACTTCTGATTTGTTACCTGCCCTTCATTCTCCTTTTCACTGCCTTAATTGAGGCACTCATAGTTTTTGTACTACTGCAGTAGAGTTTTAACTGATTTTCCTGTTTCTGGCCTTTTATCCCTCAGTTCCAACCTGCACACTAAAACCAGTTTGATCTTTTTAAAGCATAAATTTCGGCATGTTACTCATCTTCACTGTCTTCTATCTCCACTAAAACAAAGCCCATTTTCCTTAGCATTGCATCGATGAGCCTGGTCTTGATTGTCATGGCCCCTACCTGTTTTCCATCTTCTTCACGGGTGGTGCCTGATTTGGCTCCTAGTCATGCTGAGCTAGTTTCCTCAATATATTATATATGAATTTTCTGGCCTTTGCCCATCTTGTTTTTATTTCCTACACGCCCCCTACCTCCTCTATCTACTGGCCAGATTTCTTTCATGGTTCAAGATTCAGGTAACATTATAACCTCCTATGGGAAGCTTTCTTGCCCTCTATAGGAAGAGTTAAGGGCTTCCTCATCTGTGTTCACATTGTGCCACATACCCATTTCTTTTTGCCACTTCCTACGCTGGTACCTTTGTTTTTAGGGATTAATCTTTCCTTGACCATTATGCTAGATTGTAATATACACTTCTTTACCACCTAAAGCAGGCATACCCTTTCTGTTCCCTTAAGAAGAGAATGGTGTGCAACACATAGATGTTGAATAAATATTTCTTGACTAGATAAAGGAATGAATGAACAAAAGGTTTCATGAATGAAGGATTTCATGCTGATAAATGAGAAAAGGTTTAACTTTAAGGAAAATCACAGAATTTAGAGTCATAGCACTTGAATTTGAGTCCTACCATTATTTCTTACTGTCTTCATAATTTTAGGCAATTTCTCTGAGCTTCAGTTCTTTTGCAAATGGAGGTAATCATAGTAGTAGTAATAATAATACAAGTGCTTTTTAAACAATAAATGCTCTGTAAATTTTAGTTAGTATTATTATCAGTAATAAAAAGCATCCTGTATGTTCAGGCTGCATGTGTGTAATGCACTATCTTCATTGAAAGAGGAGGGGAATTACTCAGAACTTAGGGAAGACATACCCATCAATTACAAGATAGTTTAGTTTACCTTACTTTGCTATAATTTGGTTGCATCATTGACCCATTGCTTTATTTTTGCATTGTCTCATCACATGTTTAGACACTGAAGATGGGTTAGGGTGAGTCATTTTCAGAAAACAGCCTTCCCTGAAAGTAGTCCATATGCTTATTGTCTGTGATGTGAAATTTCCAGGATGATGAACTATGCAGATGTTAACAGAGTTCCATGCTATTTTCTAACGTGGTTTGACTTTTCTAACCATTGTCAGTGACAAACTTATGTACTACTAGTCCGCCCTGTTTCCCATGTTTTCTATACAGAGATGTATAGTTAGAGCAGTGATGAGTAATATGTTTTCCAGAAATGCTACTATAACCTTTAAGTCTAGATGGGTAGATTGAGCACTTAAAGCTATAGCTTGTTCACTGCTTCTGGATGACTATATATTCCTACCAAATGAATCACTTTATGAATATACATGAGCTTATAAACACGACTTTAAAAAGAAATTTTTGTGTTCTGAAAAAAAAATTACGTTGGTAGTATTTTCCAAGGGTTGTTTTTTTGGAGGGGTTGGGGGTGAGAAGAAGCTTTCCATTAGTCTTAGAAATTCTTTGAATAATATATGTATACACACATTTTTTTCCCCATTCGTGCTACATTTTAATGACGTCTCTGGCTTTATTTTCTCCATCCTTTTTTCCATCTGGTTTCTTAAATTCACTGTTTCCTCCTCACACCTTAGGCAGGTGAAACAGCAATGACTCATTTTAGGCTTATGAGTGGGGACGCTCAGTGGCTGGAGGGCCAGTAGATGTGAGAGCACTAAATGGTCAGCACCCAGGTGGTAAGGCTTGTGGCAGAGATACGCCCATTCAGTCTTTTATTAATGTATAATTTGTAGGTTAGATTACTTTGTCCAGTTGTATTTATATTTGACCTGGAGTTCAACCATGTATTGCTTTGCAACATTTTTAACTGTTAAAAATAACGGTTGTGTTCTGATCAATGCGTATACCCTCAAGTTATTATTCAGCCCCATTGTAGGCTTTTATTTTTTTCTTCAGCACATCAATAGCACACAGCAGCTCAGAATGGTCAAAATTGTTCCATTAGTACCTTAGTGAGCATTCACAACATATCATCGTGCAAAATGCAAGTACCCCCTTTATCTGTGTTTCCCCTTTTTGGCCTGCAGAGACTGTAAATTCCTTGCATTTACATTTATTTCACGTAATCTTAAATATTTTGATTTATGCATGGTACCATTTTGTTTTCCTGATAAAAATGGTTATTATAAAACCCAAGTTTGAGAATTTAATGAGAATATGGCCTAGCAGTGAACACAAGTATTGTGTGAAGTAGTGAGAAAAGCCTTGGAGAGGCTGTCAGGAGCCTCTAGTTCCAGGTCTGGTGGTGCTCTTAACTCACCGTGTTGTCTTGGCTTATAATAACCTGACAATAAAAATAGCACCTTATTGGGAATTCCCTGGTGGTCCAGTGGTTAGGACCCTGAGCTTTCATTGCTGTGGGCGTGGGTTCAATCCCTGGTCGGGGAACTAAGATCCCACAAGCCACGTGGTGGCCAAAAACAAAACAAAAAAACACCATATTGTATGTAATGCTCTGCTGTTTACAAAGCAATTTTATAGAAAATACTGGGCGGAGATATGATTATACCAATTTTATAATGAGGAAGTGTAAAGAGTTTAAGAGATTTGCTCAAGGTCATACACCTGGCAAGGGCTAGGACCAGAATTAACTTTTATTCCATGGTCTCCTTTTTAGTTACACCATACTGCCTCTCATGTTACTTTTAATTGTAAAGTGAAGGGTTGGACCAGATCAGTGATTTTTTTAAAGCTCTATTTACCCAGAGTCCCAGGATTCTGTAGAGTAGCCTCCTGGTTTGCTTGGGAATAAGGATAGAAATATGGGGAAAGCTGTTCACACTGGGCACAGAGTGGAAATGTGGGGTGTGGTGATGGCTGCACGTTTCCAAATGACCTGTGGGTCTTTTTCTGCATCTGTTATTATTGATGGATGATTCTGTGTCTTTTTAGTGTGATGGGGCAAAAAAGAAGGCAGAAAGTCATCTGAAAGTTTGAAAACAACCACATTAGATGGTTTCTAAGTTCATGTTTCAGCCTAGGAGACTGAAAAACATTGCAGCTTTAACTTTGGTAGTGTCACCAGATGAGCCCATGGGAACATTGCAACCTTACATCAGTTTAGTGTTATAAAGCACTATTGAAGCCCTGTTTATCTTCCAAGATAGTCTATTCTTACATGCTGGAGTGGCTGTGTTTAGTAGTCTTTAGGGAAGAGGCGAATGTCAGAAATGAGCATGGGTAATTACATTTATGTAGCCAGTGTTGGTAATACTTTTTTTTTTTTTTTAAGACTGCTAGTAAGAATGACTGACTTTGGAGTTGCACTGGAGTTATTTTAAAGAGCTATTTTAAGAAATGAACATGTTGTAATTTAGCTTACACTAGTTATCTTGGGTGTCACTTGTATTTTCTCCGACATGCCAATGGTTAAACCTGACATTTCTATCAAGAAGGAACTCCCCCCCGCCGCCAACCCCTTTTTAAAATTTCAGAGTAAAAGGTGTTTTTATTAACCCTTGAAACAGAGATCCTGTTATGTACTCATTTCTGGGTTTACTTCTGAACAAAATAGACCTGGCTTTTCAGCTAAAATGTTCTTTTACTACTTGCTGATGAAAGTGGCAATTTCCATTTGTAATATAAATCATTTACATTTGTACCATTTTACATTCCTCACTTGCTCTGCACAATCTGATAAGCATCTCACTGACAATTATGAGAGACTAATTTGGGCCATGTGGTTACCAATGAAATTTCAAGTCATTTCTTCTTAATCTGCCTCAGAGGAGACATCTATGCTTTTTTCCATGATGCCTTTGACACAGGGATGGTTTGTGTTACTTTGCCTGATATCTGAGGCAACTCTAGTTGGTGAACGTGGTTTACATGCTCACAGGCAGATACAGTTCTCCACACTGCCCTGAGACCCTCTCCTTTCTGCTTAGTGGAGGCTGTGAAGGCCCCGTGGCCGCTTGATTCCCTAGAAATTAGTTAGTGCACAGAAGTTGGAGATAACAGGCTGAGAAGAAAAGAGCAAGTTTTTCAACTGGGATTTTTGTCTTTTTGGGGTGTGATATGGGGCTTTCCCTTGGTGCTTCCTAACTCAAGTGTTTGCTTATTAAATAATCATCTTTGATGCTTGTATTTTTTAGGTAAAATTTGTATACTGGGCAATGCACAGATCTTCAGTATACAATTCAGTGAGATTTGATAAATGTTATAACCACCACCTTAATCAAGATAGAACATTTCTGTCATCCACGTGGTTCTCTTGTGCTTTCCTCTCGTCAGTTCCCAGACATATTTACTTGTATAATAAAAAGATTTTGACATGCCCAAGTACAAAATGATCAGGACTTCATTTCTGTAGCGACTGGTAGTATAAATAATACAAAGTAAAATTTATTTAAAACTATATTTTTTTTGGTAGTAAAGCCTGTATATATAGGCAGAAGGTCTTCCTTAACCAATTAATAGAATTTTTGATAATAATTGACAAAGTGGTAAGCAAAGCAGCCCTGCTACCTTTGGTATAGACTTTATATCTTAAAACATAGTCTCTTATGTGTGAAATTGAGAATTGAGAGGTGTTTTCTATACTAAGGTGGAAAACAGAGGCTTCAGGCAGTCTTTTTTGAGTAGTCTATATACCAAGTCAAAGGCAGAGAGGACATTGGCCCAGGGCCCAGGTCCTCACTTTTTTTTTTGTATCCTCAGGGCGTCTCCCCCTATTTGTAAAACCTCATTTACCTCACTAGGCTGTTATGGGCATTGGTTAATGTTTGGAAAATTCTGGGTAAGGAGTCGTTTCTGTCCATTTGCTCTTTACCAAGGAGATTGAGCAAACGTGTACTACGTGGTTGACCTTTGATAAGCACCACTCCTTCTCAGCCCAAATTGATCCCATTTTTCTTTTGTGCAAATAGTTCTGGAGGTTTAATGTTTGTTTTTCACTACACATGCAGTGTGCTTGCTCTTCTTGTGGAGAAACTGCCCAAATGACCGTGGATGACCCAGGCTCCTCTCAAGGGTGTGTGCTTTGTGAGAACTGGCCAAGTTGGCTGTGACACTTACTTTTTCTGAACAAATGAATATATAGTTTCATCTGGCTCCTGTAGTCAAGCCTCTGGTTTGGGAGGTTGTTTTTCTTTTTTGTGTCGTTGTTTCTGTTTTAGCTAGTAGTAATTCAGGTGGTTGAGGTGGGGCTTTTCTTTGGAGAACGTGCCACTTTGAACTTCCCTTCCCTTTCAGGTAGAAATAGTGTAGCCCCTTATTGGTCAGTAGTATCAGTACATACTTGTTTTGTAGCCTCTTCTTTGATTAAGGGAAATACAGGGGCAGAAAATGATTTTGTTTTGTAGTCCTGCTGTTAGTTAACAACGATTTCTTGAGATATCTTTTTCTCTAATATTGAACACAGTGTTTATTAGTGTTATCCATGTACATTTTGGAAAAAGTATTTTTATTTCATACTGAGGAAAGAAGAAGGAACATCAGCCCTCTGTTCTGCTAAGCCTGAAGTCCTATTAGTAGGATAGTTTCAGGTTAATAGAGATTATGTGTCTGGTCCCGGCAATATATGTCTCTGGAGAGGAAGGTCACAGCAAAATGATACAAATGAATGAGTACTGAAGAATGGAAATGTGATATGAAATTCCTGCAGGCTTCTTAATCCAACCCCTATCTTGTGTCAAGGGAGATGGAATTGACGTCACTGTGCCTTACATAAGGCCACTGATCTACAGTTTCACTGCTCCTGAAATTGTGTGGGGCATATGAGGCTTATGTTTAATTGGTTCGATGTGTGCCTGTTGGAAACCTTTATACCACTTAAATTCAAAATAGCAAATTTCCCTTTATTCTTCGACAGGATTATTAAGGGAACAAAAAAATCATTTAAAATACCGTTCCAGGGCTTTCCTGGTGGCACAGTGGTTAAGAATCCAATGCAGGGGACATGGGTTCAAGCCCTGGTCTGGGAAGATCCCACATGCCGTGGAGCATCTAAGCCCATGTGCCCCAACTACTGAGCCTGCGCTCCAGAGCCTGCGAGCTACAACTACTGAGCCTGCGCGCCTAGAGCCCGTGCTTTACAAGAGAAGCCACCGCAATGAGAAGCCTGCGCACCACAACGAAGAGTAGCCCCGGCTCGCCGCAACTAGAGAAAAGCCTGTGTGCAGCACCGAAGACCCAACTCAGCCAAAAATGAAATGAAATAAAATGAAATTTATTTTAAAATAGATAAATAAATAAAATAAAATACTCTTCCAGTGATTTCAGGTTTTTTTTTTTTAACCGGTTCTATTAGTTTAGTCTTGTGGTTCTGTGGCACCTAAGCATTAAGTTGTGACCCTTAATAATTATTATTCACAATTATTTAGTTTTTGGATTTGTCCAAACCTAAAGTACAATATAAATTAAAGTTTATCTCAGTCTTTTTAGTAGTTTCTAATTCTTAAAAGGACATCGCTAGATAATTAATATAATTTCCCAATTAAATTAGCTTCATTCTTGCCCCAGTTGATCACCTGTTGGCCAACTTCAAGAATGTTAAGGATCCTTAAAAAAAAAAAAAAAAAAGGGAATATTAGTTTCCTGATACACTGTCCACTTTGAACCTCAGTGATTAAAGTTTCAGATTCTTTTCTTAGAAAATGTCATTTCCAGTATCTGCCTTATCACTTAGAAACCTTTGTAACTGCAGGATTTTGCTGTTGACTTCCCGAAAGACAAATATTATTGCTTCGTAGTGAACAAAATCAGAACGAATGAGAATTTGGCCCTAAAGGGGCTAAAATCTACATTTTGCAGTCTGTTATGAAAAGGTTGATTTCTAAGCTTAAATAGTGGGAGGAGAGGAGGAGACTTTGATTTCTCACGAGCTTTGTTAATGTCTCAACTGTTTATTATGGGACTTTTGTTTTGAACTCTCTTTGTAATTATTTACTAATAAAACTGCCCCTTACTGTGACCTTCAGTAGGTCAGTTCTAATCTTTGGACTGTTTTTTGTTGTTGTTGTTGGTTTTTTGTTTGTTTTACTTTGTTTTTTCTTTTTTTCTCTCTCTCTTTTAATATACTTTATTTTTTAGAGCGGTTTCGGGTTCAAAACAAAATTGAGTGGAAGGTACTATAGATATTTCTCGTATACCTTTTACCTCAACTTATGCATCGCCTCTCCCATTATCAATATCCCCCACCAGAGTGGTACATTTGTTATCATTGATGATCCTACATTGACGCATCATTATTACCCAAAGTCCCACAGTTTACTTTAGAGATCCCTCTTGGTGTTGTACATTCTGTGGGTTTGGACAAACGTATAATGACAGGTATTCAGCATTATGGGTTGTATCATGCAGAATAGTTTCACTGCCCTAAAAATCCTGTGGATCCACCTATTTATTGCTCCCTCTCCCTAACCCTAACAACCACAAATTATTTTACTATCTCCATAAATTTGCTTTTTTTCAGAATGTCATATTATAATTGGAATCATGGAGTATGTAGCCTGTTTAGATTGGTTTCTTTCACTTAGCAGTATGCACTTAAGTTTCCTCCATGTCTTTTAATGGCTTGATAGCTCATTTCTTTGTATTACTGAATAATATTCCACTGTATGGTTGTACCACAGTTTAATTATCCATTTACCCACTGATGGACAGCTCAGTTGCTTCCAAGTTTTGGCAGTTACAAATAAGGCTGCTATAAATATCCATGTGCAGTTTTTCATGTGGACCTAAATTTTCAACTCATTTGGGTAAATACCAAGGAGAACAATTATTGATTGTATAGTAAGAGTATTTTTAGTTTTGTAAGAAACTGCCAAACTGTCTTCCAAAGTTGGCTGTACCATTTTGCATTCCCACCAGCATTGAATGAAAGTTCCTATTACTCTCCATCCTTGCCAGCATTTGATGATGACAGTGTTCTAGATTTTTGCCACTTTAATAGGTATGTAGTGATATTCCGTTGCTGTTTTAATTTGCATTTTCCTGATGACATATTATGTAGAGCATCTTTTCACGTGCTTATTTGCCATCTGTGAGGTGTCGGTTAAGGTCTTCAGCCCAATTTTAGATCAGATTTTTTTATTTTTATTTTATTTTATTATTATTATTTTTTGCGGTATGCGGGCCTCTCACTGTCGTGGCCTCTCCCGTTGTGGAGCACAGGCTCTGGACGCGCAGGCTCAGCGGCCATGGCTCATGGGCCCAGCCGCTCCGCGGCATGTGGGATCCTCCCAGACCGGGGTACGAACCCGTGTCCCCTGCATCGGCAGGCAGACTCTCAACCACTGTGCCACCAGGGAAGCCCAGATTTTTTTATTTTTTTAATTTTATTTATTTATTTAGGTTGTGCCTGTCTTAGTTGCAGCAGGAGGGCTCCTTAGTTGCGGCATGCATGTGGGATCTAGTTCCCTGAGCAGGGATCAAACCCGCATCCCCTGCATTGGAAGGTGGATTCTTAACCACTGCGCCACCAGGGAAGACCCCAGATCAGATGTTTTTTAATTGTTGAGTTTAAATTAGAGTTCTTTGTATGTTTTGGATAATAGTCCTTTGTCAGACTTGTCTTTGCAAATATTTTCTCCCAGTCTGCGGTTTGTCTTCTCATTCTCTTGAGGCATCACATTTTTCCATTTGTAAAATTAGGACTTCTATTATGATGGCTAGTGTCCATTACATTTCTGAGATTCTGCAATCTACTCATTTCCTTTAAAATGTTATAATAATCCAGTCTTTCACATTTTCAGAATTGCTGTTCTCTGAGGCGTATGGTCATAGCATTTCTTTTTCTTCTTGCTTTCTTCCCAGCAACATTTTCCTACTTTTTGAGGATTGGAGTTGATTGGACTGACAGGGGGCTCTTTCTTTCCTGTTGTTCTATTTGTATTACACCTAAAGCTTCTATAAAGATGATTAAGGTCAGTTCCTGCCATCAAAAATAATACGTTTTAGGACTAGGTCAATGGTATTTGATGAGTGATGCTCTCATTTGGAGCTGTCATTTGGTCAGAATTAGTGAGTACTGTTGTATTTAGATATCAGCTGCAGGTTTTCTCCTAAGGTGCTATTCAGTTTTCACATTATCTGGGATTTCATCCTTCCTTCTCCTACCCTCTCATATTTTATGCCAATTTAGGGGCTCATATTTTATGCCAATTTAGAGGCATCATCTCTTCCTACATCCTAAATGAAAGGTAGGGTATGAAGTATTCATATTTTCGTGTTCCATGGTATTTTCTTCTCTATGATTGATTTACCCATATCTAAAACAATATTGAGCAATAGCTTAATAATACCATATATTTGGTATGTTACCACTCAGCAAGTGCTTTTACAAACATTGTTTTTTGTTTTTGCGGTACGCGGGCCCCTCACCGTTGCGGCCTCTCCCGTTGCGGAGCACAGGCTCCGGACGTGCAGGCCCAGCGGCCATGGCTCACGGGCCCAGCCGCTCTGCGGCCATGTGGGATCTTCCCGGACCGGGGCACGAACCCTTGTCCCCTGCATCGGCAGGCGGACTCTCAATCACTGCGCCACCAGGGAAGCCCACAAACATTGTTTTATTTGAACTTCATGATATGCTTTGTAGCTAGGCAGGAATTTTCTTAGTTTGACAGATGAAGGAATTGAGATTTGGAGACATTAAGTAATTTGCTCAAGGCCAAGTAGCTAATATTGAAATCCACATTGTCTGCCTCCAGGAACTGTGTGCTTTCTCATATATGGGATTTAATTGCTTCTACCTCCTTTGGCTGTAAAGGAGCTATACAACCAGTTTATTTTCCGTGGGGGTAATGACATATTCAGTCAGGAGTCAAACTGCTTTTGCTTTCATATGTGACTGCTTCATGCTCACAGGTACTTTGATTCTCCCAAAGTGTGTCACATCAATTCAATAGTTTCTTGCTTTAAAAAAAAAAAAAGCTTATAATATGTTTTATTGGTGCTTACTATGTACTTAGCCTGTGCTTAGCTCTTTTAAAACCATTTTTGGGGAAAGAAAATAGACATACTGAAAAGTGCAAAATAAAATTAATGTACAGCTTTGTGAATTGTTATAAATACTCATGTGTACCACACACAGATCAAGAAATAGAACATCCCTAGCATGTTAGAAGCCAGCTTCTTGTGTACAAACATGTTAACTTTTTGATATTCACTTCTTTGCTTTTCTTCATGGTTTTGCCTCCTAAATGTGCCTCTTTAAACACAGTTTGCCTAGTTTCTGGCTTTATGTAATTGGAATTACAAAATACGTATGCTGCTTTTGCCCAATTTTAGGTTTTGTCTATATGTTAAGTTTATGACAGTAGTTTATTCTTTTTCTTTGCTGTATAGTATTCGCTTGCAGGAATATACCACAATTTATTCATTCTACTGTTAGTGGACATTTGAGATGGTTTCCAATTTGTAGCTATTACGAATTTGCTGTCAGGAACATTCTTATATATGTATTCTAGTACATTTCAGCCTCACTGGGACATATACACAGAAATGAAGTTATTACTAGGTCGTGAGACTTTCTTATTTTCAGCTTTACTCAGTATTGCCCAACTTTTTTCTGAGGTAGTTGTAGTAGTTCATTTTCTCACCAGTGGTATAGCAGAGTTCCTATTGCTCTACGTCTTCCTCAACACTTGTTATTGTCAAACTTTAAAAGCTTTGGCTATATAATGGGAGTGTTGTGGTATCTCATTGTGATTTTAGTTTGCATTTCCTTGATTAACAGTAGGAGCACCTCTTCATGAGTTTATTTGCCATTTGTGATGTCTGAGTCTCTTGCAGATTTTTCTGTTCAGCTATTTGTCTTTTTCTCTTATTGACTTGTGATAGTTCTTTATATATTTTGGATAGGAGCCCTTTTGTTTTCGTTTGTACCTGTAACAGATACCTTTTTGACTTGCCTTTTCACTCTTAATGGTGTCTTTTGATAAACAAGTTCTTAATTTTAATGTAATGAAATTTAGTAGTATTTCCCTGTAAGATTAGTGCTTTCTGTATCTTGTTTGTGACATAAAGTCATGAGGATAACCTCTAATATTAGCTTCTAAAAGTTTTATTGCTTTACCTTTAACATTTAAATTTCTTAAGAGCTGAAATTATTAGACCATTAAGTGTTAGTTGATTAGATGTAATTAGTGAATAAGTATTCACTGTAACTTCAGCTATATAGAAGAGTCAGTGGAAGACACAAAGATATATAGGGCATGGATCCTGCCCTAAAATAATCTGCATTCTATTTGTGTAGATGAGGCCCTTAGCAGTCAGCCTCATGTAATAAACAGAACACTGGACTGAGAATCTAGAGACTTATATTTCATTCTAGCGGCCTCGCTATGACATTACCTTTGTGACTTTAGGCAGCTCTTTTCCTTCTTGAGGTCTAAGTTTCAAAAATAAACTGTTTCGGGCTTCCCTGGTGGTGCATGGTTAAGAATCCGCCTGCCAATGCAGGGGACACGGGTTTGAGCCCGGGAAGATCCCACATGCTGCAGAACAACTAAGCCCGTGTGCCACAACTACTGAGCCTGTGCTCTAGAGCCCGCGAGCCACAACTACTGAGCCTGCATGTCACAGAAGCCCGCACACGTAGAGACCGTGCTCCGCGACAAGAGAAGCCACTGCAATGAGAAGCCCGCACACTGCAACGAAGAGTAGTCCCTGCTCGCCACAACTAGAGAAAGCCTGCAAGCAGCAACAAAGACCCAACTCAGCCAAAAATAAATAAATAAAATAAATAAATTTATTAAAATACAAAAAGTAAACTGTTTCAGGTTTGATTGCATAGTGAGGATTCTAGTTCTTCTACAGGCCTGTGTAGAGGCCATTGAATCTGCTCTGATTTAATAAATGGTGCTGTTTTGCCCTTGACAACATAAGAATTTTTTTTTTAAGTGTTTGAGAGATAACCGGATTGGAATTGTGTTGACAGTCAAACTACAAAGCAGGAAGCCTTATTTTATGGTAGTTGTTCGGCTATACCTTTCAGAATTTTATGTATGAATGAAGCCTCAGTAAATCCCAAGAAGCTTCTCTCAGCACTACAAAATGGCTGAGTGATGTTGAATTCTTTGAGAATCTCACCAATCTCAACAGAATTTCTGGTTCTGGGAAAAAAAGAATTTTTTCTGTTTAATCTCTGTAGAAAATAACCCCTTAGGAATAGTCCACTCTCTATTATATGTAACAATGGAAAGAAATTCTTCTCTGGATGGTACAACACAATGACTCATCCAAAACTATCTCTTGGAATTAAGAATATAATCATAATACATCCCTAAATACTCATATAAACATGTTTAAACAGGCCCATTCAGCCTTCCTTTTTATTACTCCTTCTCACCCCATTGTGGTTTAGCCTGACTAATCTATTTGCAACACATCAGCAATCTTACTACAAAACTTTTACAGCTTCAATTTGTACAAGGGGGGTGGGGTGGGGATTTCAGATTTCATCTCTACACTCTATAGATATATTTCTTTAAAAAACATAGTAAGGGCTTCCCTGGTGGCGCAGTGGTTGAGAATCTGCCTGCCAGTGCAGGGGACACGGGTTCGAGCCCTAGTCTGGGAAGATCCCACATGCCGCGGAGCAACTGGGCCCGTGAGCTACAACTACTGAGCCTGCGTGTCTGAAGCCTGTGCTCCGCAACAAGAGAGGCCGAGACAGTGAGAGGCCCGCGCACCACGATGACGAGTGGACCCTGCTCGCCGCAACTAGAGAAAGCCCTCTCAGAGAAATGAAGACCCAGCACAGCCAAGAATAAATAAATTAATTAATGATAATAAAAAAAAAAAACTCCACAGTAACCGTTTTTTTGGTTGACTCATATAATGTAATTTAATGAAGTGGGGTAGATAACCTTGGCCTTCCTCCATAGGAATAGCATTTTAACACTTAAAGGAAAAGTTCAATAGGACAGTGGCCTTGGGGACAGGGAGTGGGAGCACAGTTGGCATATGACCCAATAAGCCAACAGAGAAGAAAGAAGAGTCCCACACTAAGCTGAGACAACCCTGGTGATGTAATAGGCACAGTCCTTGGGAACTGAAGAGGGTAGTTGAGGTGGAAAAAAGAGAAAAGTCAGACTTTGGTATTCTAGTAGGTCTTACACGCCTCACCTCCAATACCTATGAGGACGTAGCAGGCTAATCCTCTTGTCTCTGGATTATCGGCTCTGTCCATGTAGGGGATACCTGTCACAACTTTCACCCCAGGACTGGAGAAGTTAGGCTTCCCATCCCACCCATCCTTTTGCAGAGAAAAGTCTCTAAAACCTTCAATATGGGTGCTGAGAGTACAATAGGTATTTGGAAAGGG
>NW_006771542.1:107113-110493 GCF_000442215.2 Lipotes vexillifer | reverse complement strand
AAAGAGTAAGTTCAAAGTGCAGGGAGGTCTTATTTTGCTTCCCTTCCTTTCCTTCCCTCTCTGATCTTCAGAAAGGGGGGCCCATTGCGAGCAAGGAAGCGGGGAAGGCTGTCTGGGAGAGGCTTTTTGGAGACTGAGCTTCCATGGTAGAAGCCTCTCTCCCCTGTCCCATTGATGTTGGTGTGGCCTTTTCTCTGGGCAGCCAGAATCAACCTCCTTAGGGATAAACTGATAACAGGATTTGTCATTAGTGTTATTCTAAAATTTTCATATTTTTAATACATATTTTTTCCCAAATGCATCTTCAGTATCCGGACTTTGGAGGTAGATAAAGTTTCATAAGATTGATTAATGCTGATCTAGAAGTTGAGAAATAAACAAAAGTGGTACCATTTTAGCATTAAAACAAAATAGATGAAGAAAACATTCTTGAGGAGTAGTTGAACATCCAGCTGTAGGAAAATTTAGATCCAAAGAAAATTTTTAGGAAGACAATAAGGTGTGAATTATTAAGTGAGGATCTCTAAAGGATTTGTAAGGTATGTTGGTTTGTTATAGATGTTAGAGCATGCTAATAAGTATACTGAGATTGACGGCCTATAAAGCAATTGTGACTCCTATGGTATTTACGTAAAGCTTCGTTTTCAACAGTAAATTTTGACTTTATGCATTATAGTTTCTTAAAAATACCAACGCATATCTTTGTCTTCCTACCTTTAGTTGGTCTAATTTTGGAAGTTTATTTCTGGGTTGCTTTCTGTGGACTTAGTATAATTGCAGACTTATGCTTCAGGAAAGTAATTTTACCAAATGTAAGGCTATTTGTAATTAAGTTTTCTGGTTCAGAAGCCATAACGAATTTATGGATTTGGTTTTTTTGTTTATTAGTCAAACATTTTGATTTCCTTACTTTCTGTCTTAATTGTATAGAATTAAGCCCCTTGCCAGCAAGATTTTGAAGTAATTCTGGAATTTGAGATTAATATATATATATATATTTTTTAAATTTATTTTATTTATTTATTTTTGTCTGCGTTGGGTCTTCATTGCTACACGCCGGCTTTCTCTAGTGCGGTGAGCGGGCTTCTCACTGCGGTGGCTTCTCTTGTTGCGGAGCACAGGCTGTAGGCGCGCAGGATTCAGTAGTTGTAGCTCACGGGCTCTAGAGCTCAGGCTCAGTAGTTGTGACGCACGAGCTTAGTTGCTCCGCGGCATGTGGGATCTTCCCGGACCAGGGCTCGAACCCGTGTCCTCTGTACTGGCAGGCGGATTCTTAACCACTGTGCCGCCAGGGAAGCCCCGAGATTAATATATTTTTAAAAGAAACCATAGTGTTATTTTCTGCAGGAAAGGCTTTTAATCATATATACATACAGTATACATATTTAGTGTGCTTAACTGAATTCAGGGTTTTGACTTCTCTCCATAGAGAATTTGAATTGATTTTTTATAGTTTTGCCTTTTCCTCCTTTGTTTCTGTATTAACAGATTTGTGAGTTTGCAAGGTTACAGTAGAAAAAATATAGAGTTTGGAGTCAGAAAGTACTGGGTTCAGAATTCTAGCGTCATGTTAGGCAAGTTACTTAACCTTTCTGAGACTCAGATTCCTTAGCTGTAAAATGGGGTGATTTACTCATCCCTTGGGGTTTTTGTAGGGATAAAACCAGAAAAAAAGTGCTTAGCAATGAATGTTAGTTTATTTTCCCTTTGGCAATCATTTAGGCTTAAGGGTAGAATTTTCTACTTGTTTTGGAATAAATTCAAATTTTATGGTTATATTTCAGGATTTTTTTTTTTCAGAGTCAGGCTTTTTTGTATGTCTTCCTCCCTCCCAGCTTTTAAAACTGGGTTTTCTGTCTGCCAAATGTGTTTCTTTCTAACATATGTTTTCCATAAGTGATGGATTAGTTACTGGAAGGAAGACGGTATGCATTTTTTTAGTGAGGAAGATTGAACAACTTGAGACAGTACACTGAACTCACATTCTAAACTCTTAGAGTTTGCCTAATGTCAAATTTCTAGCAAGAAAGAAATTCTCTTAATCTGAAAATTATTGTGGTACACCGTAACAGAACTGTGAGCCGCGGGGCCGCGTGGGCTCTACAGATAGAATGTTGCCTGGGGCCTCCACCACACACAGTCACTTGTGATTGAATGTGCACTGGCATGTGCACCTGTGTACGTATATCCCCGCCCACACCCTCAGCATTCAGTACAGATTTGCTGATTCTAATTGATGAGGGATGGGAGAGTGGATTGGATGAAGAGAAGGCAAACAAGCTTACATTAAATGTTAGGTATGTTACAGATATTTAGTTAAACAGATTATTATTTTTCATCCTTTTGCTTTCAGTAGGAAGCTGGTGCTATAATATAATAGAGGATGGGCCAAAGGGAACACTGTGGGTTTGATTAGGAGAGTGGTGAATTATGGATGATAATCTAATTTTGAGGGTTAAGTCCCCAATTCCAGGTTCTTTCTTTCAGTGAATTCACTGGTCTGCTCTGTTGTTGATGGCTTTGCTAGGACTGCTTTCAAATGAGTTCATTTTCCTTTGTGGTAATTGTGTAATGTTCCATAACAAGATTAATCTGAGACAAGGGCTTTTCTGTGAAAGTTGCTGTTTTCATTCTGGGGGAAAAATAGAACAGAATGCCAAATGTGCATTTTTCTTATCCACTCCCCAGGTAAGTGAGGGGTTAAGATAGCCTGAACAGAAATACCTATATTTGCAAAAAACAGCAGCACCTACCCCGCAAAGTGTTTTACATTTAACGGTTTCACATTGTGAAGATCTTAGGTTCTTCTCTGTCACTACTTCCCACTTTCACTCCCTTCCGTCCTTCATTGTTTAATATAAAGAGCCTTTGTCTTGAGTACACTTAGATGGAGTACTTAGGAGAGACTTCAAATAAATCCTGGCCCAAGGTTGACCACAACACTTGATCATGGAGCTTACCTAGACTCTGCTTCTGGCTAGGTATGGAATCTGCCCATCTAAGATCAAAGCTACAGTCCATAAGGAAGCATCCATTGAGCCTTCTTCTTTACCTTCACTTAATAAAGTTCGGTCAGTTTCATATCCTGGTGACTTTACATTTTATACTGTATTTTTACAGATGCTAACCCAGTTGTGCCAAAGACCAAGAGAGAGGGCTCTGTATTCGAACTCCTTTGTCCTCTGTACGAGTGTGTGCATGTGTGTCTGTGTTAGTAGTTGACTCTAAATGAAAGTATAGAGCTAATTACCTTAGCTTGAGCAAAGTTCAAGGAATACTGCATTTATTCATTAATCAGCCTCTGCTTTCTGCTCCCCTTCCTTCCTCCCTCCCTCCCTCCCTTCTTCCCTCCCTCCCTCTCTCCCTCCCTCCCTCCCTTC
>NW_006771542.1:55709-107103 GCF_000442215.2 Lipotes vexillifer | reverse complement strand
CCTCCCTCCCTTCCTCCCTCCCTCCCTCCCTTCCTTCCTTCTCTGTTTTACTGTGGCGTCATGATTCTTCCTTGCTGGATGCATTTTCATTCCCCCAGTGCTTCACCTTAACCCCACAATGGGAATGAATGACACATATAACATTCCAGATATCCTGCCTCTTTCTGATTATACATCTTTCCTGGGCCCATTTAGACTTGCTGTTTATATAAGTATCATGTTCTTGGGGTTGTGATACTTTATATTATCAAAAAGCAGCAAAACATAGTAACAAATAAGATTTTTAGTATGTACCACATAAAATGTACTCTCTTGTTTATTACTTTGTCAGTTTGTGAAGTAGATGTTACTATACCCATTTTAGAGATAAGTAAATTAAGAGAGTAGTTGAACCTGAAGTCCTGAGTTTAGTGAGTGACATAGCTGGATTCAAACCCCAGTGGTTTGGACTTCAAAATCAATGCACTGATCTCTGTTGAGTCTGAAGGATACTGACCCAGTGAACCAGCCACTGTCTGTTTCTTTTTTTTTTTTATTATTATTTTATTTTTATTTATTTATTTTTGGCTGCATTGGGTCTTTGTTGCTGCACGTGGGCTTTCTCTAGTTGCAGCGAGTGGTGGTGGGGGGGCTTCTCTTGTCGCGGCACGCAGGCTGTAGGGCGCGCGGCCTTCAGTAGTTGTGGCTTGCGAGCTCAGTAGTTGTGGTGCACGGGCTTAGTTGCTCCACGGCATGTGGGATCTTCCTAGACCAGGGATCGAACTCGTGTCTCCTGCACTGGCAGATGGATTTGTAACCACTGCACCACCAGGGATGTCTCACTTGCACCTTATTTTAAAGGGCATTTTTTTTTTTTTTTTGCGGTACACGGGCCTCTCACTGTTGTGGCTTCTCCCGTTGCGGAGCACAGGCTCTGGACGAACAGGCTCCGTGGCCACGGCTCACGGGCCCAGCTGCTCCACAGCATGCGGGATCCTCCCGGACCGGGGCACGAACCCGCGCCCATGTGCCCTGCATCAGCAGGCGGACCGTCAACCACTGCGCCACCAGGGAAGCCCTAAAGGGCGTTTTAAACTTGAAACCCACTTCACTATATAGCTTGACCAAAGTTGCAGTTCTCCAGGACTCTCCAGTATTGGCTTGTGAAGATTAGTGTGTGGAGAGCTGCATTCCCTACCGTTGGGCTATGGCCATGGCTGCCATTCTGAAATTTTCCACTTTTAAAGGAGAGTTTGCTGAGTGGAACAGGCATCTCTCTGAGTTGAATAGAAAAGTCTGTATGACAGAGACTCAAGAACTGGACACAGGGACTTCCCTGGTGGCGCAGTGGTTAAGAATCTGCCCGCCAGTGCAGGGGACACGGGTTTGATCTCTAATCCAGGAGGATCCCACATGCCGTGGAGCCCGCGGAGCAACTAAGCCCGTGTGCCACAACTACTGAGCCCGCGTGCCGCAACTGCTGAAGCCCGTGTGCCTAGAGCCCGTGCTATGCAACAAGAGAAGCCACCACAGTGAGAAGCCCATGCACCGCAACGAAAAGTAGCCCCCACTGGCTGCAACTAGAGAAAGCCCACACACAGCAGTGAAGACCCAGAGCAGCCCAAAATAAATAAAATAAGATGAATAAATTTTAAAAAAATCTAGCAGCTTTCAAAACAGACCCAATCATAGCATTAATAGTTTTTAAAAAATGGACACATTTTTTGGAGGGTCTTGAGATTTCTAAATTATCTTGTTTATTGTAGCTTTCTACCAGTCTCTGTGTTTGTTGGCCAAGGACTGCCTCAATGAAACAAAGACAGGTACAGCAGAGGAAAGCAGAGAAAATGTGGACGTATATGATAGTGTTTTTTCTACAAAAAAAAAATTTTATTAGCGTATAGTTGATTTACAGTGTTGTGTTAATTTCAGGTATACAGCAAAGTGAGTCAGTTATACATATATCCACTCTATATTTTTTTTTTTTTAAGATTCTTTTCCCATATAGGCCATTACAGAGTACTGAGTAGAGTTCCCTGTGCTATACAGCAGGTTCTTATTGGTTATCTATTTTATATGTAGTAGTGTGTATATATCAGTCCCAGTCTCTCAATTTATCCCTCCCCCGCCTTATCCCCCGGTAACCATAAGTTTGTTTTCTACATTAGTGACTCTACTTCTGTTTTGTAAATAAGTTCATCTGTACCCTTTTTTTTTAGATTCCACATATAAGCGACATCATATGATATTGTCTTTCTGTGTCTGACTTACTTCACTTAATATGACAATCTCTAGGTCCATCCATGTTGCTGCAAATGGCATTATTTTGTTCTTTTTTATGGCTGAGTAATATTCCATTATATATATGTACCACATCTTCTTTATCCATTCCTCTGTTGATGGACATTTAGGTTGCTTGCATGTCTCTTTTGTTGTTGTTGTTTTGTTTTATTTTTTAATTGAAGTATAGCTGTTTTACAGTGTTGTGTTATTACTGCTGTATAGCAAAGTGACTCAGTTATGCATATATATACACATTCTTTTTTCTTTTTTAGTGTTTATTTATTTATTTATTTGGCTGCGTCGGGTCTTAGTTGCAGTACACAGGATCTTTTTAGTTGCAGCATGTGGGATCTAGCTCCCTGACCAGGGATTGAACCTGGGCCCCGTGCATTGGGAGCGCAGAGTCTTAGCCACTGGACCACCAGGGAAGTCCCATGTTCTTTTTTTTTTATATTCTTTTCCATTATGGTTTATCATAGGATATTAAATATAGTTCTCTGTGCTATACAGTAGGACCTTGTTGTTTATCATTCTATATATAAAAGCATACATCTGCTAACCCCAACATACCACTCCACCCCTCCCCCAACCCTCTCCCTGTTGGCAACCTCTAGTCTGTTCTCTATGTCTGTGATTCTGTTTCTGTTTCATAGATAGGTTCATTTGTGTCATATTTTAGAGTCTACAAATAAGTGATATTATATGGTATTTGTCTGTCTCTTTCTGATTTACTTCGTTCAGTGTGATAATCTCTAGTTGCATCCATGTTACTGCAAATGGCATTATTTTGTTCTTTTTTTTATAAGTGAGTAGTGTTCCATTGTATATATGTACCACATCTTCATTCATCTGTCGAAGAACATTTAGGTTGTTTCCATGTCTTGGCTATCGTGAATAGTGCTGCTGTGTGAACATAGGTATGAATGTATCTTTTTGAATTATAGTTTTGTTTTAATAAGGAAAATCCTCTTTTGGGCTTCATTCTTGAAATTAAAATTGGGCCAATAGCCTGAGAGCAGAACAGTGCTCTGTCCTTGCTAACTTTTTGATCATTGCAGCTCTATCAAAGCCAGATATAGATCTGGATTTTACTAGATTTGGCAGGATTATAGCAAACCTTGAATCCCGTACAGAAATCTCTCTTATGAGATTAGATCTCTTGAGGTCAAAATAGAGGCCCTAATATAGTATCTTTGGAAGAAGGAAATTTCGTGGATATTGACTAGATGAACTGCTTTTCTGGTAATATCTTTTTCTTTTTTGCTTTGCTACTTATGTACAGGCTCTAGGGTCAGACTGAGCTCAAATTCTAGATCCACCATTTACTAACTGTATGACCTTGGGGAAGTTATTTAACCTCCGTGTGCCTCAATTTCCTTATTTGAAAAAGGATGCTAATAATTGCACCTACCTGTAGGGTTGTTATGAAGATTAAAGGAGATAATGCACCTAAGTGCTTAACAGAGTGCTCGGTGTATAATAAGTTCTCAATAAATGTTAGCTGTTAGTAGTTTTTGTTTCCAGTGCCTCATCCTTTGTTCACACTTTATTTTTGCTCAAGTTTTGTGACATTAAGCTTTAATTAGAAATTTTTGGTTTGGAGACCTCTTTATTATCCCATAGCTTTTAACCTTGTTTCCCTTCTCATTGCCCAGTAGGAATTGGACTAGTGTTAGTGGAAGGTGGGTTAGGGAGAGGAGGTAGGAGTCTCAGTGCATTTGGGTGGAAGAAAGTTATTGGCAAGTGGGAAGAAGTGCTCTTGTGACTCATGTTTGTTCATTAAGTTTAGAAGGAAATCGGACTTCATCTAATGGGACCACTGGGTGGTCCAGTGGCTAAGACTTGGTGCTCCCAATGCAGGGGGCCCGGGTTCAATCCGTGGTCAGGGAACTAGATCCCACATGCCACAACTAAGATTTTGCATGCCGCAACTAAAGATCCCGCATGCAGCAACAAAGATTCCGTGTGCTGCAACTAAGGCCCAGCGCAGCCTAAATAAATAAATAGTAAATAAATAAATAAATAAATAAAATTTTAAAAAAGGTTAGAAGGAAAGAATTGAATCAGGTCTTAATTAATAGTGTCATTACTTCCCTCCCCCTTTATTATTATCAGAGGTCCGAGCTGATTAGCAAAATGCATTTACCCAAGTGTTTTCAGGGTTCCTGTTTATAGAGTCCAAATAATATTGTTAGTTACTTTTATCAACATATGCCCCTAAAGGTAGATTCAGTGAACTTACGTGTCAAAGCTTAATTGAAGACAAGCTCCAGTCTTAGTTCAAACTAACTAAATTCAGGGTTGTATTCTATGAATTTTGTTTCTAATCAATGGATGATGGGGTTATTTGGAGAGGATTTTTAATATATACATACAACTCCTATGGTAGCATTTTGTTATTTAATAAATACTTCAGTCTGATTTCTTACTTCTTTTGCTTTTTCTTCACCAGTTTCTCTAGGTGCCCAGATGAAGGCAATATCACATTTAATCAGAGTTTATCATTTTGAGCATTAAATTCTCAGCTTGGATTATTTCAATTCAATTCCCCAAGATATAAATTCTCCAAAAGAGGAAATTTATAACCCTCTGTGATATTGACCCTGCCTAAAGCGATAGAATAGCTATAGTGGCAAAATCTAAATAACAGTAATAATAGCTTCTATTTACAGAGTGCTTACTGTATATTATACATGGCATTGTATTGAATATATTATTTTATTAATCCCGAGAACAGCCCTATGAGCTGGGTACTTTTGTTATACCTGTTTTACATTAGAAGAAATTGTGCTTAGAGATGTTAAGCAAATTTGACAAAGTGTAAAGCTAGTAAGTCGTGGAGCTTGAATTCCAAACTAGATCTGCCTGAGTCAGGGCTTTCTTTTATGTTCTTATTCACGAAAGACTCATTGAACAGAAAGGAGTGAGTGTTGGGCACATGCAGCTTGGTGATTCTGTATAAATCCTGTCAAATTTTGAATAGTGTAGACCTGATAAAGTCATTGTTAATTTCTCATCATTACAGGACACTCAGTGTGGCAAAAATCAGTATCATGGGAAAAGAGATGTTAATGTAGTAGGCAGACTAACATTTTTTTTTTTTTTTGGTGGTGGTTGTTGGTTATTGCTCTAGCAGCTACTACAAAGGCTGCATTTACTCCACAAGTCATGTATACTTAAGGCAGAACACTGACTGCTTTTCATGCTGGCAAATCCGTACTTTACCAGTATTGGCTACCTGTAAGGAATGTGAGCATGTTGGGTTTTAGAACAGGAAAAACACAACTTCCACCTCATTTCACAGTAGAGTTCACTTAGGGATACAGACTTCTTGGTGACAGTAGCTGGTACTTTCTGCTTGTTATTTCTGATACTTGCATAATGCTAACCTGGTAGATACTGTCAGATTTGTGACAAGCCTTCCTCCTACATGTTCTCCATAAAAGAACTGCTAGTGACAAGTATTTTATTATATTGAGAATTCTGCTTCATACTGTTTTAGGATAAAGTGTATTTATCATGAAGCCAGTATTGTGAAATGTTCTTTCTTTTCTTCTTCTGGAATGCGGCATTTTTTTTCTCAGTAATGAACTGAGATGCAAGTGCATTGTGAAGGATAAGTTGTTTGCCCAGATGGACCCCAGTGAAAGTAACTTAAGTATGTAAATAGATTCTGCTTCTGTTTGGGAAAATGATCTAAGATGGATGCTGTGGTTTTTTCTTTCCCTTGGGAGACTAATACTTTATCCCAATATTCGCAACTTAAGGTCAGCGTCTACTCCAGAGTCAGGAAGTTTTTTAGATGTTACTATCATGTTCAGACTGTAGGCTTTACTAAGTGGCAAGGGGAATTTAGGATAGATACAAAGACAGGCTTGGAAAAGCATGATAAGTTCTGGAAACTGTAAACGGTTTCATGAGGGCCAAAGCACAATGACAGTGTGAGGAAGTGGCAAGAGATGAGAAGGGATAGGTTAGTAGAGACCAGGTAATGAAGGAGCTTTGCATTTTATGCTAAGAAATTTGGATTTGTTCCCATAGATAAGGGGGAAACTTCTGATATCTTTTAAGAAGGGGGCAGATAGAATCAAATTTGCTTTTATTAATTCATGTGGCAACGTGGAAGGTGGATTGAAGGTAGAGAGACTCTTTTATTCATTAGGAAACTGTTGTGATCATTCAAGCAAGGAGTAATGACCTGAGTTAGAGAGTTGTTCTAGGGGTACAGAGAAGGGTGCGCTTTATTCATTCATTTTTTTGAGAAATGTTGAAGTCCCTGTTATGTGTTGGACACAGCGTTAGTTGTACGTTGGGTTAACACGGTGAACATGATACAGTTAATGCCTTCAGGGAGCCTCCAGTCTAGTGTTATTTGTCTATATTTGACAAATAGCAGGAAATTACAGTTGTCAGGTACTATAACAAGGAGCTTATGATAGCATGTAGACCTTTACCCAGCCTCAGGGAGCAGGGAATGCTTCTTAGGAAAGCATGAGTAGAATTCGGTTAAGTAAAGTTGTGCAAGATGTAGGGGTGGGGATTTGGGGTGTTGGAAAGACACAAATGTTTCAGTTGAGGAAATTGTGGCTGGAGGAGGTGAGAGAAAAACCCTAGCTTGTTTAGGGAACTATGGATAGTTTAGTGTGGCTGGATTGTGGAGGGCAGGGAAGTGGGTTGCGAGAAATGAGGCCAGGGGAATTAACCAGTCACCTTATAAACTACGAGAAGGAATTTGCTTAAGAGCAAGTGAACTGTTTTAAGCTGGAGAGGGTCATGATCAAATTAGACCTTTAGAAAAGTCCCCCTGGTTGCTGCGTGGAGGACTGAGAGAGGAGGAGGAATAGAGTAGATAACAAGGAGGTGTCAGAGAGGTAGGGGAGGGTTTTTTATTTGTTTGTTTTATTTTTTGAAGCAGAAGGAAGACTAAAGAAGGGAGTGGTCGGTTTTGTCAGAGACTGCTGGGAAGTCATTAAGATAGAGACTGGGAAGTATCTGCTGAACTTGCTATGAGTGGGTCAGCTGGTGACCTTTGTGAGGAGAGTTGCCGTGGAGTAGTTGGGGTGGGAGGCAGATTCCACGGAGTTGAGGAGTGTTAGGTGAGGAGGTGGCAGCACTTGTCCTAGCAGGTTGGCCATGAGGAGATAAACTGCAGCTGGGAGAAAAGGGAAGAGGAAGAGCCAAGTAAGTGACTGAAGGTTCTAATGAGATGGAAGAGTATCTGTTGCTGTGGTTGCTCCAAGGGGAACAGTGCGGTGGGGGAGGAGAATTAACATTTATTTGAATGCTTGTTTGAAGGCTTTGTTGTTTCTCCTGATTTTGCAGGACAGGTATTATGATTGTTAGAAAAGTCCGTCTAGCTTGATGCAGGTATTGAACTTTAGGATTTCAAGACTTGAAGTAGTTACGACTAATCCAGGAGTGGGATTGGGACAACAAAGTAGACTGGAGATAAAGGTCCTTGGCAGTAAGGTCATAGTTATGGGAAGTTGCCTAGGATGGTTGTAACTAGGACAGAAAAGGCAGAGACAGATGCCAGATTTTTCTTGTTCACATAAAAGAATAAAACAGTCAGTTATTTTACCAGCAAAACTGGCTTATTTGGGAGCAGCATAGAATTGCACTTCGGAACATGCAACTATGTCAAACCACAAATGATAGTCTGGTAAAGCAAAGGAGAGGGAACTCTTTTATAGAGGAGAAGGGGAAGTTGGGAGGGGCTGTTATACACAAAAAGTCCTTTGGAGGAACCTGGGAATTCGAAGGATAGTGGCTTTTCATTTGCTGAGTTGTGAGTCTCTCATTGGCTGAGCTGTTGCCTGGCAAGGGGAAAATCTTCCTCCTGCTGTCAGAGATGCAAAGTACATCTCTTCCTGCTGGGATCTGTGCTGATGACAAGTGGTATGTGCATGAGAGCTCCCCCTTCTGGCCTCCTGACTCCATTTTAGTGAGGTTTCCCTTTATTCGTTTTCACATTCTCCATATATTGAAAGATGACCTGGAAATGAGTTATGACATTGACTTAGATAGTAGTATAGTTGAGTGACAGCTCAACCTCCGTGGAGAGGAAGGTTTCCCTGCTGTCCCCCCACCTATCTGAAGGTGGGAGAACTTTGGGGAGAGGGAATTATGATATCCCATATTCTAGTTCCTATTTATGAGGAAAATTTGCCAAGAAGGTAGACTTTTTTAGTTGAGTCCTTTGCTGAGAGATCAGTGAATGCTCTTTTATGAGTAGATTTAGTCTGTGATTTCTCTGTGGAGAAGTTTACTGTCAGTTTTTTTTCATTTGAATGTGTTTGGAAAACTGCTAAGCGACCTTTTGTCATTTCCTAATGTTTCTATAATCTGGTGTCAATGCCTAATGATCTCATTGGACTAGTTATCTTCCCTCCAGCTATGCTGGCATCAAGTAAGTACATTAATAAACTTTAAGAAATGCATTCATTAAAATCCAGGTAATCACTTTGCAGCTGGCCTTGGCAGTGTGTGAATGAGCTGGACAAGTTAGAGAAAATCTTGAGCCTGAAAGCTACTTTGTCTTTCAGGTTGGTTTGGGCACAGTAACAAGAGATGAATCAGTTGTAATTTAATGGGATCTGTCATTACTTTTATAAGATATATCACTTTAATATGATGCTTGTCATTAATGTTTTAGTAATATGATAGTCTTAAAGAGAGTTGATATTCCCCCTGTTTTATTATTTCTTGGCTCCATGACAGGACTATGCATTAAAATGCACTTAATATTTTAAAAGGGATGTCTAGGAAAGTAGTTAAAAAACAAACAAATCCCAAGTGGCTTGATCTGATTTATAAACTCTAACAATGTGCAACTAATTGCAGATAGATTTTATTTTTCAGGGTATTGTGTCACCTCTCTTGTGTATACCTTCTATATTGGAGCATAAGTCATAGAAATGTTATTTTGCCCAACATTAGGTTTGAGAAAATAGTTTCCAAGACAGGAATAGCAGAACAGTGTTATTTTATGCTGTACTTTCCCCTTTTATATAAGCATGCTAAAGTTCAGAGGTCAGGCAAAGAGGTTTTTGAGGTAAAAGTGAGCTGATAGAAATTTTTAGCAACAGTGAAAAAACATATAATTATCTAATATACAAATCTCATATTAGATATACCTTATATACGTATCACCCACAATCAAATAAATGCCAGTTACAATGACAGTCGTTTTTACTTGCCAAAATGGCAAAGCTTTATTTAAAAAGAGATCATACTCCGTGTTGCTCTGGGGGCAGGGGACTAGATAGGCACAGCTTTAGTGGTACATATCCACAATGTGTCAACAGCTTTAAAAGTGTATACTCTTTGACTTAGCAGTTTCATTTTTAGAAGTTTGTCTTACAGAAGTAATTGCAGGTCAAAACAAAAATGTACCCATAAGAATATTTACTGAAACATTGTTTGGAATAGCAACAAAATGAAACAAAACGAAACCCAAAAAGTCTAATCCTGGAAGAGCAATTTTAAATTATGACACATTTTCATAAAGTTGTAGAAAACTAAAGACATTGAAAGATAAACAATATGTGTTCTTAAGTGGAAAAAGCATATTTCATAGGGTAAGTATGTATAATATAGTTTCACTTCTGTGTTGGTAGGTATACATAAAGGAAAAAACTACCGACATACTCAAGGAATTTAGGGTGAGGAGTTGAGTTAGGTAATCCAGGTGGACCTGGAAGAAGTTGGGGAGATGATGGAGCTGAGCTTGAGGTGGAAAACATTGAGACAGGTGACAGACTACTGTTCACTAAAATGTCAGTGGTTGCATTCCGTAAGTGGTAACATTAGTGATTTTTTTCTTCTTTTTTGATATGTATTTTCTAAAATTTCTACAATAGTCACGTATTGCTTTCTAATAAAAAATAACAGTATTTTAATAAACAAACATGGAAAGGTGGTTTGGTGCTCAGCGTTCAATGAATTGTCAGAAGAGTTTATGTTGTGAATTTATTAGCAAGTAGGCTAATGGCATGTGATGTGATGATGATGAAAATGATTGTTAAATCACCTCATTTTTGTACCTTTAGCCATGACCAGTTTATGGGATTCTTTTGGGAAGATACTAAATTAAAGCAACGTATGGAAAGATGATTTGTATTTAAAGCCAGATCGCTAGATCGTGGAAAATTGAAGCATTTTCCTGAATTGCTTCCTCAGATCAAGAATATTTTTCAATTAAAGGCCTTCTTAGAGATCCAGCTGCCTCCTGTGTCTCACAAGATTTTACTCTTACTGATCTGCTAAGACCTACAAATATGTTGAACTTCAAACTGATATAAAAGCAAGTGTTCATCTGGATTGACTAGATAGCAATTAGGATTGTAATTAATTTGCCATTGCCGATCTACCCGGAGCTTAGAAGAATCACAGATTTTTAAGAATTTTAGAGGAATTGAAGTTGCAGTTTCAGAAAAGTTGCCAGACATTTATGGTTTGGAAGTGTAATTGGAACACAAACATCTATCTATGGCTTAATTATCAAACACTTGGCCTGTTATGGCAACTTCATGTAAAGAAGTGATGGATATAAAAGTCAACTGTATCTACCAATAAAAAAACATCAAAATGCTTTAAACTTTGTATTTGAACCTATGATTCCAGGACTGTTCTAACATATTTTAACTCTATGGTCAAACTCTAGGCAAGTTCAGTTCCCTTATGTTTGTGCAAATACATTTTTTTCAAAAATCTTTTGAAGTAAAAGCTAAGAATTATGATTAGTTGTGTAAATCTGGAATCTGACTTGAAATGTTCCTTGATTTCATATCCCTTTGTTCTTGAAGGTAGTATCTGTATAGTTGTCAGTATTCTCTTTGATTTATTCAAAATGGATCAGTTAATAAAATTAGTTCCCTGACTGTCCACTTCTAGTTTCATTAAAAGCAGCTTTTTGGATTACTTTGGGATTGTGGCTTAATTTCTATCTTTATATGGCTAATAATTTATCTTTTTACTGTATTTATGAAGTAAAAAGTTCATGTAACTGCACACATACAGATTTATGATTCTAGATCTTGGAGTTGTGCAAGAGCAAAACCCTAGATTAGATGAGACCTCTGTGTGCCAGGCTGGGGCTTTTCTGAGGCTCCAGTTTGTTGAGGAAATGATGAAAGTCATACCTTTGTCTTGCCATTTTGTTTCTTTATCTATGAGATCATTGTGAAAGTCCCTGACTCTCATTAGGTGAAACTGAGATTTTAAACATTCATTTCTCTTTACATCCAAAATTCATCCTAGGTAAGAGGAAGAAGAATTCCAGATATGTTTCAAACAACAGTTGTCAGTCTTTTCCTTACTTTCCTTCCCTTGAGCCCCTGGGCTCATCTTTGGATTATTATATATAGTACCCTCCTAGGATACTACTACTGAACATTAATGAGGTACCACTGTCCCAATCTATTCTGTGTCTCCTGGGCATGTCTAAAACTGTAGAAGGGGGAAAAAAACCTTTGGATTGACCCCAGAGGTTAGTGGAACCATGAAAATAATTGGCTTGTTAAATTGATTCGACAGACATTCATTAAACACCTACTATGCGCTTCGTATAATACATTGGTCTAGGCATTGATGTTACAAAGATAGTGAAAAACCTGGGAGGAGGGAATAAAGTTACATAAAGTACTAAAGAGCACTGATAAGGAGATGATCAATTGTGTTTGGGAGTTGTCTAGAAAAGCATCTCATATACACATGTTTTTAGAGCAACAGAATACAGTTTTGCTTTGTTATTTAAAAAAAGGAATTCACATTCTTAGTCAACAGTGGCACAGTGTGCTCTTTTGGGTCCCAGTCTTCCCTACCTGCCCTGGTTGGATGAGATCTGTTACTCCTTCAAATTCATAGTATTCTGTCTGTTTTCTTTACATTGTACATTTGTCTGATTCTGGAAAAATGTTAAAGATCTTAATGTTCTCATTTTAGTAAATAAATCTCTTACTTTTTCTTTATCTTGTCTTTCTAATCTCATTTTCTCTCTTTTTTTTCCTTCATCATTTTATATTTTATCCAGTGTGACTTTTTATAAGCTATCTTAAAACATTTTCTGAATCAAAGTGAAATACAAATAAATGACATATTTGCCTTTTTGGTAGTATATGTCATATACCTTTTATTAAAAATATGAGTCACGGGCTTCCCTGGTGGCGCAGTGGTTAAGAATCCGCCGGCCAATGCAGGGGACGTGGGTTCAAGCCCTGGGCCAGGAAGATTCCACATGCCGCGGAGCAACTAAGCCCGTGCGTCACAACTACTGAGCCTGTGCTCTAGAGCCCACGAGCCACAACTACTGAAGCCTGAGTGCCCAGAGCTCGTGCTCCACAATAAGAGAAGCCACCGCAATGAGAAGCCTGCGCTCCGCAACCAAGAGTAGCCCCTGCTCACCACAGCCAGAGAAAGCCCGTGTGCATCAATGAAGACCCAATGCAGCCAAAAGTAAATAAAATAAATAAATTTATTAAAAATAAATAAACAAATAAATAAAATGTGAGCCAGTATAGAATGAGTCAGTGATTTAAGTACTTTTAACCTCACAATACTGAGCAAAGTGCCTTGCATATAGTATATAGTACATAGAAGTAGATATGCACTTAGTGCCTTGCATGTTTGTTGAATGAATGATTGATGTACTTATGAGAAAGTCTGCTGTTTTGGGTCTCCTCTGCACGCATCTGGTTTGCCTATCTATCAGACTGCCTGCCCTGTTTGATCCAGATGAACTGGCTGAGTATATAACCAGTGTTTTGCTCAGTACACCTCCTTGTGTGTATGTATTTAAGCCTACTTCCAGACTAGATGCCAGGGAGTCAAGTGCATGGCAAAATGAAGACTGGCACTGAGGAAATTTCAAGAGAGGTAATCCAGTAATAATGGCCAGTGGTTCCTCTGAATCTTGTTCCGTCAAGTGGTTGAACTTCAGAGAGATGTAAAATTGCTTGCATTAGCGTAGATCTGTGATTTTGTTTTGATAATGGATTAAAGTGAAAAGGTCATCCATGGTATTGCTGTGGATGAATGTGATACTGGTCAGGGAACATGGCCCTGCCAATTTTTTTAAGTCTGCATGCTTCCATTAGCAACCTAAGAATAGTGAAACGCTGCTGCTTATTCTTTTTACATCAAAAATAGAGAATACCGGGACTTCCCTGGTGGTCCAGTGGTTAAGACTCCACGCTCCCAAAGCAGGGGGCCCAGCTTTGATCTCTGGGCAGGGAACCAGATCCCACATACTGCAACTAAGAGCTGGCACAGCCAGATAAATAAATAAATACTAAAAAAAATAAAGAGAGACAAATACCATATTTTCATCCTGTTGAATCTGCCTCTTATGCCACTGGGTTTGGGCAAGTTTATATGTAACTAATATTTTTCTGGTCGTAAAATTACAGCTATATTTATGAGAATATTTTCTAATTTCTTAGAGTTAAGCTATAATATGGATTTAGGAGGTTTACTGTTTATTGTGTTTATTGAATAAAATTTTTTCCCTTGTTTTCAACTGTGAAAACAAGTGAGTGAAAGCCTTATTATCAAGGTGCATAGCATTTTGCTGGACCTCTGGATGATGTTTAAGGGAAAATATAGTCCCTGCCCTCAAGGAGGTTGTTGTCTTGTATAGTTAGAATGAACCAGGTACAAGTAGAGAACAGTCACAGTTTATCCTCAAGAGCTAGGTTGTTGAGAGGATTAGGAATGATCACTAGGAGATCAAAGTACTGGAGTCTTCTCAAAGAACCTGAACTGTGTCCTGGAAGGGTAGTTAATATTTGTGCAGGTAGAAAGTAGGGGTAAGAGGTGTCTGGCAAGTGGACCTTTTAAGAAGACTGTAGTTGCTGCAAAGGCAGAAATGAAAAAGTATGTTTTGTGTGAAGTTGAGTGAAGAGTAGTAGGACGAAAACTGATTGTTTGGGGGCAGTAACTGGAGAGATTATGTGGGGACAGGTTTCAGAGGATATTGAAAGCCAGACCCATAGTTTGAGTTTGTGAGTAAACATGGCTCCTCATGCACAGTGAAAGGATGATTTTAGGAAGTTTAGTCTGACAGTGATACTATAGCGGATAGTTTGCAGTATATATAACCATGGTCAAGATGAGGAAATTAATTAGATAATCTCAAAGGGATTTTGTGATCATTTATTGCATCCTTACTGAGCACTGTTTGCCCTAAGTGCTTTAATCATTATTTCATTTAAACCTGACAGCTACCCTGTGTGTTAGATATTATTACTCTCTTTTCCAGTGAGGAAACTGAAGCACAGCAAGGGCAAGAAACTTTCTTAAGGTCCCAAAACTAATAAGGAGTAGAGCTTCAGAAACCATGGTCTTAACCACCATGCTCTAAAATATTATGTTTTCCAGAGAAAATAAAATTAACATTCTTTTCTTCTGTGTAATTTTTTCCCCTTATTAATTCCCTATCTCCTTAACTACAAAACGATTTAGTGGCCTTAGAACAAAGGTTTGCCTTGGGGATTTCAAGTAGCTTCGCTCATTTCAAACTATTTTCAAAACCAGTAATTACTGGCTGCTTATAAATAATACTTCGTAATTTCACTTTTTTCTTTCTCAACTGTGGTAAATCAAAACAACTTTAGACTGGACTTTAAGGAAGAAGGGAGGCTAGCAAATTTCACAAGTGTTTCTGGCTCGCTGAGTTTCTTTACCTGGGTCAGCTTATATAAACAGTAATAGTTTTTGTATTTATGTCTGTTTAAATATACCATTATACTTATTTAAATGTAAGCTGACAGAAGCTCTTTTTAAAAAAATAACACAGGCACACACAAAGTTTGGGTTTCTGCAGTCAGAAGATTCATCATGGATTCCGAATTCATTCGCGGTCGTTCTAATTGATGGACATGTACTGTGTAATTTAGAAGAGGGCGTTGCTTGGCAGTTGGTATTCTTGCTCCAGGTCCCCTTTGTCATTCATGACAATTGGTCTCTCTGCAGCACATCTTTTTAGGACAAGGGATTGAGCTCCTGTAAAAACATTCAGAGGTTTTCCAACTAACGATTTTTCCTCTTATTCTTTACTGTTTGGTTTCTTTGGCAACCTGGCCTCCCCTGTCACCCTGCTGACATCTTACAGCCCCTGTTCCTCTCCCCATTCCCTTCCATTACTTGAGGGTTTTTTTTCCCTTGTTGCTTTAGGTCTGCACTGGAAGAATATGCATGTTTTCTTAAATCTCCATTCCTGTATGTTTCTCAGAATATATTAGAAGGATAGAGAGATAAAAGAAATCACTTACAGAAGCTAAGTAACCTTGTCTTCTTGGGTGTCAGGGTTTCTGCCATAAAAGGTTATGTTTATTCTGTTGCCTATAGTGTCTTTTTGTTGTTGTTGTTAAACAGTAATAAAAAAAAATGTTTTCCAGTTAATCCAGACATTTTATAATTAAAATATGTTAGTAATGCAAGGTATTGTAGAGGGAAAAATAATCTGGAAATAGTGTGCATAGTTTGGTTACTATAGTGTTACTCTGTCATTTTTTTTTTTTTAATGAATTGTGTCTATGAAAAAGCATTTCTATTACCGTGGGGAGGGGAAAGGAAGTAAAGATCTAAAAATCTGTTGATCATATTTGGTCCTTTAGTGATAACGTTTTGAATCCCAACTCCTCATGCTGTTACCTCACTATCCTGGGCAGTGGTGGCCATTTCTGCTACCTAAAGCACAGTGAAAAGCCCTACTTCTTTAAATACAAACAAAACAATTTGTACAGTTAATATATATTAGGTGCTACATGGTTGATCCTGACTGTAGTGCTAGTTGCCATGTCATTTACTTTTACCTTTGGAAATATTTTACTTTGGCCTCAATGTAATGTAATTTAAAAATATGCTGGAGAGCATATGGAGTGTATGTAGGTAAGAAGTAGATAAGAAAGGAAGAGATAGGAACAGAAATAGTAAGAATTACTACACAAATGCCTTTCCCTATAGGTGCAAAATATATGAGGTTTCTGTATGTGTGTCTAAATATATGAAAAGATAAGATGACTCCCTTTCTCGGTGTGTGTAATAACTTGATGATATATGTGTATGAGTGTATATGTAAGTGTACATAGACGTGTGTTATATAAGTTAAGAATGAAAAACCTGGGGACTTCCCTGGTGGCGCAGTGGTTAAGAATCCTCCTGCCAGTGCAGGGGACACGGGTTCAATCCCTGGTCCGGAAGATCCCACATGCTGCAGAACAACTAAGCCCGTGCGCTACAGCTACTGAGCCTGCGCTCTAGAGCCCACAAGCCACAACTGCTGAGCCTGCGTGCCACAACTACTGAAGTCTGTGCGCCCTAGAGCCCGCATGCTCTAGGGCCCACGTGGCGCAACTCCTGAGCCGGCATGCTGCAACTACTGAAGCCCATGCTCCTAGAGCCCATGCTCTGCAACAAGAGAAGCCCTGCAGTGAGAAGCCCATGCACCACAGCAAATAGTAGCCCCCGCTCGCCGCAACTAGAGAAAGCCCACACACAGCAATGAAGACCCAGTGCAGCCAAAAAAAAAAAAAAAAAAAAAAAGCACACAAAACAATGTATTCAAATAAAAGTGAATCTATTAAAAAAAAAAAAGCTGTGTTTAAAAAAAAAAGAATGAAAAACCTGCTGTAGAAGCAAGAAGAGGGAGGAATTAATTTTGCTTGAAGAAGTCAGGGTAGGCTACATTAAAAACATTGCCCGCAGACCTGGCCTTAGGAGAGTGAATGAGAATTACTAGTTGTGTACGTTGGTTAGTGCCAAAAGGTGTGGGGAGTGGGGATGGGGGCAGTAGCTGGAATATTGGAAGATATAATTGAAAGGTAGGTTGGAGGCAGATTGTGAAATACAATTTGACTTCATTGTTTAAGCAATAGGCAATCACCAAAATATATTTTTGGTTCAGTCTTTTAGATCACATTCGTGTTTTGAGAGTATCTCTAATAATATAAAATAATGTGTACTTCATGACAGAAACTGTATGATAAATGATGAATTAGTAACTTTATTAGGATGATAAATTATGCCTGGTTTCCCCCTTCCTTCAATTAAAAAAAAAATCTGTACTGAGGTAGTTTTATATCAATCTCGGTTTAATTCATTGGTAAAAACAAGCACAGTAATGCCTACCTCAGAGCACTGTTTTGAGGATTAGATTGAATGAGGTAATATACATAAAGCCCAGTACTTTACACAGAAAACTTATCTATGTAGCGATTATTATTTTGTGATACTGCTTTCATGAGAGAAGAACATTTTTGGAATGTGAGGGATTAACGGTTTGGGGAAGTGAAGCAGGAGACCTTTGGTAAGTAGATTAATTAGGAAGTAGATTAATTATTGCTTTATCCAAACAATGCTTTTAGGTGACAAGGGAATTCAGAGTAGAAGAGATTTGGCAGTGGAAGAGAAAATGTGATCAGTTTAATTATGGATGGGCTGACTTTCCAGTATAATGGAGAAGATGAGGGTGATATCCAGGGGGTGGTGGTTGGAAATATGAAGCCTGGAGACACAGACATGGAAGTTATCATGGTCTGATTGGAGATATCTGAGTTGGGGAGGAGTGACTGAGTAGCAGCCTAAGCAGAGAGAGAGCCTTAAGGAAAACTAAGGTATAAGAATTGAGAGCCTGTCAAAGAGGTTATTCCTGTTTAACTCTAGGGATATAGTTCACTGGTCTTTTGTCCTATATTCTTTTTAAAAATTTATTTATTTATTTGTTTGTTTGTTTGTTTATTTATTTATTTATGGCTGCGTTGGGTCTTCGTTGCTGCGTGCAGGCTTTCTCTAGTTGCCGTGAGGGGGGGCTACTCTTCATTGTGGTGCCCGGGCTTCTCACCACGGTGGCCTCTCCTGTTGCAGAGCACGGGCTCTAGGCACGCGGGCCTCAGCAGCCATGGCATGAGGGCTTCAGCAGTTGTGGCGCGCAGGCTCTCGAGCGCAAGCTCAGCAGTTGTGGTGCACGGGCCCAGTTGCTCCGCAGCATGTGGGATCCTCCCGGACCAGGGCTCGAACCCGTGTCCCCTGCATTGGCAGGCGGATTCCCAACCACTGTGCCACCAGGGAAGCCCCTGTCCTATATTCTTGAAGAAACTAGAGAAATAATGTTTTTTAAATGTACTTTTAAATCTTTATTTTAATAAAATAATTTGTACTGTTATACTAAGATATTCAAATCTGTATTCTGCAGGCCTGTAAGTTTAGACTTGTTGCTTTATTCATTAATGTATACAGGACATACCCAGCTTTGGTTAGCTTTCTGACTGTTGGGGTTCATTCATAACATTTTCTCCCATTCTCTCTCAAAGGGGGAAAATGTTCATTCTTTAATCAGGGAAAGCTCTCTGATGTTGGCAGGTTTCCTCCTCCTCAAGTCTAGACACTTGGCCTCTATAGTAGCTTTGTATTCAGGAAAGTTCTCACCTCTGTACTGTAGACTTAGTGCAGATTTGCTGGTACTTGGCTAGTCAAGAGCCCTACAGTGATTGGTATTAGTAAACCCCATGTTGTATTGCTTGCCAAGCAGCTCGCGTAGTCGGTGTGTCCGGCCATAGACTTTACATGACTGCACCGTTAAAACACAGACTGTCTTATGCCTTCTCACAGAATGTCTACGGTTTCCAATTTATTTTTTTCTGAGGGAGAGGGGAAAAAGAATCTTTTGCCCCTGTCTCCAGACTGATATTTAAATTTTAGCAGCTTTGGATCTGGTGTAATAAAATATTAGAGACACAAAAATTACTCTATTAGAACAGAAGTTTCAATTGCTTATTTCCCAGTTTGCAGTAAGGTTTAACTTAGGCCCTGTGTGTATTTTTAGTTACCTTTTTTTTTTTTTTTTTTTGCGGTATGCGGGCCTCTCACTGTTGTGGCCTTTCCCGTTGCGAAGCACAGGCTCCGGACGCGCAGGCCCAGCGGCCATGGCTCACGGGCCCAGCCGCTCCGCGGCACGTGGGATCCTCCCAGACCAGGGCACGAACCCGCCTCCCCTGCATCGGCAGGCGGACTCTCAACCACTGCGCCACCAGGGAAGCCCCCCTTCTTTATCTTTAGACTACTCACTGAAAACAACTTGGGTTGCCTTTAGTTCTGATACAGAACTTTTTGTTTTTTTTTTTTGTTTTTGCGGTACACAGGCCTCTCACTGCCGTGGCCTCTCCCGTTGCGGAGCACAGGCTCCGGACGCGCAGGCTCAGTGGCCATGGCTCACGGGCCCAGCCGCTCCGCGGCATGTGGGATCTTCCCGGACCGGGGCACGAACCCGCATCCCCTGCATCGGCAGGCGGACTCTCAACCACTGCGCCACCAGGGAAGCCCCAGAACTTTTATTAGGATTTTATGGTGCTGTATCTTTTGGGTCCTGGAGGTGTGTGTGGCTGCATGGGTGGGGTGGGGGCTGACCTTGTCTTCTTGATCTGTAGGGTCTTAGAAAGAGAGTTTCTATGGGTGTTGTTTTCAGGAAGCACAGTGGCAGAATACTGAAGTGCAAGTTTGTACAGACTTTGAAGAAGTGTAAGGTGGGCTATGAAGTTACAATGTTAAATTAGTTTCCGGTCTGCCCACATTGTTTCCAAAGTTCACTTTACATTTTAAAAGCCCTTACTGATTTTTAAAGCAAATATAGAGAATTGCATGAAAACACAAATCATCTGAGGGACATTTGAACTCGCAGAAATAATGAATGTAGAAGGAAGAGTCCTGCTGGCTAGGCGTTATAGGCTAGAAACCTGCATTTAAAGTTTAAACTGCTTGGGTGAGATCACTTATTTTCCTGGTTTATCCTTATATTTTTTACCCCTGCGTCCCTTTGCCATTATCGCCCACAACATAGAAGAATATTCTTTTGTTTATTGTAGTTTTATTTGGAAGAGAGACTAGAGTGTGGCTTATATAGGGGCAAGAGGGAGAATTGAGGTCTTCTCAACATTAGGCATTTCTGTCTATGGACACGGCATGTGTCCTCTTTTAGGTTCTTTACTAACGTTTTCTAGCTTTCTCCATAAAATTCTCACACATTTTTGTAATGCTTTTTCCAAGGCTTGTGATAGTTTGTGGCTATTGTGAATGTGTTCTTTTAAAAATTATTATCATCATCACATCTTCTTATAAATTAATGTTGGTATATTAGAAAGTGACTGAATTTTTATATGCTGGGATCTCATAATTTATTTTGTACATAGGTTTTACTTATCCCTTCAGTGCTTCAGTTTCATCATCTATGAAACAAAGGGCTTGGGTTAGAATAAGATATTTCTAGTGTTAACATTACATGGTTCTGTGTTGAGGTAATGTCCTTTGTGTTGAGGTAATGTCCTTTACATACTTCAAGAGGTGAGTGGGAGTTGTACCACCCAACTACAGGTAAGTTCTGTGAGTACAGCCAAACCTAGCTTTTGTTCATATGTGCTTGCATGTGTTTAACACACTCAGTTCTCTGTATAATGATTCTTGAACATCTTGAGGTAAAGAGTGAATACTTAACATTTTAAAAGTAACTCTCAAAAGTACAGTTTCTTATTCTGGTTGAAATGGTTTACTATTATCTTTTCACCCTGCATTTTAGTTTGTTGCTGTGTTAGATTTACTGCATATTTTCTCTCCTAAAAATAGATGGTCTTTAAGTCACAGTTTTTATAAATATTTGCGTCTCGAGTCAAATTTTTTCCTACAACATGGGTTTCATTTGGTGAGTTTCACTGGAGCAGGTTATGTTAAGAGAGCTTTCTACCACACGTTTATTCACTTCCATACCTCTGTCCCAAGTATCCTATGTGCCAGTGTCAGAAGATTCCACTGGGAGTGTGAGTAGTATTCTTGGAGAATTATTCTAATATTTATTTCTGCTGGGTGGAGGGAAGCAGATGCTGTACTTGTTATCTCTGAGAATTCAATCCTAACCCCCAAGTATCCCTCAACAGCATGGCATCTTTTTTATCTTTTATAAAAACATAGGTTATATAAGTTATCTAGATGTTGGTCAGGAATTTGCTTGAACAAACTGAAATGGCTAAATGAACTTTCACCCTAATTTGAATAGGGGTCCAGAAAATGAATTCAGGGCAGAGGTTGGCAGAGGTCATATTGGGGTGTCCTTGAGCTAGTACCAATATGTATGTATGTATGTATGTATGTATGTATTTAAATTGTGGTAAAATGAACACTAACATAAAACTTGTCATTTTACCTGTTTTTCAGTATACAGCTAAGTAGTGTTAAGTACATTCACATTGCTGTGCAACCAAACTCCAAAACTTTTCTCATCTTGTAAAACCGAAACTCTATGCCCATTAAAAAATTCCCCATTTCGCCTTCCCCGCAGCCCCTGGCAACCACCATTCTGCTTTCTGTTTCTATGAGTTTGAACCATTAGTTATTTTATTAGAACTTGACCTCCTTTATGTCAACTAAATGGATTTTGAGGATGAAGAAGAGAGTAATCGATTACTGTAAAACCAGTAGCCATTCTCCATACTCACATGAGTGTTGGTAGTTGCCAAGCCTGAAATTGGAGCAACAGCCAGTCTTCAGTAACGTGGAGTTTGGAAATTCCTATTCCTTTTGTTGAGGAAGAGGAAGAGGATGATAGTTAGTGACTAACAGTTACTGGGCACTTACTACTTGCCTGAGGTTGGAGGAAAGACCTGCTTCTTCTAGAATGAAAAAGAAAAGGCAAATTTGGGTGCATGAAGATATCTAGAGACATGAAATTGAGGAAATTCTTCATGTCTGTTTTCTCTATCAAGCACAAGAGTGGGTCATTTGTTGAAAGTTAGGGATTTGAGCTTGACTAGAGGGCTTGAAGAAAGTGACAGAAGTTTGGAATTGCTAGGAAACAGGGTAGGGACCCAGTCAGGAATAAGTAGAATAATAATAATAGTGTTGGTACTAATAACAACAATAAGAACGGCCAATATTTATTAGTTATCTGTTCTATGCCAGCTACTGTTCTAGGTGATTTATCTTTTAACCTTTATAGCAACTTTATTAAAGTAGTTGTTCTACAGATGAGAAACTAAGTGGTAGGGTTGGGATTCCAATTTCATTCTCTTGCCTCAAGCCCAGGCTCTTCTTTCTGCACCGTTAATGACACTGGGATTCTCTACTTGATATCAAAAGCCAGAAGTTTAGAGTGTAACAAAAAAATTGTTCTTCAGAAAAAGGTGGAAGAGTGGACTGAAAAAAATGTATATATCCAAAATATAATAAATATATTGATGCTTTTTCCCCCCAACCAGACTGATTGATGCCCTTGATGGGTTGCTTCTCTAACTGAAGCGAGCTACCACAGCCCCGTAGAAACCCAGACTGGTTATGTGACTTGACAGTTAGAGGTATCTGAAATTATAAACTCATTTTCTCCGTAAAGCCTGTGTGTCTAGAATACTGAATTGAGGTTAATGCTAGTAGGTCCTTCAGTTTCTATGCAGGAGTAAATGAGGACCTTTTTATTTGTAGTTATACTATTCATTGAATAGGCATTCGTTGCACTGATTTTTTGGGGTGTGTTAAGGGACTGCATTACAAAGTATAATTTTTTTAAACAATAACATCTTTATGCATGTACATTATTGCTCTAAATAAATGCAAAATTTATTAAAAAGATAGCCCCTTAGAATCATATGTACAAGCTTAAGTACTTGTTTTGCTTTTATTGGATGTGTATGAGGGAACTTCCAGAGATGTAGGTGAACAAATGGAGGCCAAAAGAATTCTGATGTAAAGCAAATCAAAACAGATTAAGTTATAACGAAACGTCTGCTGACTAGCATTTTAATGTCCAGATGGACAAGCAAGCACTTATTAATTTACCAAGGGTAAACTCATCTAGTTTGATCAGTTAATTAATTTCTAGGCTGTAACTAGTTTATATGAATACCCTGATTACTCAGATGGAAAAACTCATTGCTGTGTTACGCTTTAGATTTACATTGCCTAAAACTGTGGAATGTAGCTCTGCCCCCCAAATCAGTATGTCAGATTACTTATAATTCAAACTGAGCACTTACCTCTTCCAGGTTCAACCCTTTTAAACTTGGTCACGCATCATGTGCTAAATGTATCCTGTGTACTCTCTACCTTGTTAGGATGCGAACTCTTTGATTTTAGTATAAGGAAAAGAGCTATCAATAAAGTACGACATGAAATACAGTATAGATGGATTTTATCAACTTGGTAAACACAAACTACTATACAATAGGGCTTTGTTGCAGACTCTTTTTGTAAGTGGAAAACTCTTCCAAAAGACATTTTTGAAGTTTTCTATGAAGAGAGATTGCTAGTGAATGAAAAGAACCTTTTGTAGACCTCTACTTGGGAGTCTGGTAACTGGTACTTTGGGATTCTATACACAGAGCTCCAAGGCTGGGAGAATATCTCAGAGTAAAGCTATCTAAGTTTTGCATCCAAAGCTATTAACTTCTTCAATTATGAGAAGAAACCACAGATTGTGTAATGGCCTTGGTATTTTGTTGGTACGGAGAGGATGATCTCAGAAGACTCGGCAGCCTATGTTGGGATGTGTGTGACACGTGCCTTTTCTCCGATTTTTTAAATTTCAACAGTTGCAGACACATTTTTGAAACCGTAGATATCCTAAGTTAGCAAATCTGAATCAGTGCACAAAGCGACCATTTTTGCCAGTACCAAATGCATACTTTGCTGAGTTTTCTAATCTGGGCTCCAGAGTTTATACATAGCAAATTCTAACATTTGCCAAGTTCTGTTATGACCCAGAGGGGAGTAGAGCAAAGTGGGATGAAGAATCTGGAAAAGCAAGCTGCCTATAGGGTAAATTGCATTTTGGAATTTGCTTCCATGTGGATTTTCTCCTCATGGACCACTGTGGTGTTTAGCAGGCTGAACTGGAAAGGTCATATTGTACAAGATGAAGAACAATAAATGGTCTGTTCAGTGACTTAGTCTTAAGCCTCCTGCAGTGCTGACTAACGGCTGTAATAGCCATTTTTCCTCTGGGATAGAAGAGTTTGGCTGTCATCTTTTGGGGAATATGGTAATTTGTAGCCATTGCTTTCAGCATGGTAGGGAGATCTGACGCGCAAAGGCTTTATTCCAGTGGCTTATAGCTCCTTTTTTTTCATGAACTGCTGTTTCTTTAGTCTTAAGAATGTGTTTCAAAAAATGCATTTGAATATTAAATCCAGTTAATTCATTTTCATTTTGCCAAAGAGAACTTGAATTTACCTCTTCCTACATGACATTGACCTCATCTTTTTATTTTTTTAATTTTAACCTTAAGACATTGGCTCTAGAAATAGTTTGTTGTTTTTTCCTTTAAATCGGTACAGTTTCCTTTACCTTGGGTTGTGGTGCAGTTCTAAACCATGTTTAAAATACGTACAAGGGGGCTTCCCTGGTGGCTCAGTGGTTAAGAATCTGCCTGCCAATGCAGGGAACACGGGTTCGAGCCCTGGTCTGGGAAGATCCCACATGCCACGGAGCAACTAAGCCCACGCGCCACAACTATTGAGCCTGTGCTCTAGAGCACGCGAGCCACAACTACTGAGCCCAAGTGCCACAACTACTGAAGCCTGCGCTCCTGGAGCCTGTGCTCCGCAACAAGAGAAGTCACTGCAGTGAGAAGCCCATGCGCCTCAAGGAAGAGTAGCCCCTGCTCACCGCAACTAGAGAAAGCCCACGCAGCAAGGAAGACCTAACACAGCCAAAAATAAACAAAGAAAATAAATTTTAAAAAAGTACGTACAAGGGCATAGAGCCCAATAGAGTTTAAAAGATGTGAAGAATATGGGGCAGAAGTTACTGTTTCTAATAAGTTTAAGTTCCCTCTGATTTGCTTTGTGGGAAGTGTATTAATTAAGGACATTTTCCAAAGCATTTCCATCCAAGTAAATATGATATTTTACATAGCTGCCTTTTAAAAAGATAGATGTATTCCTGACATTATTTATCTTTTTTTAGTAAGTGAAATACCTTAAAATGAATGGTGAGTAATTTCTTTGACAGTAATATGCTAGATTAGATGTGCAGAGAATTCCCTTCTGGTCAGAACATTTTAAAATGAAGCTGGGGAAAGGAAAAATATATGTAAAATACTGGAGCCCATGTGAGAAAAACAACTGAAGGCCTTGAAAGGACTGGAAAGCATGATTCCACAATGTAGAGTAAGCACTGATGGTGGTGTTTGTGCTGAGGGTTTCCTATGGGTTTAGAGCCAAAGGGAGGAGGGACGAGAGGAAAAAATAGTGTCCAAGCAGAGTGGGAGGTCATATTAGAAACTGCCCTATATAAAACTGGGATCCTTCTCAGTGGATGAATAGGAGAAAAAATTCCCTGCATACAGAGACTTGCATATTAATGCCTTGGATCTGAATGGAGAAGGGGAAAAAGTCTCCCAAGAAACTGCCTAAACAGAAGCTTGCCCTCACATGGATTTGCAGCCAGGATTTTGCACTACCTGTGAGGCCTGAAAATCTCTCAGCTGCTAACTTTGTTGTTAGTAGTCCTAGTTGGTTGTGATTCCCAGAGTCTGGGAGAATCAAATTTAAATCTCTGTGGACAGACCTCAAAATTTTTTATGGATAAAGTTGCAAGAAATGTGAGCTTGCACAAGAAGACAAGCAACTATGAGTGAGTCAGGTGTAGCAGATTATATTTTCCAAAGATGGCTGCCGCAGTATTTCCCGACCCATGTGCCCTTCTAGAACCTTGCTCTTCTGCTATCAAGAAGTAGAGTCTGGGGCTTCCCTGGTGGCGCAATGGTTGAGAGTCTGCCTGCCGATGCAGGGGACACGGGTTCGTGCCCCGGTCCGGGAAGATCCCACATGCCGCGGAGCGGCTAGGCCCGTGAGCCGTGGCGGCAGAGCCTGCGCGTCGGGAGCCTGTGCTCCGCAAAGGGAGAGGCCACAACAGTGAGAGGCCCGCATACCGCATGGGGGGAAGAGCCTGCGCGTCGGGAGCCTGTGCTCCGCAAAGGGAGAGGCCACAACAGTGAGAGGCCCGCATACCGCAAAAAAAAAAAAAGTAGAGTCTGTCTCATTCCACTGAACCTAGCCAGGCCTTTCTGACTGCTTTGACCAAAAGTCAGTCAACAAAATATACAGCGGAAGTGATTTTATGTGAATTCTGAGGCTAAGTCATAGAAGTGCCACACAACTTTCTTGCTCTCTTGAGATGCTCATTCTTGGAACCCATCACCATGCTGTGAAAAATCCCATGGAGAGACCCATGTGGAGATGAACTGAGGCCTAAGCTGCCAGCTGCCAGCCAGTGCTAATTTACCAGCCTTGTGAGAAGCCTCTGGAAACTGGATCCTCCAACTTCCTGTCAAGCAGCCCTAGGTGGTGCCACATGGAACAGAAACAAGCTGTCCTTTCTGAGCCCTGGGCAGATTGCAAATATGTGAGCAAAATAAGTGATTGTTGTTGTTTGAATGCACAAAGTTCTGGGGAGGTTTATTATACAGTGTTAGATAACTAAAACATCAGCCATAATCATTAGTCTTGTAAAGACTATAGATGTTTAAAGAAATAAAAGAGGGGATTAAAATTACAGTATGGTGAAGAGACTCAAAATTGTTGAGGAAGGTGTGAAAGAAGAGCTCAGTCTCAGCAGAACTTCTAGAAATAAAAAACAAATGACAGGGGCTTCCCTGGTGGTGCAGTGATTAAGAATCTACCTGCCAATGCAGGGGACACGGGTTTGATCCCTGGTCCGGGAAGATCCCACATGCCGTGGAACAGCGAAGCCCGTGCGCCACAACTACTGAGCCTGTGCTCTACAGCCTGCGAGCCACAACTACTGAGCCCATGTGCCACAGCTACTGGAGCCCACGTGCCACAACTACTGAAGCCCGCATGCCTATTGCCCGTGCTCCGCAACAAGAGAAGCCATCGCAATGGGAAAAGCCTGCGCACTGCAGCAAAGAGCAGCCTCTGCTCGCTGCAACTAGAGAAAGCCCACGTGCGGCAACAAAGACCCAACGCAGCCATAAATAAATAAATAAATTTAAAGAAAAAAATGACAAAACACAATGGAAAGATGATATAGATTGGATAGAATTCAAGAGTGAAGTGGAAGATAGATCTGAAGAAAATTTCTGAAATTTTGTACAGAGAAAGAAGAGATGGGACATATGAGGTTTAGTGGCAGGGAGAATAAAATACCACATATATCTGATTTAGCAGTTATCAAACTTTTTGATATTAGGACTTCTTACCCTCTTAAAAATTATTGAGAACCCAAAATTGCTTTCTTTCCCCACAAATCGGATTTTTTCTCTGAATCTTAAACATATTCTTGGATTGGTGGCTCATTTCCACCAGCCCGTTCAACTTTAGCATTTGTCTCATCCCCAGTGGCTTTTCCAGAACTACCACCTTCACCATGAAGCTCAAACTTAGTCCCAGTTCAAACTTAGACTTCTTCAGCATTTTTACTTTTCTCACAAAGACATCATGGAGTGGATAAATAGATTGGCAAGCCTTTTCTGTCTTTTCCAATGCTGTCTGGAATCAATTTATTGACCACTTTTCCAAGTCATTTGTCTGCACCTCTCAAGTCATGATTACTACCATCGTCTTCCAAGTTTGGTGGACCTGTTGATGCTCATTGTAAGAGATTTTCTGCATCAGAGTGTTGTGTTTTTAAGTAAAACCAACACAGAATAGACGAAGCAAGTAACCATTGGTAGTATTGACATCAACATGAGCTTCAATCATGGTCTGCCATTTTGACCACGGAGCACATTTTGTCATGGCTAAGATCCATTCCATGGAAATTAGTCAGGCAGTTTTTGCCTTGAACATCCTCAGTAATTAGCTTGACTTTTCAAAATGCGACTTCATCCTTCTGCAGATCAGCAAGGCTTACTTCAAAAAGACTACCCTTGCAGCCATCAGATGTGATTTTCATTCCTTGAGTTCTTGTAACTAGTGGTTTCCCAGTATTTCTTATAGTGAGCATACTGGTGCTTTTATGTCATACCAAGTTTTCTTAGGAAATGGATCAACCACTTTCTTCTTGACTCCCATTTTGCTGCCTTTTGTAAGGTGCTTGTTCTTTTTTTTTTTTTCACAGTAGGAAAAAAATCACTTATAATACGCTTTTATCACCTTCAAATAGTCTAGGTAATTTGCGCTAGACTAAAAGTGAGGCCTCCTAGAAGGGCGCCTGTTCTTGGCGACCGCCATGGTGCTGCTCATAGAGCCAAAAGGGCCAAGTTGCTTTTTCGTATGTGGGTTACACTTAGAATTTGGAGATGTGTCTGCATATCTGTTATAGTTCAATAAAAAATTTACTTAAAAAAAGACACCGTAAAGAGAGTGAAAAAATAAGCCACAACTTGAGAGAAGATGTACTGACAAAGTTCATCTAGAATATAAAAGAACTTTTCAAATTAAAAAAAAAGAAAATAGGAAAGTCGCGAACAAGTTTATTTCACAGAGGCTGAAATAAATGGTCTGTGAACATATGAAAAGATCCTCAACCTTTTCAGTAATCAAGGAAATACAAATTAAAACAGCGAGGAGCTCTTTGCTCCCCACCACTCACCAGACTGGGAAAAATGAGAAATAACAGTTGTTGGTGATGATATGGAACAGTGGGAACAGTCCCACTGTTGGATATGACCATTTTGGAAAACAATTTGGCTTTACTTATTGGTTCCTAAATATATACCCTAGTGAAACTTTTGTATTCATGGCCCTGGAGACAAGTATAAGAATATTTAAAATACTGTTCATAATAGCTAAAAATGCAAACAACCTAAATGTCCAGCAACTGTAAAGCAATAATAAAGATGGTATATTTGTAAAAGAATGACTATTTAGCATAAATATTGTGAATTAGGTACCACTGCATGCATCTTCATGGAGGAATATTATAAATACATTATAAGGATCAAAAAAGGCAGTTAACAATGATCAGTCTAATTCTCTTGATATAAAATTTAAAAACAGGCAAATCTAAATAATATGTTGTTTGGTGATACATATAGGGTAAAATTGTAAAGAAAAGCAAAGGAATGATAATATAAATTTTAGGATAGTGATTGTCTTGAGATAGGGACTAGAATAGAAAAGCACATAAGGAACTGTGGTTTGTATGTGACGTATTTCACAATAAAAATTTCTATGAGCACGTTGTTAAAAAGAACCCCAGAGTGATTCTTTTTCTAAGGAAAGATTTGGTAATGCAAAATACTAGTTCTTAATTAATCTTTTGGTAGGTGTTCTTACATAGAAAATCCTCCAGTAAATATATCTTGAATTTATTTTTCACGGTTTCTTCACGTCAACCTTGCTAAGTAGGGAGCATGACTAGGAAGAAGGTGAAACAAGGAGGATTTATCCACAAGTTCAACAAGTTCAGGGGTTGTAGCCTTAGAATGAGAAATTAGGCCTCTTATCCTACCTGCCTTAAAATTGACTTACTATTTTTAAAAACAAAAGACTGTTCTTAGTTTATTTTTTTGGTAAGCAGCAGAGGCACTCTTTTGCCTCTACCCCTAGCCTGAGTCTGCTGTTTTTAAAAATCTCCATGCATTGACATCTCTTCCTTTTCTGAAGGAATGCTAAAGCCAATAATTACACACAGACCTGACCTACTTTGGAGGAACCAGAGAACAAAGAAACCCTCACTTTTCTTTATCCTTTTTTGGTTAAAAAGCAGAGATTTGGGGGAGGTGAGGGCCAGAACTTCCTATATCTATCCTTTGAAGAGTCTAACACAGTTTGTCCTTGTTTCATATATTAGAAGTTTCCCCGTGTGTGTTGCCTGTAGACTAATGGACTTAATGCTAATGAATCCTTTGCATATCTGCTGATCTAGAAGTGTTTGGCCCTTTCCCAAGGGCACTATAGCTTTGAGAAAATAGGAGGAAAGAATTTATTGATTTTTTAAAAATTGTCTTATTTTATGTATTTGACTTTGTAAGCACCTCAGTCCTTTCTTTTTTTTTTTAAAAGAAGTAGTTAGGATCTAACATACACAGTTACGTTAATGAATGAATTAATTGGAATAAAAATGTGGAGTAGTCATCCCCTTTAGTAATTGTTGTGGTTGCCTAGTAACTGTTACTCCAGTTCTTTCTTAGTTCTGTTTCTCTGTTGTTATTTTGCTAAGTTGACAGGTTATTTTCATCTCAATTTTTAATATTTGCTTTATCAATTGACCTTATTAAAAATAATTTTAAAAGTTCCCCCTAAATCACAAGCAGAAATCTTTTTGGTTTGGTTCATTAATAGTTGCTATTAATAATTAATAGTTGCTAAATAATTATAAATAGTTGCTCTGGGTTCTGGGTCCTAGGTCCTGTGTTGGGTGCTTGAGACTTTACAGAACCCATTGTTTTGTGTAATTAACACCAACCTTAAGAGAGTAAGATGAATATCAACATCCAGAATATCAAGAACTAGGAGACAAAACAGTATATGTAAGGACAGATCAGTGGAATAGGTTCAGGAGTCCAGAAATAAAAGCCAAATGTGGTCATTTGACTTTTGACGGAGTGCCAAGACAGTTAAATGGAGAAAGAATAGTTTTTTCAACAAATGATGGTGGGACAACTGGATATCTGCATGCAAAAGAGTGAGGTTGGACCCCTGCTTTACACCATACACAAAAAGTAGCTGAAAATGGATCATAGATATAAATGTAAGAGCTAAAACTGTAAAACTCTTAGAAGAAAACATGGTAGTAGATCTTTGTGATCTGGAGTTGGGCAGTGGTTTCTTAGGTAGGACACCAAAAGTAGAAGGGACAAAAGAAAAAACATTAAATTGAACCACATCAAGATTAGAAACTTTTGTGCTGTACACAATACCATCAAAAAAGTGAAAGACAAATCACAGAATGAAGAGAAAGTATTTGCAAATCACATATCTGATAAGGGATTTGTATTGAGAATATATAAAGAACTCTTACAACTCAATAATAAAAAGACAGCCTAATTAAAAAATGAACAGAGAAGGTATACAGCTGCCCAATAAACACATAAAAAGATGCTCAACATTATTAGTCATTAGGAAAATGAGAACTAAAACCACAATGAAATATCACTTCATACCCTTCAGGGTGGCTATAAATAAAAAAAGATGGACAATAACAAGTATTGGTGAGGATGTGGAGAAATTAGAACCTTCTCCTGCATTACTGGTAGGAATGTAAAATAATGTAGCCTCTTTGTCATTTCCTAGCTAGAGGAAGGATAGTGCCATTTATAGAAATTGGGAAATGAGAAATAGGGATAATGAAACTGGATTTTGTACAGTTGAATTAAAGATGTCTCTGGGACATTCAGGTGTTATGGTACCCACTGCTTAAAACTTTTTAATCATAGCTTTCAGGATAAAGTCCTCCAAATCACTTTCTTTCCTAGCACCTATGAGGCCCTCCTCAGTCTGGTCTTCCTTCTCTACTCTGTTCTAAGCACACTCGTTTTCTTTCAGTCTTTGTTTGCCATGCTACCCCAATTTGGGGACCTTTGACTGTTCTTCCCCCCAGTTAATGCCTGTTCATCTATCAGAGCTCAGTTAAGTATCGCTTCCTCATGGGAGTCACTGCCGACTCCCCAGTCGAGGTAGGAGCAGCACACATTTTTATTTCATGGTTTCTGTGGGCCAGGAGACCCTCTGCTCAGGGTCTCATAAAGCTGTAATCAAGGTATTGGGTGGGTTGCATTCTTATCTGGAGGCCCCAATGGGGAAGAACCCACTCCAAAGACCATTCAGACTACTGGTAGAGTTTATTTTTTTGTGGCTTTATGACTGACTTTTTGCTGGCTGTTGGCTGGAGGCTGCCCGCAGGTTCTAGAGAGGTGGCCTACATTACAGTTCTTTGAGATCATCCACAGTTCCTTTTCTTAGGAGCTTCTCAAACATGGCCACTTGCTTCATCAGGACTTTCAGCTTGATGGAGGGGAGAGAAGAGATTACACAAAATCATGAATGAATGTATGGTGTGTGCAGTCACTGGAGGTTGGTTCCTTTAGGGTCTGTCTGCTACATCTTATGACTTCTGTAGAGAATATTTAACTTTGAGTAGGACTGCACCCAGTGAGTCTGTTTTGATGAAAGCTAGTCAGAGAGTACATCCCAAATATCAGCTTGACCTGGTGGAGCTGGTTGTAGTGAAAAGAACAAACCTTGTAATAATTGGCATTATGTTAAATGAAGGAAGGTGGAGGTGTTCGTGAGCATATACCAGCAGAGGATGAAGAAAGAAGTTGGAGGAGAGGTGAAGCACTGTGATGTATTTTCCTGGTTTCAAAATCTTGCTCACTCCTGATTCTGTCATTCATTCCTTTGTTAGTCAGTTTACTATGTTTATATTTAAGAACTCCTTACCGTAAAATCTAGTTTTGAGAGGCAGCAAAACACAGTGTGTAGTTAAGGGTTCAGGTTCTAGAGCTTAATGCTTGGGTTCAAATTCTGCCACTGCTATTTAGTACCGTATAACCTGGGCAAATTACTTGGTTGGTTTGTGTGTCCGTTTTAAATGGGAATGATAGTAGTACCTACGTCACAGGGTTGTTGTGAAGATTGAGTTAATGCCTATAATTATTGTTATTTTTTTCAAGTGTGATAACTGTTCCATAGTTATGTTTTAAGAAAAGAGAGTGGATCCTTTTAGAGGTACGTACTGAAATATTTACAAATGAAATGATATGGCACTTGGGATTTTGGAGGAAATTGATAGAGGCATAGATGAAACAAGATTGACCATGAGTTAAAAATTGTTGAAGCTGATTGATGATTTAATTGTATTACTGTCTACTTTTATATATATTTGAATTTTTTCATAATAAAAAGTAAAAAGTAACTGCCTTGGCCTGTATTAAGTGTTTAATAAATTTAAAGCTATTTTTATTATGTTTAATATGTTGGGATTAATTTGTCTAAAACACAAAGAAAAAATATAAAACAAACTTGACACTTCAATTTTCTCATTTCTAAGATTCTTTTTGTAGATGGAAACTATCAAATTTGGATAAGATTCTTAGACTTGGACTTTTGGTTTCTATATTGACATCTTCCTAATTTGGTTATAATTTATGGCTTAATTAGTTTGATTTAATTGTGGCCTGTATCACATTCCATTTAATTTAGACTACCATTGTTTGTTCTGTAAGTGGAATGGAAATTAATAATATTATTGATTTTCAGTGTTCTTAGTCTTAGTGGTAGGAGATATTGATTTTACCAATAGAGAAAATATTAGCAGCAAAAATGCCAAGGCTTTCCTAGGCAGGCAGTGGTGTTATGCTTCAATGTATTTAATTGCTGTTTAAGTAAGAAAGGGAATACTTAAGAGCTTACTCACTGAGGTTATCTCAAATGTGGTAAATACATCTTTCTGCTTATCATATCATCCTTTATTATATAGCACTATAAAACTAGATGGCTTAAATATTTTAGTTGTTCAAGATTGAGAACTGTTTGGTGATTCTGATTGATTTTATGTGAATGACCTTGGAACTTAAAAAAATAAAATAAAAATGTAAAAGAAGCAACACCAGAGTCTCTCAGAGTTCTACTTAGGAATTGGCATGGTGAGACCTTGTCTTGATAACTCTGCCTGCAAGTCACTTACAGTCACACCTTTCATTTAGTAGATAAGGACCTTGAGGACTATAGAGGTAAGGTGATATGCCCAAGGTCACAAATGTTTCTAGATCTCAACTCTCACTCCAGTTCTCTTTTTGCTGTCCCAGTGATTTCTGAATTGTTCTCCAGAGCCCTAGGGTTCTGAAAAGTTTTGTCTGTCTCTGAACCTCTTACCCAGAGTTAACCAGAGTAGGTGCTTCTCCCACTCCTCATCTTACGTATTAGAGCTTCTATGAGATTTTGTTCAGAGGGAAAAAGATCCTGCTACTGTATTTGTTAGTTTTTATGTCTTTCCTACGAGAACTCTTCATTCTGTGCCATATTCTACTCAGAAAAGTACATTTGATTTATTGGAATTTTCTTTGACTTTGTTTCAAAGAATGCAAGTATGATCTCTAAAGAAATCTGTGACCCAGAGTTCTCAGGAAAATTCAAAGAGACCTTTAAATAGGGAGGGATAGGGCTTCCCTGGTGGCATAGTGGTTAAGAATCTGCCTGCCAATGCAGGAGACACGGGTTCGATCCCTGGCCCAGGAAGATCCCACATGCCGTGGAGCAACTAAGCCCATGTGCCGCAACTACTGAGCCTGCGCTCTAGAGCCCGTGAGCCACAGTTACTGAGCCCATGTGCCACAACTACTGAAGCCACACGCCTAGAACCTGTGCTCCACAACAAGAGAAGCCACTGCAGTGAGAAGCCCATGCACCACAACGAAGAGTAGCCCCCGCTCACCGCAACTAGAGAAAGTCTGCACAGCGAAGACCCAACGCAGCCAAAAATAAAATAAATAAATTAAAAAAAGAATAGGGAGGGATAATTACTTTTAGTGTGAAGTTATTATCAATTAACATTTTCTGCCCCCCGCCCGCCCGCTCTCTATTCTCCCTTCATTTCTCATCTCATAAATCTCATTCCTTGTGATTTTTTGGATGATGTTTCTCATGGTCTGTTACTTTTCTAAAAAGATATTTATGCAAATATGTCTGTCTTAAATGAAACTATTTCTGATGTCTGGAGATTCTTTTGGGTCTCTTTGGCAGTGAATTAGGAGTCATATCCATTTGCTTAAAAACAATATTGTCATAAGATCAAAAGAGGGCCCAGTAGACAGTGTAATAAATAGGTTGGTTTTTGCTTAAATTGTGGATGCTTTTAATGATGTTTTAAAAAACCCTCACTGTTATTAACTATACTTAATATTTTAGTGAATTAATACATAATTATGGTAGCTTATTTAAAAGTGAAATCCTTGCTGGTACTTCTAGTAGCTTTTTAGAATTCTAGACTTGTACTGTAATGTCAATTAAGGACTATTATAGAAAGTCAGAATTTAGGATGCATGTAATCCTGCTAAGGGATAGGAAGAACAGTCTTATTAAATGTTAACTGTGATATGAAGTACATACTTCATGTAGTTGTGTTTTTACATTTAATGTGGGTACAATAATGTTAACATACATGTGATATGTATTGGGTTGGCCAAAAAGTTCATTCAGTTTTAAGTAAAAATAAAAGTCATTTTCACCAAGAACTGTATTGAACAACGTATTCACTAACTGAACAAACTTTTTGGCCAATCTAATAGCAGTAAGCCACAAAATAATGAGCTATACTTTGCTGAAACAGTTTTTCAAATTTTTTTCTATGGCACTGTTGTTTATCAACATTCTTCCTCCTGCCTTTAAAATAAATATCAGAAATTTGAGAATTAATTAATGTTCCAGCTAGACTATCCACGTGAGTGATTTAAGTCACTTAAACTTCACTGTTCAGCACATGAGACACAGACATTCATTATGGAAATAAAATCTGTTTGGTTTGAAAATGTGATGACTACTTAATAAAAGGAACTCATTGAAGTCGGAATAAATGCAAAAGGCCACCACAGAAAAATATTCCCATTTTGGTGGAATCCCAGGGGGGCATTTCCTGCCAGCACTTATGGTTTGCAGCTGGGATTAGGAAAGCCCCTCAGAAGGTACTTGGTGCAGTGTTCCTGATGGGCACAGGGAAGCTGGCTCTAACTCTGGGCTGCTGCAGGGAAGACAGACAGCCCAGTGTTATAACCATTCAGACTAGAAATGCCTGGCTTGACGAAGATGTACATCTTGACAATTAGCTCACAGTACTGACATCTAAGGATGCATGAGAGGTAAGAGTTTCAGAAGTAGGGAGGGTAAGATGCTTATCTGATAATGGAGATTGCTTCCTATTTTCCCTTAGTCTTCATTACCAAATAATTGGGAGATGCAAAGAGATGAGGAATTTAGAATGTTTTTTCAACTGTTATTGTGTTCCCTTGGTTCAGTCAACCTTCTGCTACTGCAGGCTATGTTATTAGGCTTTGGGGGCATATTAATATAATTTAAAACAACTTAAAATATGAACTGTTGCTGACTTGGTTCCCTGGGAACAACACTACCATTCATTGTAAGGTGAGCAAGATACTCCGTGTAATAAATCTCCACTGGGGAGATTAGCTCTCTTTCCAGCTGGTGACTTAAAAAGCTTTGAGTGTTCTAGGTGCTGCGTCTAAATGTGCCTAACAGTACACAGACTCCTTGACAAATGCTGTTCTTGGGAAGAGCACAATCCTTCTGTGAGTCTGTGTTATTTTTACCTATGAGCTGGCACTCGAGGAAGGAGTAGCATGTACTTCATTAAGAAAATTCATCTTGAAATCCATTCAGCTTTCTGCTTCCTTCTGACCTCACAGTCCAGGCCATTGCCAAGTTCTTTACTCACGTGTCCAGTCTTTCTTCTCTGGCACGAAAATTTCATCTTTCATAGCTTAATTTCCTACCATAACTTTAAATTTCTCCTTGGACTAACTGCTGTTCTCTCTTTTTCTTTTATTTCAAAACATTTCTGTAACAATTAGTATTGTTTCATTATACCATTTGCTTTGGTAGCCACTTTAAACTATTAGGACTTCCTTGTTAAACCATTTAGCTCTTACTCTTTTCCTCCCCATTTCTCTATGCTTTTCTGCCCAATCCCTCCTCTCTTCTCAAAGCTCCTGTTTGCCCTCCAGTCTTCTTTGGGCCTCTCCCTCTCTCCTGCCCTTCCTTTAAATTCTTCCTTTAAAAAAGGCTTCAGGGCATCCTTTTAAATAGCTCCCTTAGAATTCAGTCTCAATCTAAATCCCCCTCTTAGACTTCTGAGATTTGGTCAATCCAAAATAAATACCTGAAAATGGAATGGGGACTGATATTTTGTAAGTAATTCTAACCTTACCTTCATGTTTTTTATCAACTCCATCCTCTTCTCCTATCTCTCCCCCATCCCTTTTTAAATATCTTTTTGTTCAGTTCATTTAAGTGGTAAACCTACAGGCCAGGAGTTGATTTAATGTTCTGTAAAGCATACAAAGTATTGTTGGCACCATGTAAATGTTAAGATAACAACAACAATAATGTCAGTTAGGCTGAGGGAGTTGCCCATTGTGTTAGAGACATTCCTAGGACTTCTGTTTTCTGAGACGGTAAATGTCAACCAGATGGGAATTACTGGAACTGAGAAGTTATTTTCTTTTTTGCCTTAAAAATGTCGCTTCTATGCCTTGAATTCCAAGTTGTCACCAGAAAATTTTCATTTATTAATTATGCGTGATATACCGTGTTCCACCTTAGAAATATTTCCAAGAATAATGCATGTTTCATGGTATATTTTTCACTGCAGGTAAGCTCTCAGTTCTCTATCCCCCAGACATTGTGCATGCATGAACTATTTTATTTTCCCTGTTCAGTACAGCCCAAACAGAGAAGTATAGAAAAATAAAAATCACCTTAAGACCTGCTAGATATTTTAAACAATAGTTGAATCTTTTTTTTTCTTTTTCTTTTATTTAAAACTATAGTTGACTCTTGAACAACACGAGGATTAATCCACATAAAACTTACAGTTGGCCCTCCACATCCCTGATTCCTCCACATCTGTGGAGTCAACCAGCCATGGACTGTGTAGTACTGTAGTGTTTACTATCAAGAAAAATCTGTGTATAAGTGGGGCCCTAGCGGTTCAAACCCACGTTGTTCAGGGTCAACTGTATTTCCTTTGGGATTCATTGAGAGCTGATTGACCGTTATCGTTGGTGGTCATGTTGAATCCTCCTGTCTGAAGTTGGCTAGAATCCTAACATCTTGGTCATTCCTTAGGCTCGACAGCTGCATATTTTCCCAGAAACAGTTATGATGGTATGTAAAATAGAGTAATGGGTTCTTTCCAAATGTATGTCTTTGCCCCTTAGTACTTGATCTGAATATTTATTACAAACTAAAATACCAACTCCTTGATTGGTTCCAGCGCAAAGGTCAGGATCTTCCCAAGAGCATGACCAGCCTACGTCCTGACTGTGGTACATATGGTACACCTTTAATCATGGCCATTTAGTGCTTGGCTGGTTTAGCCTTATAGTCTAGCTTGTGTAGTTTGTGGTGGTTTGGGGTTGCTTTAAACCTGTTTCCTGATGACAATTCTATTTTCTAGTAAGTTTAAAAGGAAAAAGCTTTTCATCAAGGCTGATTGCAAAGACATTTAAATTCCTTTTCTAGAAGCCATCTCAACTGAGAATGAGTTAATTCTTATAGAAGGAATTAAGTCCTACAGGAAAAAAAATTTGAGTGAAGATTTTCTCAGTTTTCCCAAAGGTGGTACTGAAACCATGCAACTCAGATTGGGACTTGAACCCATGGTCTTTTAATTGAGAGCACACACCTGGTCTCAGGACTTAATGAAGCTCAGGTTCTTGATGTCTCGTCACAGAAAGAGTTCAGTGAGAGACAAAGTGATTGCTAAGAAGTGGATTTATTTAGAGTGAAACACACTCCACAGACAGAATGTGGGCCATCTCAGAAGGTGAGAGGCCCCGAAATATGACATGATTAGTTTTTATGGGCTGGGTAATTTCATAGACTAATGAGTGGGAGAATCATTCCAATTATTTTGGGGAAGGGGTGGGGATTTCCAGGAATTGGGCCACTGCTCACTTTTTGACCTTTTATGGTTAGCCTCAGAGCTGTCGTGGCTCTGGTGGGTGTGTCATTTAGCATATGCTAATGTGTTACAATGAGCATATAATGAGGCTTAAGGTCCAGTGGAAGTCACATCTTCCGCCATCTTGGACTTAGTTGGTTCTAACCAGTTTTTGTCATGTCCTATGGCTATGTCATTCTTTTAAAGGTTGTGTTCTGCCCCCTTCCCTCCTGTTTCAGTACCATTCTAGATACCTAGGCAAGAAGTTAATTCATTGCATACAGTGATGCCTTGTTGTTCTCAATGTTTGATCCAGGGACCCCAGAGTCTCCAAAACTCTTTCCATTGAGTCCCTAGGTCAAAACTGTTTTTATAAATATTCAAACATTATTTTCATTTTTCACTCTCATTCTCTCATAATTATACAGTGGAGATTTCAAAATTACCACCTGATGTTTGATGATATGATTACTCTGATGGCTGATGAAATGTGTACATGTATATTCTTCTGCTTTAAAATTTTCTGTTTTAATTTCTGATGTAATTTTAATCTAATTTCTAAGTAAATATTGATAGATATTACCCATATAAACAAAACTTCTTTGAAGGTTCCCAGTAATTTTTAAGAGAAGGAATCCCAAGACCAAAAAGTTTGAGAACTGCTGTAAAACTGAGTGTAAAACTTAATTGTCTCACAGAATCCCTGTTGAGAGTAGCTGCTAGTGAGCTGCTCAAGGGCACAGCCTTAAGCCAGTCAGTGGCTCAGTAAACAATTTTTAATGGAATTAAATTGAGTTCTTGGAATGCAACTTTTGAGACCTTACTTAAGATTCTCCCCGAGGCAGTGTTGAGCATTGAGTGCCTTGTAGCCTGCCAAGTTTCTTTGAGATGGGTGGCTGGCAATTCTCAGTATTGGGTCAAGTATTTCAGAAGTCGTTTTCGTGGAATACCTGCTTTAACTGGTAGCTTATTGGTATCACCTAGACCAGTGCTGTCCAATAAAATGAGGGCCACATATATAATTTTTACTTTTTGAGTAGTCATATTTCAAAAGGTAAAAACAGGTGAAATTAGTTAGGTTCCCCCCCACCCCGCTTTACTGAAGTGTAATTAACAAATAGAATTGTAAGATACTTAAGTTGTTCAATGTGATGTTTTGATATGTATGCACTGTGAAAGGATTTACCCCTTGAGTTAATTAACATATCTATCACCTGACATATTTATCTTTTTTTTCTGTATGGTGAGAATATTTAAGTTCTACTCTCAACAGAGTTCAATGATACAGCACAGTGTTATCAACTGTAGTCACCAGTTTTTACATTAGATCCTCAGACCTTATTCATTTTATAACTGAAAGTTTGTACCCATTTACCAACCTCTCCCTATTTTCCCCACCTCTCAGCCCCTGGCAACCACTTTTCTACTTTCTGTTTCTATGACTTTGGCTCTTTCTTTTGTTCGTTCGTTCTTTCGTTTGTTCTTTCTTTTTTAGATTTTACATGTAGGTAATACCATGCGGTAATGTGATATTTGTCTTTGACTTATTTCACTTAGGATAATGTCCTCCAAGTTCATCCACTGGTTGCAAATGACAGGATTTCCTTTTTTTTTAAGGCTCAATAATATTCAGTAGTATACATACACCACATTTTTTTATCCATTCATCTGTGATGGACACTTAGATTATTTCCGTACCTTGACTATTGAATGAACATCAGAGTACAGATAATCTCTTTGAGATAATGATTTTGTTTCCTTTCGTTTCCCACCCAGAAATGAGATTGCTGGATCATATGGTAGTTTTATTTTTTAATTTCTTGAGGAACCTCCATACTGTTTTCAGAGTGGCTGTACCAGTTTACATTCCCACCACCAGTGTAAAAGGGTTCCCCTTTCTCCATTTCCTTGCCAGCATTTATCTTTTGTGGGTTTTTTTTGTTTGTTTGTTTTGGTTTTTTTTGTGCTGTGCGCGTACCTCTCACTGTTGTGGAGCAAGCACAGGCTCAGCGGCCATGGCCCACGGGCCTAGCCGCTCCACGGCATGCGGGATCTTCCTGGACCGGGGCACAAATCCGTGTCCCCTGCATCGGCAGGAGGACTCTCAACCACCGCGCCACCAAGGGAAGCCCTCTTTTGTGTTTTTGATAGTAGACATCCTAACAGGCAGGAGGTGGTATCTCATTGTGGTTTTGATTTGCATTTCCCTGGTGATTAGTGATGTTGAGTACCATTTCATGTACCTGTTGGCCATTTGTATATCCTCCTTGGAAAAATGTCTGTTTAGGTCCTTTGCCCATTTTTGAATTGGGTTGTTTTTTTTTTAAACTGAGTTGTATGAATTCCTTCTATATTTTGGATAGTAATCCCTTATCAGATATGTGATTTGTAAATATTTTTCCCATTCCATAGGATTGCATTTTCATTGAAATTAGTTTTAATAATATATTTCATTTACCTAGTATATCCAGAATGTTATTTCTACATGTAATCAATGTACAAATTATAAGTAAGATAGTTTATATTCCCTTTTTAATATTAAGTCTTTGAAATCTGGTGTATATTTTACATGCACATTTCAAGTGCTCAGTAATCACATGTGGCTGGTGCCTACTATATTAGACAGCACACTGTGTGTGATCTGACACAGTGATGAGGAGTAGAAATGCTCGTGGTCGCGGGTCGTATGGTTCAAGACTTATTAGGAGGTCAAGCAGCTGGTAGGACTTGTTAATGATTCTGCTGTTGTTCCTTATAAAATTCTCTTCCTTCTTTTCTGCCCGTCTCAATTCTGTCTCTTCTCAAGTTCTCTCTTCTTTGTGAAGTCTTTCCCTATGTCTACTTATTCTCCCCCCAAGTGAAGGTCATACTTCATCCTCTTTTCTACTTATACTGTGTACATAGCTTTATTGATTGTATTTCCAATGTTGTATAGTTGGTTGTTTCACATATGTCTTTCCTCTACTAGATTGTGAGCTCACTGAAGTGAAGGCTGTGTCTGGTTAATCTCTGAAGCTCAAGCTGCACCCACATCATTTTATCACATTCCATCATTAGGCAGGGCTTAACTCTGAATTGAGCTGAAATTTGTCTGCCTGTGCCTTTCTCCCATTAGCCCTCATTCTACATCTGAAACAGCTCCAAACAAAGTTATTGTTATGTTGGTCATTCATACATTTGAATCATCTACCACGTACAGTTCCATACTGTCTTTATATCCTTGGGCTAAACTTTTTAGTATTGACATTTTTGCTTCCCTGTTTTTTCTTTTTCCTTTTTTTCTCAATTGGTATAAATTTTATTTTCTTCCCCCAGTGTATAGAATCATAGAATTTTAAGAACTGAAAGGGGCTAGAATTTGCCTAGTCCTGGTCCTTAGTCCAACTAGTATTCATTGATTACATACTGATTGAGTAATTGAAACTGAGATATAGAGATATTCGGGGGCACCCCACTATTTTGAGTATTTCACTGAGAATAATGAAGAAGTTTAGATTTAGTAAATTTAAAAAGTCTTTCATCGTTCATTCTGTTTTTAAATATGTGTGCTGCTGAGTATCTTAAGAATTATGAGCAAAGTAGAAAGCTGTTTTATGCTGAAGCAGTGTATATACAGCACAGAAAGATCTCCAGATTTTTGTAGGGTTATCGTTAAGAATTTGACTCCAAAGCTGAGATACCTGGGCTTCAATCTTGGCTCTACCACATACTAGCTATAAATTACTTAATCTTGGGTAATTACTTGATCTCTTTGTGTCTCAGTTACCATATTTGTAAAATAAGGTTGATAATAATATGGAGTGTTGTAAGGTTTAAATGAGTCAGTACTTGCAAAGCACTAAGGATTATGCCTGGCATACAGTTAGTGTTCAGTATATAGTAACTGCTGCTGGTACCACCACCACCATCACCACTACTACTACTGTTATTGAGTTACGGAAGCACCTGGTGAGGTGTGGGATGCACCTGTGGAATTTCTGGTCAGCCCTTACTAAGTCATCACTTACTTATGATACAAGCTTCTTGTCTTAATAAGAGGCCCTACATACCATTCTCTGCACCCAGCATGATTTGCCTAAAATGTAACCACTTCTGCAGAGTAGTGAAGTGTTTTGTCCTGGGGTTTTACTGTAGCAGCAATTTAAGAAATGGCAGAAGACCCATTAGCTTTAGGAGCCTGTTCCTTTGAGACCAACTTGCTAGGAATCCATTTCCTGTCTTCCTCCCTCCCTCCCTACCTCCCTCCCTCCCTCCCTTCCTTCCGTTCTTTCTTCATTGGGTCTTTGTTGCTGTGTGCAGGCTTTCTCTAGTTGCGGTGAGCGGGGGCTACTCTTCGTTGTGGTGCGTAGGCTTCTCATTGCAGTGACTTCTCTTGTTGCAGAGCATGGGCTCTAGGCGTGCGGGCTTCAGTAGTTGTGGCATGTGGGCTCAGTAGTTGTGGCTCGCGGGCTCTAGAGCGCAGGCTCAGTAGTTGTGGCGCATGGGCTTAGTTGCTCCGTGGCATGTGGGATCTTCCCGGACCAGGGCTCGAACCTGTGTCCCCTGCATTGGCAGGCAGATTCTTAACCACTGCGCCACCAGGGAAGTCCATTTTCTGTCTTTCTAAAAAGAGTAAATTTATTTTCTTCATTGGCATTCTGTAAACAAAATACTGGCAGTTTGTATTTTGTGGAATATGTTTTAAAGTGGATTTAATTTTCCTTAGTAAACTCCTTTTAATAATGCATCAGAGGGCTTCCCTGGTGGCTCAGTGGTTAAGAATCCACCTGCCAATGCAGGGAACACGGGTTCGAGCCCTGGTCCAGGAAGATCCCACATGCCGCAGAGCAGCTAAGCCTGTGCGCCACAACTACTAAGCCCGTGTGCCTAGAGTCCATGCTCTGCAACAAGAGAAGCCACCGCAGCGAAGAGTAGGCCCCACTCGCCACAACTAGATAAAGCCCGTGTGCAGCAAGGAAGATGCAACACAGCCAAAAATAAATAAATTAAATAAATAAATTATTAAAAAATAATAAACAATGTATCAGAGTAAATTTTCTTTCTCTGTTGTCAGGTTGCTATCAAGATCATAGATAAGACCCAGCTGGATGAAGAAAACTTGAAGAAGATTTTCCGAGAAGTTCAAATTATGAAGATGCTTTGCCACCCCCATATTATCAGGCTGTACCAGGTAGGATCACTAGTAGTGTAGCATATGGCAACAAAGAACACAGAATGGTCACTTGTGTCTGTGGTTACTTTTGAAGGGAAGGTGGGTGGGTGAACATCTGCAACTTTTTCTTGATTCTATGTTCATATATTCATCCTACTATTTATCCTACCCTATTATCCCCCAACTCAGTACTTCTGTTTCCCTTGGATATTTACTGGTAAGGTCTAACTTACCTAAGTAGGCCTTTATAATTTGTTCTTTAAAACTTGGATGCCATTCCTAGAGTTACACAAAAAGATTATTTACAATATGATGAGAACTTACTTATTTAGTTCAGAATCTTAAAGCAGAATGGGAAACCCAAAAGGAACAGAATTTTGAGGGGTGAAAGTAATATTAATTTTTACAATATTATTTAAATACTAATTTCTGTGATCATGTTATGAATTATGATGGCAAAGGATATTTTAAGTATGGCTTCTTGTATGAGTCAGAGCCTACCTCCTTTCTATTCTAACAGGGTACTAAACTTAGTTTTCTAAGATAGCATTTGATTACTTTGATAACCAAGAGATTGATTCTGTGTAATGGAAGAGATTTCTGTTCTAGTTTTCTTATCTTCCAAGAAGCATGCATATTTCATGCCTTCATCAAAAGTCATTTCCTAGCCTTACTGCAAAAGCAGTGAATCTAATGGCTGGAATTTTAAGCCAGATAGGAGAGGAGGACCTTGCCTTAGCATGCTGGTAGAGGAGGTATTTTGGGAGAGGTAGAGCTTTGAGGTGCTTCTCAAATTGCAGCGCGTTGGCAGCCATGAGCTCTGCCAGTACATAGGGCCAGTGCTGCTCACTGCTTTCTACCAGATCAGCCATCACCTGGTTCTGCAGGATGTGGCCACCCCCTCAATTCATTTGCTGCTGTTAGTCTGCAGTAAGTGGTTACTGGCCCAGATCCGGGATCATGTGTAAGAGTGTGAAGAGTACATTGACCAAGGTCCAAAGGGGAAGCTTTCATAGCCTGTAGCTTTCATGGGAAAGAAAGCATGTCTTGATATTAGTGTATACGGTTAAGGCTACAGTGTTAGGGCTCGTCTCTGGCATCAGCTGCTCACATAATGAAATGAATTAGATCTGCAGGAGCAGGCTTGTTGAAATCCATCACAGTAAATTATGTTGAACCACACCTCCACTGTACTCCACAAGGAAACCCATGAAAGGTTCCTGGGGTTGCCTGAAGACCTGTATCTGCAAACTCAGAGGTGTCTAACCTCTGCTTCCTTCCTATCCTGACAGATTGAGTAAATTTCTTGACCTCACTTTTTTTTTTTTTTACTTGCGGTACGCGGGCCTCTCACCGCTGTGGCCTTTCCCGTCGTGGAGCACAGGCTCCGGATGCGCAGGCTCAGCGGCCATGGCTCATGGGCCCAGCTGCTCCGCGGCATGTGGGATCTTCCCGGACCGGGGCACGAACCCGTGTCCCCTGCATCGGCAGGCAGACTCTCAACCCCTGCACCACCAGGGAAGCCCTTGACCTCACTTTTTAAAGTAAATCATCTTTAAATAGTTGTAGAGCTTATTAGGCTGATCTTTCTCAAGAGGTTAACTTATAGGTACTAACCTTATAACTGAAATCTGCAAATTTACCTTTCTTACCCAAGATTTCATTAGCCTATAAGGTTTATATACTTTCAGCCCTGGCTTTGAACATTGCCCTTTCTTAAGCTTTAATTTTGCTCTCTGGCAGCTAATATTGTTAATGGGAGATTCTGAACTGCCAAGGTGAAGAATGGCTGTTGAATTGTCAAGGCAGTTTTCAGGTCATTTGTTAAAGCTTTAGTCTCTTCGGGTTTATAGCGTGAGCCAAATATAGATAACTATATAGGAGAGTTTTTGAACTCCTGAAAAGTTCTTTTTAAAAAAATCTGAAATTAAAAACAACGCTGTAAATCAGCTGTACTTCAATAAAATTTACAGTCAGTAAAAGGCCTGGTACAAAGGAGATATACATTATGACATTTTTTTTTCTTTTCTTTTTTTTCCTAAACAACTGCATATATTTAGGGTACTTACTTTTTGTTATATAAGTCAACATATAAAGAACTTGGAAGCAATACATGTAACAGTGGGCTAGTATCACCAGTCTATAGAGAGTTTTTAAATTAAAGTGAAAAAAAAGACACAGTTATTAGAATGAAAAATTAAAAGAATGTGCATACGTACAATGGAGTACTATGAAACTATTGAAAAGAAGAAATAGATCTGTCATTATAAGGTAATGTATGATACTGTTATGGTATTAACATATAGAAATGTCAAAAATAAAGTGACTAGGGAATGATTTGATAAAATAATTAACCTTGAAGCATAGTGAAAGTGTAATACTGTATTGCCTACTATGATAGCCACTAGCCACATGTAGTTATTGTGTATTAACATATGGCTAGAGTGAATGAGGAACTGGAGTTTTACTTTCACTTAATATTAATGTAAATATAAAAATTGGAGCTGTTTACAATTAAAAATTTTTGAAATAATATTAATGATAATAAAATATATTATTAGAATTTACTTCACCTTTTTCTTTTTACTTTTTTAATGTGGCTACTAGAAAAGTTAAAATTATATATGAGACTCACACTGTTTCTATTGGACAGCACTGCTCTAAAATGTTATAGAATAAGCTATAAACAGTGTTTCCACTGAGGAATAAAATGGAGGGGGTTGGAAAGAGGAAAACCTTTGGTATTTTGTTTATATACTGGGTATTTAAAATGTTTATAATAAACATATATACTCATATATTACTTTAATAAATACTTAATGAAAAAGGTTAAAAGGAAGAAGGAACTGACAACACACTACAACTAATTTTGTAAACAGTGGCAAAATAGAGACTAAGATAAAAATACAAGAAAGTCGTTTATATTATTGAAGTGTTGAATATTTATATTATTGTTCCTAGTTTTGAATAAAAGGATGGTGGACAGGAAAGTTGTCATTTCCATTTTAAAAAAGCACAGCCATATGTGATATTTGTGCAGTTCTTAAGTGATTCCTGTTATTCTCCCTTAGTTTTGTTTTGGTTGGGTTTTGCGGGGGACATTTTTGAGCTTCAAGTGATCACTGTCGAATGTGAACTTTTTGGTTCTTGGCAGCTTCTTTGCTTCTCAGTTTTGGGGAGCTTAAAAGATTGCAGAGGCCTCCTGGGATAACAAAAGGACTCTCTCAAGTAGTAAATATTTCCTACTTTTAAGAACTTGGAGGAATACCTGTTTTCCCCCTTTCTTCTTAATAACGTTTATGTCTGTCACCCTCCCAATCCCCTAATGTTTTAAGTCTCCTTTAGGCAGTAATGGTTATTAATACTTCAAATGACAAAAGAAGATTCATTAGTTTCTCTTCCTATGTTATCAGCCTGTCATTTGTATCACTGTCACTTTCCTGCCTTTGCACCAGGTTATGGAGACAGAACGGATGATTTATCTGGTGACAGAATATGCTAGTGGAGGGGAAATATTTGGTAAGTACATTTATTGCATTCTTTAAACAGCTATTGAGCACACCATGGCAAACTTAAAATAGCTGTTCGATGCTTTTGTCACTTGAGCAGCTGTCACTTGATGCTGTCCTTCAGTGCTGTCATTTTCTATCAACAAAGTAATTTTAATTATTTTTGATTCATCTCTTTAAGTCTTCACCATCTTTGTTTCCTTAGCAAAGGTGTTTTGTTTATTTCAGTAAGGTGTTGATGGTTGAGATTAAAGATCTTCAAAAACAAACACTTCTCTGAACTTTTGAGGGTCTTTCCTATTGCCAGATTCTAATTGGGGTGACCAAGTGTGACAGAACGCTTACAAGTGTGGTGGGCCTCTGTTGTGTGTGAAATAGCCACTCGGAGCAAACAGTCTCACCCTAATGCATTCTTTAACATTTATTTAAATATAACATGTAACTCTATTCCTTACCATGTGTTCACAGTTCCCTTAATGATTCTTGTAATTTAGGACGTTTTGTCTTCAGTAGCTATTCTTTTTTTCCTCTAACGCTTAGGTTAGCACAACATCAGAATTAAGCAGCAGAATTTGTTACCAGGAAATACGACTTTTTGAGGTGGTAAAAACTGGCCCCCCAATTTTTTTTTGTTTTGTTTTTGGTAACAATGATAAATGTAGCCAAATAGAGATAATGACTAAACTTTCAAATCTAGATTGACATGTCTTTTTATTTTTAAATTTTATTTCTTTTTTGGCATGTGAATATAGAGAAAGGTTTCTTCTTATATATTTTAGGTTTATTTAGTTTATTTTTTTAGATTTTGTTTTAGTTTAAATCTGGATGGTAAGAATTTTTTTAGTTTTCAAAATATTGGCACTTAGTTATTTAAAATATATTAAAAAGCATGATATGACTTTTAAAGTGGAATCTTCTTATTAGTGACTGTGAGTTGTGACTATGAATATTTTGGTATGTTAAACTTTCCCCATAAATCTGACAATTTTGTATCTAAGAATCTTCAAAATAAGTGCGAGTCTTTTTTAAAGGAGGTGTCACTTCTTAATGACATTTTTGCTTGGCTTTGTATCTGTGCTTAGCATAATGGTAATCTTGGGAGCAAAGAGACCTTGTCATCTTAATGTTCATAATAATCGAAGAACCAAACACAGTGCACATCATACCTACGTGGCTCTTTAGGAAAACAGATTTCAAAAGTACAGAAAAGGTAAAAGATAGATTCTTTGTAGGAATGTAGCTCAAGTCATGAGGAAACAGAGTGGTACTTCTCATGGTATTATTATAAAAGATCTGGAGGAGGAAGAAATTGATATATCACCTATAGAAATCAGAGTCCTGGCTCAGAGATTTGCCCAGAGGGAGAAACAGACCATAACACATATAGCTCCTAATGTCTCATGAGGTCTTACTTTTAAAAGTATCTGTATCAGAGATGAAGGGACGGGCTTAATCAAGAACATGAGCTTTGGAGGCAGTTATACCTGGTTTTGAATCAGATTGTTGCCACTATTTGCTTTTTTACTGGGATTTTGGGACTCAGTTTCATGGTCTATAAAAGTCAGATCTGTCATATCTGCCTTATAGTTGTGAAGATAAAATGAGATAGTACATATACAGCCCCAGCACTTTGCTTCCTTCACCTCCATGTTAAATGACAAATGGGTGATCACCTTCTGGCAGGATAGCATGAGGAGCTCTGCTGTCCTGCTCCCCAGTGAAACTGGTGAAAGTGATTTAAAAAAACCCTAAAATCCAGCCATTTAAAGTCTCTGGAAATGGTTCTAAGGGTGAACAGCAACTGAAGAAACATTTATTCAAGAATATCTATGAAAATTTAGTAAGAAATAAGAGTGTCTGTAGTTTTTAAGCCAGTACTGCTTCCTTCCTCCCCCCTAGCCAGCTCAGCAAGGTGGAGATTACACTCAAGATTACTGTAGCCAAGAACACAGGCCTGCCCTCTGGTCCCCTCCTTTCACCTAGACTAATGGCTTTCTTCCCGGAGGACCTGGACATCAGCATTTCTTATCCTGCCCCAGCTGCCTATTGCTGTTGCTAAGTCCTGGGTGAGAGCAGTTGAACAGTGGGGACTCCTTCTTCCACCCAGCCCTGACTTGTGGAGTTTGGGTGTGGCATGCTGAGAATACTGGGACCCAGATCACTCTTGCCTCAGGTTATAAGTTGGTGGGTCATCCCAAGAGAGTCAAGCTGGGAGAATTGAGATTGTGTCCCCTTTCTCTGCACTGAGCTCAGCTCCTAGAGAGGGAGTGTTACTCAAGGAAAACTTTTCCATTGTCCCCACGCCTAGCTTCAGAGTCCTGGCTCAGAGATTTGCCCAGAGGGAGAAACAGACCATAACACATATAGCTCCTAATTTCTTGCCAAGGGAACTGGCTTCTTTTGCAATGGAGAATGAAGAAGTTCAAGCCTGAAGGCGCACAAGAACTGTGGAGGTTGTGGCTACAGGCATTTCAGAGGAGATTCGAGCAGGCTAAAGTATAGGTCAGCTAGTTTGCAGGTAAGTACCAGGGAGTAAAACACCACAAGAGCCTTCCTAAGGTCAGAAGAAAAATCAAACTCTGATCTCAGAAACTGTTCCTTCAAAGGAACCAGAATTTGATTGGATTGTTTATAGACCAGTTTATGCTCCAGGGCATTGTTGAAAATAATACAACAACCAGGGACTTCCCTGGTGGTCCAGTGGTTAAGAAGCCACCTTCCATTGCAGGGGATGCAGGTTTGATCCCTGGTTGGGGAACTAAGCTCCCACATGCCGTGGGGCAGCTAAGCCTGCGCACTCTAGAGCCCGCGGCCACAACTAGAGAGAAGCCCCGTGCCTCAACTAAGACCTGATGCAGCCAAATAATAAATATTAAAAAAAAAAAAAAGATAGAGCAACCAGCCAGTTTTTGGATTTTAACAGCTGGGCTTGGTTAAGAAAAGACAGGAAGAGAGCCCTGCCCAAACCATGGTGATCCAGTGATCTGAGGGTAATGGTGGATATACCAAGGCTGTGCCTCCCCTGAGGAACAACATTAGAAGCTGATCACTGTGTATGGGGGAACAAACTTCACTAAATCAATCCAGCCAGTCACTAAACAAATAAACAAGCAAATAACAAGAACATGCTCCAGAAGGGTAGAGGTGTACCAGTACCTAGACGTGGTACGACATGTTATCTAAAATGTCTGGTTTCCAACAACAGCAAACTATGAAACATATAAAGAAACAGGAAAGTATGACCCACGCCACAAAAAAAAGCAGGCCACAGAAACTGTCTGTCAGAGAGGCCACATTTATCAAAAAAAGACTTTAAAGTAGCCATTATGGACATGTTCACAGACATAAAGGAACTCACAACTGAAGTCGTAAAAGAAAATATGATTATAGGGTCACATCAAGTAGAGAATATCAATAAAGAGATGGAAATTTTTTTAAAAAGGAATCAAAAGAAATTATGGAATTGAAAAGTAAAATAACTAAAATTAAAAAAATCATCAGAGAAGCTTAACTGATTGGAACTGCAGAACAAGAAGTGAATTTGTAGATAGGCATTTTATGCAAGTTGAAGAACAGAGAGAAAAACCAATTAAGAACAGTGAATAGAGCCTCAGAGAAATGTGGGGTACAATCAAATACTCCAACATATTTATAATGGGCGCACCAGAAGAAGAGAGAAAGGAGCAGAAAAAATATGCAAGGAAATAATGACTGTAAACTTCACAAATTTATTGAAAAACAATAACTTACATATCCAGGAAGCTCAATAAAATCCAATCAGGATTAAACACAAAGAGATCCACAAACAGATACATCATAGTAAGAATAGTGAATGTCAAAGACAAAATATTGAAAGCATCAAGAGAAAAATGATGCATCACTTAAAGGGAGTTCTGTAGGTTTAGATAGCAGA
>NW_006771542.1:41276-55699 GCF_000442215.2 Lipotes vexillifer | reverse complement strand
GCAGGAACAACGGAGGCCAGAAGGCAATAGGATAACATTTTTAAAGCCCTGAAAGGAAAAAAAAAAAAACCTATTAATCAAAATCCTATACCAGTGAACGTATATTTCAAAAACAGAGGTGAAATAGACTTTCTCAGATAATCAGAAACTGAGGGAGGGACTTCACTCGTGGCACAGTGATTAAGAATCTGCCTGCCAATGCAGGGGACACGGGTTTGAGCCCTGGTCTGGGAAGATCCCACATACCGCAGAGCAGCTAAGCCCGTGCACCACAACTACTGAGCCTGCGCTCTGGAGCCCGCGAGCCACAACTACTGAGCCCACATGCTGCAACTACTGAAGCCCGCGTGCCTAGAGCCCGTGGTCCGCAACAAGAGAAGCCATCACAATGAGAAGCCCAAGCAGTGCAATGAAGAGTAGACCCCGCTCACTGCAACTAAAGAAAGCCCGCTCCCAGCAATGAAAACCCAACGCAGCCAAAAAATAAAGAAAAAAAAAAATATACTGAGCAAATTTGTTTCTGACAGATCCACATTACAAGAAATACTAAAAGAAGTTCTTCAAGGTAAAAGCAGGTGACCTCAGATGGTAATTTGAGTTCACACAATAAACAGAGGGCACCAATAAATGTCATTATGTAATTATAAAAGTCATAAGAGGGCCTCCCTGGTGGCGCAGTGGTTGAGAGTCCGCCTGCCGATGCAGGGGATGCGGGTTCGTGCCCCGGTCCGGGAGGGTCCCACATGCCGCGGAGCGGCTGGCCCGGTGAGCCATGGGCGCTGAGCTTGCGCATCCGGCAGCGGGAAGGGCCAGGACAGTGAGAGGCCCACATATCGCAAAAAAAAAAAAAAAAAAAAAGTCATAAGAGATGCATACTTTCTCCTTTTTTCTTTTAACCTGTTTAAAAATAAAATACGTTGTTAAGGCTATAATGTAATATATGTGTAATATATTTGTCAATAACAGTACAAAGGATATGTGTGTGAGAAAAGCTGCATTAGGCTAAGGAACTCATTACACATGACACAGAAATAATTATAGCAGTGTTTTGTTGGATTTGTAACATTAATTGATGTAATTTTATTGCAAAAACACTACAAAAGGGGGTAAAAGAAATGATGCTATAAAGCAGAAACCCTTCTATATAATCACCTGGTATAAATCAGAAGCTCATTTGGATAAGATAAAATATACATGCTAAACACTAGAGCAGTCACTTTAAAAAAAACCCTCAGAAAATTATAATGTAAAAAATCATTAAAGAAGTTGAAATGCTTCATTAAAAAATATTTACTTAATGCAGAAGAAAGCAGTAATGGCGGTATAGAAAACAAAAAAAGACATAAAATACATGGAAAACAATAAGTAAAACAGCAGGTATAAATCCAGCTATTATCAGTACTTATATTAAGTGTAAATGAGTGGGATAATTCAATGCAAAGGCAATGATTGTTAGACTGAATAAAAACACATGGTCCAGTGTATGCTGTCTACAAGAAACATACTTTAAATTCAAAGATACAAATAGACTGAAAGTAAAAGGATGGAAAATTATATATCATGCAAACAGCAATGACGAGAAGGCTCAAATGGCTATGTTGATATCAGACAAAATAGACTTTAAAACACAATAGCTTTATTTCTACTATTAGAGATAAAGAGGGACATTCTATAATGATAAGAAGGTAATACATTAGGAAACTATAACAGTTATAAACGTGTATCTAATAACAGAGCACTAAAATGTGTAAGATAAAAACTGACAGAAATGAAGGGAGAAATAGACAATGACAATAGTTGGAAGCTTCAATACTCTACTTGCAATAATGGATAGAAAAAGTAGAAGATCAACAGGAAAAATAAGACTTGACCAATACTGTAAACCAACTATACCTAACAGACATCTATAGAACACTCCACCTAACAACAATTATATATGCTTATCAAGTAAACACAGGACATTCTCAAAGATAGACCATATACTAGGCCATAAAACAAACTTGCATAAAATTTAAACTTACTCAGTTTTAGCAGTAATACAAAATGTTTTACAACCACAGTGGAGTGAAATTAGAAATGAATAGCAGGAAAACTTTGGGGAACTCAAAAATATGTAAAAATTAAGCAGTGTATTTTAAAGTAAGCAATGGGTCAAAGAAGAAGTCAAAGGCAAATTCAGAAAGTACTTTGAGATGGATGAAAATAAAGACAACATATCGAAACCTGTGGGATGCAACTAAAGGAGTGCTTAGAGGGAAGTTAATAACTGTCGAATGCCTATAATAAGAAAGATCAGTTACCTAGCCTTCTGCCTTACGACAGTGGAAGAGTAAGAGCAAACCAAACCTAAGATCAAGCTGAAGGAAGGGAATAAAAATTACAGCAGAATTTAATGAAATAGAAAAAAATAGAGGAAATCCATGAAACCAAAAGCTAGTTCTTTGAAATGATCAACAAAATTGACAAATCTTTAGTTAGATTGGCCAAGAGAAAAAGAAACACTCAAACGCTAGAATCAGAAGTGAAAGAAGAGATACTACTACTGACCCTAAATTAATAACAATTATTATAAAGGAATACTTGAACAATTGTACACCAACAAATTGTTTAGCCTAGATAAAATGGAAAAATTCCTAGAAAGACACAAACTACTGAAACTGACTCAAGAAGAAATAGACAATCTGAATAGACCTTTATCAAGTGAAGAGATAGAAGCAGGAATCAAAAGACCACCCATAAAGAAAGTCCAAGTCTGGAGGGCATCGTTGCTGAACTCTACCAAATATTTAGAAAAGAGTTAACAGCAGATGTTCACAAACTCTTCTAAAAGTAGAAGAGGGAGTACTTGATATATACACATACATATATATATATACTTGATATATACTTGATACCAATACCAGACAAGGACTTCACAAGGAAAAGAAAAAAACACTACAGGGTCTTCCCTGGTGGCGCAGTGGTTGAGAGTCCGCCTGCCGATGCAGGGGACACAGGTTCGTGCCCCAGTCTGGGAAGATCCCACATGCCGCGGAGCGGCTGGGCCCGTGAGCCATGGCCGCTGATCAGGCCTGCGCATCTGGAGCCTGTGCTCCGCAACAGGAGAGGCCACAACAGTGAGAGGCCCGCGTACCACAAAAAAAAAACAAAAAAATAAAACAAAAAACACTGCAGACCAGTCTCTCTTATGGCTATGGACGCAAAAATATTCAACAAAATACTTACAAATGAAATCCAGCAGCATATAAAAAGAATTGTACACTGTGATCAAGTAGAATTTATCCACATGCAAGAAATGCAAGGTTGGTTCACCATATCAAAATTCATGAATGTAATACATCATATCAGTAAAAGAAAATACAAGATAACGTATCATCTCCCATGCACCTATGGTCATTTAATCTATGACAAAGCAGGCAAGCATGTACAATGGAGAAAAGAAGTGGGCCTGGGAAAACTGGACAGCTACATGTAAAGGGATGAAATGAGAACATTCTCTAACACCATACACAAAAATAAACTCAAAATGGAACAAAGACCTAAGTATAAGGTCAGACGCTGTAAAACTCGTAGGGGAAAACATAGGCAGAACACTCTTTGACATGAATCACAGCAGTATCTTTTTTGATCCACCTCCTAGAGCAATGAAAATAAAAACAAAAATAAACAAATGGGACCTAGTTAAACTTAGCTTCTGCACAGCAAAGGAAACCATTAACAAACAAAAAGACAACCTACAGAATGTGAGAAAATGTTTGCAAACGAAGCAACTGACAGTGGATTAATCTCCAAAATATACAAACAGCTCATGCAGCTCTAAGTCAAAAAAACAAACAACCCAATCAAAAAATGGGCAGAAGACCTGAAAAGACGTTTCTCCAAAGAAGACTTACAGTTGGCCAAAAAGCACATGAAAAGATGCTCAACATCACTGATTATCAGAGAAATGCAAATTAAAACTACAGTGAGGTATCACCTTGCACTGGTCAGAATGGCCATCATCAAAAAGTCTACAAACGATAAATGCTGGAGGGGGTGTGGAGAAAAGGAACCCTCCTACACTGCTGGTGGGAATGTAAATTGGTACAAATTGGTACAACCACCATGGAGAACAGTATGGAGGTTCCTTAAAAATCTAAAAATAGAACTACTATATGACCCAGCAGTCCCACTCCTGGGCATATATCCAGAGAAAACTGTAATCCGAAAGGATACATGCACCCCAGTGTTTATTGCAGCGCTGTTTACAATAGCCAAGACATGGAAGCAACCTAAATGTCTGTCGACAGAGGAATGGATAAAGAAGATGTGGTACATATTTACTATGCAATATTACTCAGCCATAAAAAAAGAATGAAATAATGCCATTTGCAGCAACAAGGGTGATGTAGAAATTATCATACTAAATGAAGTAACTCAGACAGAGAAAGACAAATATCATATGGTATCACTCATATGTGGCATCTAATTTTAAAAAAATGATACAAATGAACTTATTTACAAAACCAAAACAGACTTAGAGATATCAAAAACAAACTTATGGTTACCAAAGGGGAAACATGGGTGGAGGGATAAATTAGGAGCTTGGGATGAACGTACACACAATACTACATATAAGATAGATAACTAATAAGGACCAACCGTATAGCACAGGGACCTCTACTCAATATTCTGTGATAATCTATATGAGAAAAGAATCTAAAAAAGAATGAATATATGTATATGTATAACTGAATCACTTTGCTATACACGTGAAACTAACACAGCATTGTAAATCAACTATATATAGTCCAATACATTTAAAATTAAAAAAGATAACATGATCATCTCAATATATGAAGAAACAGTGCTTGATAGAATCCAACACTCGTTCATGATGAAAATACTCAACAAACTAGAAATAGAAGGGAACTTCTTTAATCTGATAAAGGATGTCTGAAAACTCACAACTAACATCACACTTAATGGTGAATGACTAGGTGTTTTCCCCCACAGATCAGGAAGAAGACAAAGATTTCATCTCTCTCCACTTCTATTTAAACATTGTACTAGAGGTTCTAGCCACAGCAATTAGGCAAGAAAGAGATATAAAAGGCACTAGGTTGGAAAGGGAAAAAGTAAAACAGTTTATTCACAGATAACGTGATCTTGTATATGGAAAATCCTAACAAATCCACTAAAAAACTGGAAGAACTATATAAGAGTTTAGCAGGGTTGCAGGATGCAAGAGTAATATGTTCAACTGTATTCCCATATCCTTACAGTGAACAATCTAAGAATGAAAGAAATAAGACGGTTCAGTTTACAATAGCATTAATAAGAATAACATTCTTATGAATACATTTTTTCTTTTTTTTTTCTTTTGTGGTACATGGGCCTCTCACTGCTGTGGCCTCCCCCGTTGCGGAGCACAGGCTTCGGACGCGCAGTCTCAGCGGCCATGGCTCACGGGCCCAGCTGCTCTGCGGCATGCGGGATCTTCCTGGACCGGGGCACAAACCCGCGTCCCCTGCATTGGCAGGCGGACTCTCAACCACTGTGCCACCAGGGAAGCCCGGTCTGTTTAATTTTATAAACAGAATTCAGAAGCTGGTTAGTCCTGTAAACCACTAAACTCATAATTTAAAACTTCCACAGTATGATTTCTTTAGATATATATCCCCAAACTTCCTGTTTGAGACTATGAAGTTATAAATCCAGCACTTTATCAAGAAAAGTTTCCTGAATACCAGGCAGAACTCATGAGCATTTAAAATAAATTATTAACTTAAGAGTACTGTGTTGAAGTGTGTATGATTTATTATGGACATTCTCAGTGCCTTAAAAATGACATTTCCTAAAAGTGTCAACATGTATGGAACCCAGAACTTCTCGCAAAGCTGTTTATTGATGCTATGGCACCCTCAGACTCACTTACAGAGCAGAGAATGGGAAAGACTAAATTGTATAACCATCCTGTACCAGATATTGTGTTAAGTGTTACATATGTTATCTTTCAACTTCCTAAATGTTTGAGAACACTATCACATTTGTTTATTTGAACACACTACTGTGTTTTGGGTGGTGCTTTTGTTGTTGTTGTAACATGCTTTTCTTATTTAATCCTTATGACATTCTATATATTTTTATAACTAAAATACTGTTTTCTGACTAAATTATTTACTCCCTTTGGCTACAAGAACTAGTTGTTTTGTAAGGCTTTACTGACAGAAGCAAATAACTGTATCACTGAATCTCATTCAGTCATCCTAAATTAAAACACTTTACTTCCGTCTCCTTCCCTAATTAATTTCCCATTCATTATTCTTCATTTTTTGGTTTTATTTTCTCAGTATCAGACATGACTTTAGCATTTATGTTTGTAACCTGCCCAAGGTATATGAGGAAGCCACCTGTGCTTAGTGCTTGGAAACTTACAGTTTGATGACCTCACTTTACTGCCAGATATCTATTCATGGTTGTTGTCTGACCATCGTGTTGGTTCTATCATGATGTAAAATTAAATGCCCCAGAGAATGAGCAAAAGGAATATTTTTACCTGGCTCCTGTATTAATATTTTTTCTGAGGGTTTTCTGAACTGTTTTTTTTTTTAAATGAAAATGAAGTCTTTGGAAAATGAAGTCTTTTCTGACAAAGTGAAACTTCTAGAAAAATAAAGATATTTTAGTCATAATATTTTAAAATATTTGACATATAAAGAGATTTTTAGCTCATTTTTTTGGAATTAGTTCATTTTATTTCAGTGTGCCTTCAAACTTTGATATCCTGAAGATATTTTCTGGGCTGGTGTCTGTGTGTGTGTGCATGTGGGGTAGAGAGGGGGAGAGAGAGAGAGAGAGAGAGAGATTTTGTTGTTTTAAAAAAAACTATGGCAAAATACACATAACATAAAATTTACTGTTGTAACTGTTTTTAAGTATATAGTTCAGTGGTGTTAATTATTTTGCATTATCACCACCATCCATCTACAGAACTCTTTTCATCTTGCAAAACTGAAACTCTGTACCCACTAAATAACAACTCCCCATTTACCTTTCTCGCATCCCTTGGCAACTACCATTCTATGTTCTTTCTCTCAGTTTGACTACTCTAGGTACTTCATATAAGTGAAATCATACAGTATTCGTCCTGTTGCAACTGGCTTATTTTACTTAGCGTAAAGTCCTCAAGGTTCATCCATGTTGTTGCACATGTCAGAATTTCCTTCTTTTTTAAAGCTGAGTAATATTCCATTGTATGTGCATACTACATTTTTAAAATCCATCTGTGGATGGATAGATACATGGGTTGTTTCTACCTTTTGGCTATTGCACATAATGCTGTTATGAAAATAGGTGTGCAAATGATAGATTCCATTTTTAAAAACTTTTTTTTATAGGCATTTTCAGATATATGTAAGAGGAAAGAGAATAGTATAATAAACTGATGTACTCGTCTCCTAGTTTTGATAGTCATCAATATTTTGCTGGTTTTGTTTCATCCTTTCTCCCAACTTTTTTTTGGTTAAAAGTATTTTAAAGCAAATCAAGAAATCATATTTCACATATAAATACTTAATATTTTCTCTTGCATATAAGGATTTTTAAAAACTTAATGTCTTTTGCTGTGCCAGCTGTTGAACCTATCCAATAAGTTCTCAATTTCGGGTGTTTTGCCATTTTAGAATATGTTTATAAATTATATATTTTTTACTTTTTTAAAATTTATTTATTTCATTTATTTATTTTTGGCTGTGTTGGGTCTTCGTTGCTGCATACGGGCTTTCTCTAGTTGCGGCAAGTGGGGGCTACTCTTCGTTGCGGTGCGCAGGCTTCTCATTGCGGTGGCTTCTCTTGTGGAGCACGGGCTCTAGCCGCATGGGCTTCAGTAGTTGTGGCACGCAGGCTCAGTAGTTGTGGCTCTCGGCCTTTAGAGCGCAGGCTCAGTAGTTGTGGTACACGGGCTTAGTTGCTCCGTGGCATGTGGGATCTTCCTGGCCCAGGGCTCGAACCCGTGTTCCCTGCATTGGCAGGCAGATTCTTAACCACTGCACCACCAGGGGAGTCCCTATAAATTATATATATTTTAGAGACTGATCCTCCTTTGACATGTTCCATCTTATCCTTTTTGTACATCTTTCCCTGTGTTTTCTTTAACGTATTAATCACAGTCATTTTTGAAGTCCTTGCCTGCCAACTCCAATATCCAAGTCATCTTTGATTCTGCTTCTGTTGACGTTAAACTCTTGATTATTGGTCATTTTTCCTACTTCTTCCCATGTCTAGTAATTTTTTTATTGTATACTGGGTATTAAGAGTGACAGGTTATAAAGACTCTGGATTATGTTGTCTTCTACAGTGTTGAGTTTGTGCTGGCAGGAGGTTGAATTATGATGGATCAACTTGATCAAGCTGAGGCTTATTAGTTTTAGGCATTGTCATGTTGGTTCTGTTTTAGTTTTGCCCTTACTCCCATGGCACAGCCCTTACTCCCAGGGTGTGGTACTCTGGGCTCTCCACTGAATATGTAGAATATTCACCAAGGTCTTGCCTTGTAAGCTGTATCTGAACGCCAGCATCCCCTGTGCACTGTATAATCTCTAAAATTTTCTCTTTAGCTTTCATCCTTCCAGCAACGTTTTAATGCTAGTCCTTTTATAGTCTTGCTTTTGCTCATATGCAATTTGAGAGTTGGCCAAGACCTCATCAGAATTTCTTTTGTAACTTTTGGTGTTCCTCCTCTGCTTCTCTCTCCTTCTCTGCTGTCCTGCCACCCAAAATCTAACTGCCTTACCAGCCCCTAACTCTGATCTGTTTTCATAGGTTGTGGTTTGGGGTGAATATGGGGCTCAACTCTTGTGCTTTCTTTCTCTGAAGAATCATAACCTTTTGTTGGTTATTGCCCAGTGTCTGCAAACAGTCCAAATTATATAGTTGGTTAAAGTGGGAGAGTAAATCCAGTATCAGCTAATCCTTCATAATCAACTAAAGTCTATAATACCATCCTTAAACCCAACAAAATTAACTAATAGGCAGGCCATGTTTTGTAGCTTTCTCCAGTTGTCTCAAAACATCTATTTATAGTTTATTCATATCATGATGCAACAAAGTCCAGACATCCAGAGTTGATAAGTGTCTTAAATTTTTTATGCTTTATAACAACCCCTTCTCTCTCCTGCCATCACACATGTTTTTGTTTTTGTTTTTTTCTATGCCATTTATTTGTTGAAGAAACTGGATCATCTTGTAAAATTTCCCACATTCTGGATTTGGATCCTTATTGCATCTTTCAGCATGTTGTCCCTGGCTCACTATTTCTATGGTAAAGCGGTTTGGTTAAATAAGGTCACCTTGGTGGGGTCGGGGAGAGGAATACATCATAGTCTAACTGTTGCATCATTTCAGGATTTGTATAATGTCTGATTTCACCACTTTTAGTGATGTATAAAGTTTCATAAAGTTTTTATAAAGTTTCTCATCCACTTTTGATCAAATGTTTTAGCCACTCTTATTTAGTTGCCTAATAAATACATTACTTCATTAGAAGTTGCAAAATGGTGATTTTTTTAATTCTCTCATTCTTTCTGCATTTATTAGCTCTAATTCTTCTGTAAAGAACTTTGCCTATAAACTATTTAGAAACTACAGTAAAGGCAAAATAAATGTTTGATTCCTTTTCATTATGTATTAAATTTCAGAATAATGAACTGGTACTCTAGCAATCACCAGTGGTGACCAATGAAGTTGATTTTATTTGTTTATTTTGTAATATCATTATGAACTTACAGATTTTAACATGTTTGAAGTGTTTCAGTCCGTTGAGTTATTACTCTTTTGATGCTCAAATTACTCCACTTAGCTAGCAGAAGCCTCTTTAAGTTGACTCCTGTGTTCTTCTGACATGATCCCAATAGTCTTTCTTTTTAAAGCTATGTGTTTGCACATAGCTTTCTTTCTTGCTTTCTTTTTTTTTTTTTTTTTGTTTTTGTTTTTGGCGGTACACTGGCCTCTCACTGTTGTGGCCTCTCCCATTGCGGAGCGCAGGCTCCGGACGCGCAGGCTCAGCGGCCATGGCTCACGGGCCCAGCAGCTCCATGGCATGTGGGATCCTCCCAGACCGGGGCACGAACCCGTGTCCCCTGCATCAGCAGGCGGACTCTCAATCACTGCACCACCAGGGAAGCCCTCTTTCTTTCTTTTTTTAAAAATTAATCAATTTATTTTTGGCTGCCTTGGGTCTTTGTTGCTGCATGTGGGCTTTCTCTAGTTGTGGCGATCGGGAGCTACTCTTCATTGTGGTGCGCAGCCTTCTCATTGCGGTGGCTTCTCTTGTTGTTGGAGCATGGGCTTTAGGTGTGTGGGCTCAGTAGTTGTGGCACTCACGCTGAGTAGTTGTGGCTTGCAGGCTCAGTAGTTGTGGTGCATGGGCTTAGTTGTGCTGAGGCACGTGGGATCTTCCCGGTCCAGGGCTCGAACCGTGTCCCCTGCATTGGCAGGTGGATTCTTAACCACTGCGGTACCAGGGAAGTCCCTGATCCCATTAGTCTTTAATAGCTTCCTTGCTTTTGGGTAAGATGTTCCAGGCTTATCTTGAACACTTCCTGTCTCAGACCTGGAATCAAGCATTTCTCCTGGGAGCTCTGGTTCCTTCAGCCTGTCCCCTAGGGATGCTTATATTACTACTGGGTTGTCATGGCTTAGAGGCCTGTTTAGGGCACAGAGGTAGCAAATGTGTGGTTTTTATAGAGAGAAAAGTAAAATACAAGTCTGTACTAACATTCCAATTGAAATTTAAGATTTCAGTGTTTCTACTTCCTGAATATTATGTATTTATGTCTCATTTCTCTTATGCTGAGAATTTGTGGTTTCAAATGACTTTAATGTAATTACATATTTAATATGAGAGTGAGGGCAAGACTGACTCAAAGTAATACCAATATTATTACAAATACTAAAGAGACTACTGGTTCTTTTTGTCCTCAGGATATAACCCATTAAAGATGCATAGGCAAAATACTGCGTTCAGTTGTCACTTAAAAAAATTATTTTCTGGTTATGTCACAACTTAGAGTTACGTTCTTTTTTTGTTTTCCAATTTGCTTTCAATTTTTAGAAATTTTTCTTCTCTTTGACTCAATTCTGAATTGTGTAAGTTATTTAAGACATTACATGTTTTCAGGACTAAAACTATAAAAAAAGGGTACGTTCAGGAAATTCTAGCTTCCACCCCTTTTCCATTCCCTTATAAGTAACCATTTTAAGAAGTTTCTCACTTAATATTACTTCCTTTAGAAAATATAAATTAAATATACATACATACACCCACATACATATTTGTATTTCCTCTTCCTTACTACACAAATGGAAGCACACTATTCATATTTTCCTTTACCTTACAGGATTCATGGGTGGAAACCCATCCACGGACTAAGAATCCCTGGTCTAGAGAGGGAGATACACATGTTAAGAAACAACTGTAATACAGTTGTTCACTGATGTTACAGAGGTGTATATGCTAAATGCCATTAGATACAAATTATGGACCAGTTCTTCTAGAGTAGATGAGTAGGTTAGGGAAAGCTTCAGAGAAAGAATGAGCTGGATTTGGAACCTGCAGATTATACTAGGAATCAGGGAAGAATCTCTGTATTACAAAATTAGCTAACCCACCTTTACTAGTATATTGGTGTAGCACGAGAAACATTTGCACTATATCTGAGAAGTCTGAATAACATTTTTGAAAGGCCTGTAAGATATACGGGATCCTATTTCATAGGCTACCTGGGCTTATACTTAGTCTAGAAGTATTTTTTTAAGAAACTATAAGAAAACAAATCCTCCTTTATACATTAACGTAAACAGACTTTGTATCAAAAGAATAGCCTGTTTGTTTTTTATAAAGCCTTAACATAAACCGTGCTTAGTTTACAAACTTTGTTAGTGGCAAGATGAAGAGTAAAAAAATACGTATATAGTCTTTCCTCTCATGGATATTCCCTGAGTTAATCTGTAATTATTAAGCATTCGTCACATGCAAAGCTCTTTTGTACGAGTACGAAGGCATAGGAAAAAAATAGAAATAGTTCTAGCTTAAAACTTTTAGAACTAAAGCATATCTTGTGACTGTAAGTGAATCAGAAAGAAATTGTGTTTTCTCAGAACCCTGAAGGAAAAAGTTTAATATTTGGGATAGACAGAAAAAAGTAATAGTGGACATTTTGTTTTTATGCCTGCGAGAATACACAGTAATGAGTAACTCCAAATAATTCTGTGTCTTGATTGCAGTGGTAGTTCCACAAATCTATACATGTGATAAAATGACATAGGAGTATACACATATTCTACTTATGTCAAGTTCTGGGTTTTGATATTGTTCTATAATTATGTAAGATTTAACTTTTGGGGGAAACTGGATGAAGGGTACATGGGATCTCTCTGTACTATCTCTGCAGCTTCCTGTGAATCTGTAATTATTTCAAAAGAAAAAAAAAGAGACTTCTTATTTTGGCTGTCATTTTGAGAGTAGATCGCAGTGAGCCAAAGGCAGAATCAGGGATACTGGTTAGGAGTTTATTCTAAGGTTACTGCAGTAAACCAGGAGGGAGATAATGGCTATTGGACTAGGTTGGTGGCACTAGAGTGGGGTGGGGATAAGGGTGAGGAAGAGATGAATTCTGGATGTATTTTGACAGCAGAGTTTATAAAATCTGCTGATGGATTGAATGTGGGGTGTGGAAGAAAGAGAATGAAAGACGACAGCAAGGTTTTTGGCCTGGACCACTGGAAGGATGAAGAAAAGAGATGGTAACCAGCAGCAGCAACAAGTAAAGAAGCCTGGTATGAGGTAGCTGGAATCTTGGCAAGGAAAACCAAATGGCAAACCCTCTTCCTCTAGTCCTTGGCAGCTTGGGGCCTCCGAGGGTTAGGGACAGTGTGACATTTGAGTGCACTCCTGTTAACCTTCTCCCAGGAAGCTGAGTTATCTTGGCCTCACCCTGACTCTTTTGGAAAGAAGCATTTGTTTGATAAACAGGAAGTCGTTTCCATGAGTGTAGAAAGAAGAAATGATAGAACTGAGTGGCAAAGCAAAGCACTGCTAGCTGTGGTTAGCTTGGAATTGGCAGAAATCTTTCCAGGTAGCCACCTAAGCTTAGCACATGAGCCACCTTTTCCCCATTCTAGACTGGGTTATTTCTTCATCATGTAAAATGAAAAGTTTCTGCCCTGTTGCTTGACCTGCTATCAGGGTATGTTCATTTTCAGCTTTGGATCTTAGATGTTGTAGACTTAGCAGACAAGTGGAGACACTGTCTGTTTATAGTGGGAAAGTGACTTATTTTAAGAAATGTTGGCTTCCCACCGCTACCCCATTAGTGGCATGCCTCTGACACTCCAGCAAGGCTGGTCTAGGGACGTTAAGACTGCCTTATGTGTATTTTTGCTCTTTGAAAGGTTAGAATCTAACTGTACCACAAGATATTTCTTCCTGAGTCAGATTGGGACAAAATTACAAACAGTGAATTTGAAGCGATTCACTGTGGAAAAAGCAGTGAACTCTGAAGCAAACTTTATAAACGTTGGTGCTCTAATACTTTTGAAACTTCAGAATTCATTCCCTCCGCTTCTAATAATATACTCCTCATGAGGTATATAAATCCCTTAGTGTCACTAACTACTTTTGATTTTGTAAGGAAGAACAGATAAAAAAGATTACAGAAATCCAGTGCCAAGTTATTTATGGTGATTAGAAAGAGAACTTAGACTCCTTACTTTTTTCTTTTTTTGTTGTTGTTTTATTTTGTTTTTATTGCACAGGCTCCTTACTTCTGGTAAGAGCTTGAAAACAGGAGAACTGTTTTCTCCTTTTAATTGAGAGTCACCTCATCCTTGTCTGGGTTGAAATGGTTGAAGCTGTGATAGAGAAAAACTTTAAATTTGCCCCAGAGGTATAATGGCCACTAAATAGAGTAGTAGTTAATTGATGGTGAAAAGGGACTTATTGTGATGGAGTGAAGATTGTCTAGACTCAGGGGTGTGGATGGGGGGCTGGGGTCATGGTTGCAGGGGAGGGTGTTGGGACTGGAGGTATGGGTGGCACCTTGCCCGGCATTTCGGAGAACTAGCTCACTAAACTGTCCAGAAGAAGCAGAACAACTCTTTAGAATTCCTTGCAAGTGGGTTTATCCTGACAAGTTGCAGAATGTATTTTACTTTGAATGTTAAGTGGCTTGGGAGGTATTTGTTTCATTTGCCTTCTGAAATTACCCCAGTATGTATTCAAATGCTGTGACTTTGTGTTAAGTGTAGGCTGGGCTACTACTGCTCTGGGTTTCTTCGCTGAAAGTTAAATGTCATATTTGAACTTGAAGAATTTTTGCTGCCTGCCTATGGAGCACACATGAACATAAAGCAGCCACTTGTCAGCAGGCAGCTGAAAGGCAATT
>NW_006771542.1:0-41266 GCF_000442215.2 Lipotes vexillifer | reverse complement strand
ACCAAAAACCACTGCAGGCTGCTGGCTTCCTGGCACACCCACTAGACCCTGCAGGTTTACACTGAAAGCAAACTAACAGGGGCTGGAGGCGGTGGGTGGTGGTGGTGGTAATAAGATGGGCAAAAATAAAAGCAGAGGCTAAAGTCTGAATGACATTGAGCCAGTATGAAGGTCCTGTATGTGGGGAAGAGGACAACGTTCCCAAAGAAGAGAGAACTTAAACATCAAACACAATGGCTAGTAAGAAACATCTGACGTTTGCAGACAACACATTTTTTTAAAAAGTAAATTGTGTATCTTCTTTATATTCTTAGCTGTAGGGATACTATAGGTATCTTTAGGGAAAGTACTATATAGTTTAAGCCATTTTACCCAGTGTGCTATCACAAATACCTTGTAACCAGAACCGTGTAACAGTACCATTGGTGTATAATAATAATCACTTTCAAGCACTACAGAATCCTGAACAAAGATCCTTATGATCTATTAACCAAATGCTGAAATAGTGTTTGTGTAGTAATGAGTGGACCTTTTTAAAAAATAGCTTTTTAAATGTCTTTGAAAGTTAAAATTATGTCATATATGATAACTCTTAGTCAAAGTACAAGTTTATTCCCGAATATGCTATTCTTTCTTTGGCCATAGCGTGTAACAGAATATATTTCTGTTTAGCAGATCAAGAGGTGGCAATATTGGCAGTATAAATGATTCATCCAAGGACAACCAATGTGTCATTGTAGAGATAAAACAGAACTAGGCTGCATTCTACCAGCTCCTGACCTATGTAACATTTTTGAGAACTTTCCAATCATTTTAGGAAAACAAAGTACTTAGAAAATACAAAGAGGTTTTTTTAATAAAAGAAAATCACTTATTTTGGAAATTGCTAAATTAATCATTCTGTTGTATTTAAGAAGCTCTTTGATGTGTTCTGGTAATTAGTATTTACTGCCAGATGAATGTCTCCTGGGCATTTTAATTAACGGGTGGCTTGGCCAAAGGAGCTTCTGAGGGTAAACCTTCATAAGGGTTTATTTTTGTATTTCTCAAGAATAGCTGTCTCTTCAAAGCTCTTTAATTAGACGAGGTTTAGCAGCTAAAGCACATTATTAGAATAATTAGGCCTTGGGTGAAGAGAAATAGTGGGTCAAAGGAGCAGGTACCGTTAGAGAGAATGGCCTCTTCAAGTGGAGCATGGTGTCCACATCTGATGGACGTCCAGTTCTTCAACAGCTTGTATTCACTCCCTGTCCCTAGTTGGGGACCTTGTGTTGTTTGAAATTCATTTGACAGATCTCACCAGAATCCTAAACATACCAGAGTGTGAGCTCACTTATCACCACCTCTGAACTCCTGTAGAAAGCTGTATCCTAGTCCTTTTAACATCTAAGCTAAAGACTTCTTGTTTTCTCTTTCTTTCTACCAAATTGGTGATCTTGGCCATAATAATGATTGTTTTTGAGGGAAATGCTTCAAAGATCTTATGTGTGGGTCATCAATAACTCTAACAATTATAACAACTCCTTTGAGGGGTCTTTCTTAATAATTTAAATAAACTACTTATAACATTGTTCTTAAAATTACTAATGTATTTGGTCTCCAAAGTTTAATGTCCGTTGTGGTCAGAATGTACTTTGAATTATTTGAAAATCTGATATGTGGATGGATTGTCATTTTGCCCTCTTCTTCAAACCACCCCCACTCCATTTCTTGTCCTAAGCTCTTAATCTTGTCAGTCATTACTGGTGCATATGTTTTATCTCAAAGTTCTTCTTTGTGATGAAGAAAAGATACACCTGACTGGTCCCATGGGGGATGGAGATGGTGCCAAAACAATTGGTTAGTATTACTGAAACTACTATTAAAAAACAAAAAATAATACAGTTATATTGTCTAATTTTCCACTTTCCCACTATCTCAGGATGCTTATGATGGCAAATGTGTCTTTTTTCCAGCTAGATCAGTTGATTTAAGGATAGTGCTGATGAGCTATTACAGATTTCAAACAGAGCAAACTGTGTCACTGACATTTCTAATGCCATCAGCTGTCGTGATCCGTATATGTTGTCAGATAAAGAACTGGGTTAAGAATATGTATGTCATTGGTTCAATATAAACCTACTTCCACTATTAGAAAAATGTTATAGAACTTATGACATTGATTATATGTCAATCAATTCCTTTTTAAATATAGAGAGGATAGCCTGATTTATAGAATTAAAAAGTTTATCACATGTAAATTCTTTTGTTATACCTTAGTGACATAGCCAATGAAATTATTTCATTTAAAGTGGTAGAAACTTCACATGGTTTCCTATTGATGTTATCTGTAAAAATTAATAACATAGTTTTAAAAATATTTGGTAAGCACAATAAATGCAAATGTAAAGACGCGGGCATATTACTGTGCATTCCAGAGAATAGTCACCAAATAAGTACATTTTTATGTCAAATTGTAAACCTTTGAGAAAGCAGAAGAGATATTAGCCTAAACAGAATCCTGTATAAAGCAGGTTTTCCCCTCTCAGCAATGACTAATTTCTGTCTATTCTTTCCTAAAGTAATTGATTATTGTGACTCTGCTTTTTGACTCACCCTTTAGCACAGGAAATATTGCTGATACTTATCTTCATGTGCATGTTTGCTGTGTATATGTAATCTTTTGCAACGGAGATATGCACAGGAAGGTGTTGAGCATTACGATCCTTGAAGAAAACCATTACGTGCATCCCTCACAGCTCTTCCTTCCTTATGGTAGGGCGAGTGTATTCTTATGCATATGTATGTGTAATGGGATTTATACTTAACGAAGTTTGGGTGCTCATTACTAATGAATTTTTATAGATACAAATCAGGACTGTAAATGTCTTGTTTTCCATTTGTTTGCTTTACTTCTTTGACTCATTCATTTGCTGGGCCTGCTTGTATCACTCCTTCTGTCTACCTTTTGAAATTATACCACTGTCCCAAAACAAGAACTGACAGTATTCCTCTTCACTGCAGACCACCTGGTGGCCCATGGCAGAATGGCAGAAAAGGAGGCCCGTCGGAAGTTCAAACAGATTGTCGCAGCTGTCTATTTTTGTCACTGTCGGAATATTGTTCATCGTGATCTAAAAGCTGAAAATTTGCTACTGGATGCCAATCTGAATATCAAAATAGCAGGTGAGAAGTATGCTGAGGATGTGAAATAGGAGTGAAGCAGCTTTTCCTTGAAGGTTCTTAAAGCAAGGGATTATCTGTTTTATCTATTCAGAAAGAAGTATTATAAAAAGGATTTTTGTGTGTGTGTGGCTTGAAAATTAATAAGCTTTCAAAGTACATTGATGCTATTTTTTATGTAGTTTGGGATGCAACTAGGTTGGGAAGAAAGAAGCAAAGTAATTTTTAAATAAGGAATAAAATATAGGATAAAGTAGTAAAAAAAAAACGGATAAAATTGTGTGCCTTCTCACCTTCACTTGAGAAGGTTGATTTGTGTCACTGCTGATATAGAGCATGCTTATTCTTAAGACTGTGGTTTTATGATCATTTAAGAAGAATAGATCTTACAGTGGTTTAAAGGCAGTCCATCTCTTTTTATCCTCAAATTTCATTCACCTGCTCATCTGACAGGTGCCTAAAAAAGCACTTTTCACTGCCTCACTCTGCTCATACTTCAAGTTTAGTAAACTGTCAGCATTTGCCTATAACCAATACAAGCTCACCACCTATTGATAGAAGAAAGTGACTGCAGTTTATATAGAAACTATAAATATGAAAATAAGCCATTTTGGTTTTTCTGACAGTTTTTGGTATTGCAATGTATGTCCCTTGTCTTCCAGATAAAAAAGGACTGGAATCTCATATAGAAAACAGAACTTTAGCTAGAATATAACTGTCTTGAAAAGCCTAGGCAAGAAGCAATTCTGAAGATTTCCCTCCTTAACTGGGTGGGAGCTGAGAGTTCAAATTTATATTATATTATAGGTCAAAGTACCTATGTGAACCCTTGTAGGTTGTTGATTCTTCTGACAGTTTCTCTTGTGTACATAACTCTGCTCACTTTCCAGGCTCTACTTTTACATCCTCGGAATGTCACCTAGCCTTTTGTTTATCTGAGTTGGGCTGATTATAACTTTTATAGTTGTAAGATCTTTGAGTTCTGTATTTGCTCAGTACACAGTAGACAGGAATTAGAAGCTTTCTTTATCTTACATGAAATCATGTTTTTCCTTTGCCCTGACGTCTGGTTTATATTCTCTAAAGCTCTCTAGATGCTGACAGTGCTCACAAGGGTGGGAAGGGTGGAAAGGCCTGACAATTGCAAACCCTCTTTTGTAACTATTCATTGTAGTTTCAATTAAATTAATGGTAATAACACCTACTAAGCTTCACAGTCCTTAAAAGTATAATAAAATGCGTTAATTATCTATTGTTGCTGTAACAAATTACCACACACTTAGTGGCTTGAAACAATACAAGCTTATCTTATAGTTCTGGAGGTCAGAAATCTGAAATGAATCCTGTGGGGCTGAAACCAAGGTATTGGTGGAACTGGTTCCATCTGGAGGCTTTGGAGGATTCATCTCCTTGCCTTTTTCGGCTCATGGAGGCCTCCTGCATTCCTTGGCTCCAGGCCTTACATCACACTTCCACCTCCTGCTTCTATTGTCACATCTCCCACTCCTAATCTGATCCTCTTACTTCCCTCTTGTAAGGACCCTTGTGATTACATTGGACCCTCCTGGATGAACCAGGATGGTCTCTCCAGCTCAAGATCCTTAACCTAACCACATCTGCAAAAGAAGATAACACATCTACAAGTTCCATGGATTAGGACAAGGATGTCTTTGAAGGGCTGTTATTCAGCCTGCCACAAATGTTACTGTAGGGTTCTTTGGATTTTTGATTACGGTAGTGAGTTAAAAGAAGGCCCTCAGGGCTTCCCTGGTGGCTTCCCCGGTGGCTGAGTCTGCCTGCCGATCCAGGGGACACGGGTTCCTGCCCCGGTCCGGGAAGATCCCACATGCCGCCGAGTGGCTGGACCCGTGAGCCATGGCCGCTGAGCCTGCGTGTCCGGAGCCTGTGCTCCGAAGCGGGAGAGGCCATAGCAGTGAGAGGCCCGCGTACCACAAAAAAAAAAAAAAAAGAAGGCCCTCTTTTTCTGCTACAGTCTTATTCTACCTTCACTGACCAAAGACTAAGAAAAAATTTTTATGCTTCCTTGGTTCTTGATTTTGAATTTAGAATCATTTTGATTTAGTTAAGGGAAATTTGTATGGCTTTTAGTTTTTGCATTGAGAAGCCAAGTTTAAAAAGCAGGGGGTGGTGATAATTGAATTTAGAAACTCTACTGACAAATATTTGGGTAAGGAGATTTTTAAATACTTTTCTTTGTTAATAGTTAAAAACAAACCCATGCAGTCACAATATGAGTCTCTACCTGTTGGTGTGTAATTACAGACTCCTCGGGGTCCTGACAGCCAGCCTTGGGCTCTCTGTGTATTAATACATATACTTTGTCAAGATTTTTATTTCATTAACCTAAAGTCTGCAGTTTTATTATTTGTTCTCAGAGCAAAGCAAAGAATAAATGAGCACCCCTAGTTTTGTGCTCTGCTACAGTATCTGACATTGTCTTTGTTTGCATTCTTTCCTACATGCTATCATTACTCAGTTTCTCAGTCATTGCCTGAACTTCCCTTCCTACACATAAATTGGATAGAATACCCGTTCTCATCAGCCAGGCCTTCTTTGAACTTAATGGACCAGTGGGAGGAACGCTTCTAGTTGAAGCTGACTACAGCATGACTAATTTTAGAGAGGTAGGTTGGATGGTTCTGATGGGATAAGTTCAGATAAGTAATGAAATCAACTTTTTATTCTGAAAGCTAAAAGTAACTTTCAGATCCCTGATCTTTTCAGTAGTCTTTTTGATGAATTATTATAAATCTCAGGAAGAAAAAACTACTGTTTATGAAAGAAACACATGAGAGAGAAATGAGAGGTTTTTTATTTTATTTAAAATATTGTTAGTCTTAAGCACCTCATTTTAAAAATCATCATATATGTTATAGTAGCAAATTAACTTGGAATTAATAAAAATTCAGATCAGGAAATTTAAGGAATTCATGTTTTCCTTATCCAATATTTACCTAGTGGTTTTGATGAAAAGATTATGCATCCTGTTCAAAAGTAGTTGAATAAGTTGTTCAGGGGATGTTTGTGTTTACAGGAATTTATGTTTACTTTTTGTATGAAGTAATGTGACAATTTACATGTAATACTTGGTACTACTATAAAAATCTAGCTATTATAAAAGCCCATGTTAGCCCTCTTCAAGTGAATATGTATTCCCAGGACACGAGAGTTAAATTTCAGTTACAGATATTAAAAGATTCAACATCATTCCATTGTTTAAGAGTTTTTGTGATTAAATTCTTACCTATGAATTTTTGTTCTAGTGCTAGTTCTAGAGAGAATGAAGCCCAGGTGAATACTTTGGGTTTTTTTTTTTTTCTGGTTTTAATGCTTTCTTCTTAATGCTGGTCACAAACCTGTCTTCTGTAGAATTATTTGAAAGATGTTTCTATCATTAGTAATCCAGCATAAGCATTGATTGTTTTCAGAATAAAGAATTTTATTTCTGAAAGGCACAGTTGCCAAGTCTGGAACGAAGAATTTGTAGTGGCTATCTATAATCTTCACTGTTCTTAACAAAGGCTTTTTGCTCCGGTATGATGGAACAGAAAAAAGAAGGCTAAGAACATGACTCCCACCCTCAAGAATTTACAGTCTATTTGGGCAGCAAATGCTTAGAACTTTGAAAAGTTAAATAACACCAAAATTATGCTTTACATATATAAAAAGTACTTTGCAAAGCATTTTCACGTATATCATTTAATTTCAACGTATTTGTCATGCAAATGTGTCTTGTTTCGAAAACACTGGAGTTTCCAAAACACCTTTAACTTGCTAAAAGTTTGAATTTCTTATAAAGAGCGCTCATGCAAATTGCTTTCATGTAGAGAGTTCAACGCTGGGAAAAGAATAGGATTCTTGGTCTCTAACCTTTCACTTTGTGCCTCAGATGTGTGAGCATCCACAAAGGAGCATGTTCGGGATGGAGGAGGCACAACATGGCTCTCTCAGCACATCGATTGTATCCCTGGGTGACAGCATGGCCAACAGCTACCAAATTGCAGTTTGATACAATAGGAGAGATGTTACAGAGCACATCATGATTCATTATCACGTTAATTGTATAGTCCAGTCACCACAGGAGTTCAGAGGATGGAGAAACCACTTTAGTTTGCAGAATTTCATTAGATTACAGATGCCACAGGGACTGTAAGCATATCCCATTTATTGTACCTGTTCTGTAGTAGGTGCTCAGTAACTTTGTTGATCTGAACTTTACACAGTGGTGATGAGGACAGAAACACCCTTTTGAGAATATAGCACTTGAGGTGAGTCTTAAAGGATGAATAGAATTCTTTAAGGATAGGTGTCAAGGAGAGAATCCCAGTAGGATTAGTCGGTAAGCAAATGTTAGTAAAGCACCTGCTGTGTGCAGACACTGGGAATACAGCAGCAGATAAAATAGTCCCTCGGAACTAACATTCTGATGGGGAAAGATAGACAGTAAACACATAAACAAGCTCTCATAAGGGCTGTGAAAATGGTAATATCGAGTAGTCTGATAGAACGACTTGTGAGAGGATAACCAGGATAGTCAGAGCCTTCCAAACAGAAAGAAGAGCAAGGCAAAGGCCTGCGAGAGATGAATTCAACATATTTAGGGGGTAAGAGAAAGTTTAGCATGGCTGAGGATACTAAATAAGGCCGGGAGTGGAAAGATGGGATGAGAGAGCTGGCAAGGGCCAGTTCGTGTGGGGCCCTGTGCACATGGTGAGGACTTGGGGCTTTATTTTGGTTACAGCAGGAAGCTGAGTTGGAGAAGCATGGGCAGCAGTAGAATGCACACAGCATATCTGCAGAAAAGCTTGGTGAGAGGGAAGGATCGAGGAGGGGAGTCATGCCTGAGAAGGCAGGAAGGGGAGGTATTTGTACTAAATTGTGAAATTGTTTGAATACCAGGCTTAATAAATCAGATTCAGGGTGGATAAGGAAAAAAGGGTGGGAGTAGGGAGAGGGGACAGGAAAGCAATAGGAAGATCAGTTAAAAGGCTGTGAAATGGTAAAATCCTGCATACAGGTGGTGGCAGTGGATATGGGAAGGAAGAAAAGGGCAACAAATACAAGAGATGTTGAGCAGAGGAGGAATTTCTGGGACTGGGTAACCAGTCACATCTCTGGGCCAGGAAGAGGGAACTTCCAGTCAGAGATATGTTTAGAAATAGAGAAATCAGGTTTTCTTATTGATGGATTATATTAAGCTATCAAACTGGTGTTGCCTTATTTTTAATGGTTGATGGCACTGCTATTTAAAAGGAATTTTAATTCTTGTCCTGAAAAATTTACTAGAGAAATTTCTGTATTTATAAAAGATTGCCTAAATGTAGCTGGCTTACTCCCTGAAGCAAAGTTATTTGAAATACTCAGACGTTATGAGAATGTTTTGAAAATTGTGGAAACTTTTTTTTTTTAACCTAAGGAAGTTGGAAACTTTTTTCTTTAAATGTCGACTCCCAGAATGGTCTCCATGAGACGGTTTCCACTCCGGTGTTATTGTTTTAGTTGGCAATCAGTAGACAGCAAAGATCTGAAGTTCAGCTACAGCAAAGCCGATAATTTTGGAAAGAATTTCCACAGCACGTGGATTTGAGGTACTGTGGAAATTTTTGACCTTTAATGCAGTGAGATCTAGACTACTTCATGTTTTAAAAGTGAGAAACTAAAACATTCAGTAAGTCTATTGACCTTTCACCGCCAGTATGAATGTGCTAAGATACAGTCATATCTGTATCTCAAAACAAAGATTGGAAACCTTGGATTTCTGAGACCCCTTCCATAGCCTGGTGATTGAGAATGTCCCTGACAGGTCACAAAAAGCAGTTACGAATATTCATTGTGTCAATCCCAAATTTTATGTCATGATCCTAACACCCTTTGTTTAGGTAATCTTTCAGTACACCTCCCTGATTGATGGGTAGTAAATTGAGACCCAGAGAGGCCATGTGACTTTCCCACATTCGGGTCCTAGTAGAGCCTAGGAATCATAACGCCTCACCCTTGTGCTCTCACCCTGAAATGGTATAGGACCCTCAACTAGCAGGGGCTAAGGAACTTTAATGTATATTGACCCTTGGGAAAATGGAGTTTGGAAAATTCTCTCTTCTGAATCCTATTCCTAAGACTGGAGCTTTTACAAATGAAAAATTAATGTACCTTCATTAAAAAGGCATTTCAGGTACACATAGTTGACACACATGACACATGAAAAAATGCTCAACATCGCTAATTATTAGAGAAACACAAATCAAAACTGCAATGAGGTACCACCTCACACCAGTCAGAATGGCCATCATTAAAAAGTCGGCAGATAACCAGTGCTGGAGAGGGTTTGGAGAAAGGGGAACCCTCCTGCACTGTTGGTGGGTATGTAAATTGGTACAGCCACTATGGAAAACAGTATGGAGGTTCCTCAGAAAACTAAAAATAAAGTTACCATATGATCCAGCAATCTCACTCCTGGGCTTACATCTGGACAAAACTATAATTCAGAAAGATACATGCACCCCACAGGACAGGAATAAAGGCGCAGACATAGAGAATGGACTTGAGGACATGGAGAGGGGGAAGGGTAAGCTGGGATGAAGTGAGAGGGTGGCATGGACATATGTACGCTACCAAATGTAAAATAGATAGCCAGTGGGAGGCAGCTGCATGGCACAGGGAGATCAGCTCGGTGCTTTGTGTCCACCTAGAGGGGTGGGATAGGGAGGGTGGGAGGGGGACGCAAGAGGGAGGAGATATAGGGATATATGTGTATGTATAGCTGATTCACTTTGTTATACAGCAGAAACTAACACCATTGTAAAGCAATTATACTCCAATAAAGATGTTTAAAAAGAAAAGAGAAGAAAAGATACATGCACCCCAGTGTTCATAGCAGCACTATTTACAATAGCCTAGACATGGAAGCAACCTAAATGTCCATCGACAGCCGAATGGATAGGGAAGATGTGGTGTATATATATATATACTGGAATACTGCTCAGCCATTAAAAAAAGTAAAATAATGCCATTTTCAGCAACATGGATGGACCTGGAGATTATCATGCTACGTGAAGTAAGTCAGGAAGAGGAAGACAAGTACCATATGATGTCACTTATATGTGAAATCTAAAATATGACACAAATGAACTTATCTATGAAACAGAAACAGACTCACAGACATAGAGAACAGACTTGTGGTTGGTTGCCAAGGGGGAGGGATGGATTGGGAGTTTGGGATTAGCAGATGGCAAACTATTATATATAAAATGGATAAACAGCAAGGTTCTACTGTATAGACAGAGAAGTATATTTGATATCCTGTAATAAACCATAATGGAAAAAGAAAAAACAAGAAATAAAGTGAATATAACTATTTAATATTTTTTAAATGACAAAAATCTTATTTTATTTTTTATGACTGAATAATATTCCACTGTATACGTATACTACATTTTAAAATCCATTCATCTGTCGATGGACACTGAGGTTGTTTCCGTATCTTGGCTATTGTAAATAATGCTGCGATGAACATGAGCATGCAGATGTCTTTTTGAATTAGTGCTTTCATTTTCTTTTCTTTTCTTTTTTTTTTTTTTTGGCCACGTCACACGGCTTATGGGATTTTATTTCCCCAACCAGGGATCAAACTTGGGCTCTCAGCACTGAGAGCAAGGAGTCCTCACCACTGAACTGCCAGGGAATTTCCAGTGCTTTCATTTTCTTTGGATCAATACCTAGAAGTGGAATTGCTGGATCATATGGTAGTTCTCTTTTTAATTTTTTGAGGAACTTCTATACTGTTTTTCATAGTGGCTGCACCAGTGAACATTCCCACCAACAGTGCACAAGGGTTCCCTTTTCTCCACACCCTCACCAATACTTGTTATTTCTTGTCTTTTTGGTAATAGCCATTCTAACAGGTGTTTTGATTTGCATTTCCCTGGTGATTAGTGATGTTGAGCATCTTTTCATGTACCTCTGGGCCATCTGCATGTCTTCTTTGGGAAAATGTCTATTCAGATCTTCTGTCCATTTAAAAAATTGAATTGTTTTTTTGCTACTGAGTTGTATGAGTTTTTTATGTATTTTGGATATTAACCCCTCATCAGATATATGATTTGCAAATATTTTCTCCTATTCAGTAGGTTGCCTTTTCATTTTGTTGATAAATATAAATATTATTTATAATGAACTTTTAAGTCAATTTTAATAATGTACTAATATAAAATATTTTACTTAAATTACTTCTTTATCATAAATCACATAAAAATGACAAAGTTATTTTAAAAATTTCTTTCTTGCAAGGTTTTTAGGATAATATATTCCTTTGAAAGAAGTTTGAGAGTGAAAAAAGTTGGAAAACACCGGATACCTGTACAGTTAAGTAGGTTAGTTTTCTTTACATTCTAGTCCTAATATGACCTTGATCTTTTTAATCAGATTGAGAGATTCTCTGAGCTCTTGATAGACTCTTCTTCAGGAAAGCCCTTCTCCTCTATTACATACCAATTGCCCCTAAACTTCTGCTTAAAACTCAATTTATGCATATAATTATATAGTTAGATGTGTGATTATGTTGTTTGCCCCTTGATGCATTAATGGTCCCTCAAAAACTTGGGGCGTATCCTACTCCTATTAGCATATTTACACCTTACCTTTTAGGTGGGTTACTGTTCAGATGTTTCCTCTCATTTGAGTTATGTTTATTCTATTCTGTTAGCTTTAACCTAAGATGGTATTTTCTTGCCTGCTTAGTTTCTAGGTGACAACTGAGAATCTTATATGTGATCATACCTTCTTTTCTCCAAAAGTAGTCTTCTGCTTATCAGACCATATGCCTTAATTTTTAATTTGGAAAATATTATTGTTATACCTATATACTGTATTTCCATTTGGTATCTTTAGTTTCTGTTGAGAAGTTAAGGGGACCTTGATTCACTATGCTCTATAAAAGCCACACTAAAAATTTGTATAGGGTGCTCACCTATCAGGATTAGAAACTTACTTGATTGAATGATTGGACTATTATTTTTCTAAGTGATATGAATCACTTTAGAATCATAATTGCAATAGTATGCATTAATGTTTTCAAGAATTCCAGTGAATATTGTTTGTAGGTCTTATAGAAAAGGTCTTATTATAACCTTTTCCTTTATACATCTGCTCAATACTGAGTTTGATTAAAAGATCTCGTGTTGGCGAGGGGTTTTTGCCTTTCACAAGAAGGGTTGGGGTAGTGCTATCTATGATAGAGTGGAGGGGATTCGTTTATTACCTCATTTAAAGATAGCTGAGTTCAGTGATCCTAACTGCTAAGATATTTTTAAAACTTTGGGGGCAAATACATGTCATTCATTGAAAATACCAGTGTAATGCTGCTCCAGCATATTTGTTTTTAAACTTTCATTTTCCACGGAGGTAGTCGTCATGCTGTATGATACACGTTGCTCAGAAGTTGTGGAGAGTCAGGGGATTGCTAAGATTAAGTGATAGCTGTGGAAGAGCCCTGTATATGGTGCAATAGTAGGAGCTGCAACAGAACAGTCCTCTAATACCTAACATGTTACCAAGAAGGTACATATATTCTTTCAACCTCCTGAATATTATCTCTCCCCTCCTCCAGTTCTGACCTCCCCTGGTTCCTTAAACTAAACCAAATGCCCCCCTTCCCAAATCAGCTGATTACTTGATTTTTTTTTTTTTTTTTTTTCCCCCATGAAGGAATTTCTCTTGAGTATAAATGCTCAGGCTGCGAGTCAGTAGTTTTTGGCATTACTTCTCTATTAGCTCCTAGTTAGGAAGTTCAGCCAGAGGTTGAAGGGATTGCTAAACACTTCAGGACTTCCCAGACCCATTTTTAAGAGCAAACTAATATTGAGACTCCTGGGAACTTTGAAACTCATCCTTTGTCACTACCAGTATTTTGAGATTCACACAGTTGACTCTTGTGTTCAAATCCAAATAAAGCTTTTGGGTCACATGATTTCTGGGCTAGTAATATTGTGTAGGAAAAGCAAGGTTAGTTCCTCTTCCGTGTCATGTTTCTTAACAGTCCATATAACGGTCTAAATCCTGTTTATAAAGTGTTCTTTTACAGGTCTTGATCTTTGATTCGTCAAGTCATTTCTAGCTAGAATACCTGACAGCTTGTGGCCCACACCCCGTACTTATTAGTCCACTGAGAAGTTAATCAGGGCCCTAAATTATTTCTATTCTTGATCTTTGTCTTTAATTGCAAGTGCAGCATTGGGGTTATGAGTCCTCAGAAGCTTTCAGATTTTAAAACAGGAAAGGGGCTTCCCTAGTGGCGCAGTGGTAGAGAGTCTGCCTGCCGACGCAGAGGATACAGGTTCGTGCCCCGGTCCGGGAAGATCCCACATGCCGCGGAGCGGCTGGGCCCGTGAGCCATGGCCGCTGAGCCTGCGCGTCCGGAGCCTGTGCTCCGCAACGGGAGAGGCCACAACAGTGCGAGGCCCGCGTACCGCAAAAAAAAACCAGGAAGGATCTTGTCTCGGTGTTTTCTGGTGAGGTGGTTTATTTAGGATAAGTAAGTATTTTCCCACTTCACGTTTTTCCTCTGCCCCGTACTTCCAAGCTGCTTACTTATCACAGTAAGGAAGTGAAATAAAGCACAAGTTACTCCTGAAGGGATTGGCTGCCCCTTGTAGCTGTACTACGGTATTACCTTCACAGACACTGTGAACATTTGGAACTGGCTGCAGGCTGCACCTAATCTGTTATATCTGCTTGGGGTTGCTCCTTGGTCAGCCAAAAAAGAAGTCAAGGGTATTACTCTGAGGTGGTGGGCCAAGTAAGAAAATTTCCTGTTGCAGTTGCCCTGATTTTTAAATTTGTGCCACCCGTTCCCTCTTTCCCCTTGCCGCATAGACATACCCAGTTGTTGATATACTTAACTTTTAGGGCTACAGTATCACTGCTGCGTATAGCCCCAGCCTCCTGATCTTGCCTAGAACAAAGGATTTCAAGTCTCAAAATGGATAGTAAAGCTCTGGTATTTAAACCATCCCTAGAAGACAGACATATGGTTCCAATTAGTCTGCTGCTCTGTATTAAGGGGCTGTAAGATACCGTTCTAGCCTGCAGACAAATGCTAACCAACCAGGGTGTTGGGGGTTGGAAAAGAGACCTAACAAATTATGTTAGTAGCCACTTATGAGTGGAGAAATAAATGACCATAGGCCACATGAAGAGAACAACTCCACCCATATGGCTTCTGTTGTGTGGGTGTGAGTATTCACTTCAACCAGTTTCTTCTCTTGTTTCTCCCTTTCCTTCCGTAACTCTTTAGAATAGTCATCACTTTAATGTTGATTCTGTAGGTCATAGTTTTTTTCCTGTTGCCAATAAATAAAGAGGAAGGGATATAAAGTATCTTTATGGCATCTTTGTACCTGAGAATTTTCTGAAACTAACTGCTCAATGTTTTAGTTATCATTCAAGTCTTTATTTTTAAAACAAAAAATTTTAATACAGAATAATAAAGCAATAATATAAGCATACTATAGGAAATTTAAAGAACAACAAAAGATTCTTAAGTACTCAAACTGGAATCTCACCTCCAAAACTTAGCATTATCATTTTGAATGCATTTCTTTTTTTTTCTATAGTCACTGTATGTACAATTTCACGTGTAGTTTTTATCCTTTATGGTATGTCAAATATTTTCCCTGTGCTGCTCCATGTAATCATTTTTAATGATTGCATATCAAATAGATATAACATAATTTACTTAGTCTCTCCCATATTGTTGTAAGAGCACAGAAATTCTTGATAGAACTTCCTATCAAGAATTTGTGTTTATTCCCCCCCTTCCTTTCTTTGACATTATCAGTACACTTCAAAACTACAGAGTTTATATACTTATCATTTTGAACATGCACTGAATCTGTTCTCTTCTTTGCCTTAAGTTTCTGTGTTATTTTTGTTGTTCTTGTTCTCGTTTTTTATTCTTGTGGACATTGCCCTGCTTCTGCGTTTCCCTTTGTACTGCACCAGCGTTCTCCATCCTTTGCCTTGTGATGCCGCCGTGTGAGCTTGTGATGCTGTAGTTTATTTTACTTGTGCCCCCTGGTTAGAACCATCCTGGGCTGACATGAGCTGGGGCCATGCAGCACTTTAGTATTCCTTAGGACGGTGGTTCTGGAAAGCTAAAAGAAAATAGTGGCTGAATACAGAGTGCCTGAGGTGATAAAGACATGTTTAGGCTCTGTCCATCCACTGGCGTCTTACCTCTGGAATTTGAATAATTAAAATGTTATAAGCAGGAAAAAAAATATCTTTTAGTTAGGGGAGAGTTAAGATTATTTATCAGAAAGATTTGCCAAGATTAGGTTAACTCTCAGTTACCTACATGTTTTTTTTTGTTTTTTTTGTTTTGTTTTGTTCTGTTTTTTACTATCCCATTTTTTTTGAGTTTTTTCCCTCCCCTCTCTTCTGGCCGTCCATGTTTTTTGATTTGCTAGTATATCAAGCCTGTTTATCTTAAGTTAGACATATGGAAGGAAAAGAAGGAAAATCTAAGTCTCTTCAGTGTTGTTCTTTGATAGCAGCTCTTGTTCAGTTAGGGGAGACAGTGACAGTATAGACAAAAATTGATTTTTAAACTATGAGTAAGGCATCTTAGTCCATTCGGGCTGCAATAATAAAATACCACAGACTAGGTGGCTTATACACAACAGAAGTTTATTGCTCACAGTTCCAGGCTGGGAGGTCTAAGCTCAAGGCACCAGCATGACTGCCTTCTGGTGAAGGCCCTCTTCCTGGTTCATAGCTAGAGCCTGCTCAGTGTGTCCTCACATGGTGGCAGGGGCTAGAGGTCTCTCTGGAGCCTCCTTTATAAGGCACTAATCCCACTCATGAGGGTTCCACCCTCATGACCTAATCGATTCCCAAAGCTCCCACGTTCTAATACCATCACCTTGAGAATTAGGATTTCAACATGTGAATTTTGGGGGCACATTCAGACCATAACATAATGTAGGCCATCTTTGTCTCTTAATATGAGTTACTGAGAAGTAGTTATTTTATTAGTATAACACTAATACTAATATTTTTAAGCAAGTGAACTGCTTATCATTTATACCTAACTGCTTTTATATTATGACAGCAATTATATATCATTAAAATATTTACTACTTTTGGGCCTCCCTGGTGGCGCAGTGGTTGGGGGTCCGCCTGCCGATGCAGGGGACGCGGGTTCGTGCCCCGGTCTGGGAGGATCCCACGTGCCGCGGAGCGGCTGGGCCGCGAGCTGTGGCCGCTGAGCTTGCGCGTCCGGCAACGGGAAAGCCACGACAGTGAGAGGCCCACATATCGCAAAAAAAATATATATATATATATTTACTACTTTTAAATTGTTTTTAACTACAACTCTAAACTCTATCATTATATATCACATCTTCATAGTTTGCTCTTCTTCAAATAGGATTATTGCTGTTTTCAACAAAAACTTCACTGGGATTCCTGTTTCAGCAAGTAACTCCCAGTTCCTACCCTCTTAGCTGTTCTCTAAGGGCAGCTCTGAGTTCTCATACCTTTATCCCTTTTTATTTTTTATTATTAATTTTTTGATGTGGATCATTTTTTAAAATTTATTTTTGGCTGCATTGGGTCTTCGTTGCTGTCCGTGGGCTTTCTCTAGCTGCAGTGAGTGGGGCTACTCTTTGTTGCAGTGTGCAGGCTTCTTACTGTGGTGGTTTCTCTTGTTGTGGAGCAGGGGCTTTAGGCGTGCGGGCTTCAGTAGTTGTGGCGCAGTTTTTTCTGTCTAGTATTCCATGACAGAAGTATACCACAAGTTACTTTTCCATTTTATCCATTGATGGATATTTGGATTGCTTTTAGTTTGGAGCTCTTACTAACAGTTGCGATGAACATTGCATTGTTAAACATTAATGTGCATTCTTAAACTTGTAAGAGTATAAACTGAGGAGTAAAGTTGCTAGGTTGTACTATATGTCTGTTTTCAGATTTTACTGGGTGATGCTAAACTGGTGTGTCAGTTTGTGTGAGGGTTCCCATTCCTGCATGTCTTCACCAGTGCTGTGTATTCTTTTTAAAATTTGTTATTGGAGTATAGTTGATTTACAATGCTGTGTTAGTTTCAGGTGTACAGCAAAGTGAATCAACTATACATATACACATATCCACTCCCCTTCAGATTCTTTTCCCATATTGGCCATTACAGAGCATTGAGTAGAGTTCCCTGTGCTATACAGTAGGTCCCTATTAGCTATCCACTTCTGTATAGTAGTGTGTAGTGCTGGGTATTATTACACATCATAATTTTTGTCAGTTTGGTGAGTGTGTAATGGTTATCTCATTGTGGTTTTAGTTTTTAATTTTGTCTTTAATAATGAGACTGAACTCCTTTTCATGTCTTTGGCCCTTTTTGTGAAGTGTCTGCTTAAGTAAGTCTTTTGCCCATTTTTCTACTGGGTTGTCTGTCTTACTGATTTATAGGAGTTTTTGTTTCAATAATGATATGAGTCTTTTGTCTTATTTATTTATTTATTTTTGCGGTACACGGGCCTCTCACTGTCGTGGCCTCTCCTGTTGCGGAGCATAGGCTCCAGATGCACAGGCTCAGGGGCCACGGCTTACGGGCCCAGCCGCTCCGCGGCACGTGGGATCTTCCTGGACCGGGGCATGAACCCATGTCCCCGGCATCGGCAGGCGGACTCTCAACCACTGCACCACCAGGGAAGCCCGAGTCTTTTGTTTTATGGGTTACAAACAACTTCTCTCATTTCGTGATTTCTCATTTCACTCTCTCTTTCAATGAATAGACATTTTAGTATAATTTTGTTATGAGCAAGACAGACTTTATTTTTTAAATTTTATTTATTTATTTTTATACAGCAGGTTCTTATTAGTTATCTGTTTTATACATATTAGTGTATATATGTCAATCCCAATATCCCAATTCTTCCCACCCTCCGCCCTGCTTTCCCCCCCTTGGTGTCTGTACGTTTCTTCTCTATGTCTGTGTCTCTATTTCTGCCTTGCAAATGGGTTCATCTGTACCATTTTTCTAGATTCTGCATATATGTGTTAATATACAATATTTGTTTTTCTCTTTCTGACTTACTTCACTCTGTATGACAGCCTCTAGATCCATTCACGTCTCTACAAATGACCCAATTTCATTCCTTTTTATGGCTGAGTAATATTCCATTGTATATATGTGCCACATCTTATTTATCCATTCGTCTGTCGATGGACATTTAGGTTGCTTCCATGACCTGACTGTTGTAAATAGTGCTGCTATGAACATTGGGGTGCATGTGTCTTTTTGAATTATGGTTTTCTCTGGGTATATGCCCAGTAGTGGGATTGCTGGGTCATATGGTAATTCTGTTTTTCGTTTTTTAAGGAACCTCCATACTGTTCTCCATAGTGGTTGTATCAATTTACATTCCCACCAACAGTGCAAGAGGGTTCCCTTTTCTCCACACCCTCTCCAGCATTTGTTGTTTGTAGATTTTCTGATGATGCCCATTCTAACTTGTGTGAGGTGATGCCTCGTTGTAGTTTTGATTTGCATTTCTCTAATGATTAATGATGTTCAGCAGCTTCTCATGTGCTTCCTGGCCTAGACATTTTAGTATAATTTTAATGTAACTGAATTTACCATCCTTTCCTTTATGATTTGTGCCTTTTGTTTCTTGTTTAAGAAATTCTTCCATCCCCTAAGGCTATAAAGATAGTCTCCTTTATTGTTTTATAAAAAACTTTGTAGTTTTACCTTTTACATTAAGTCTGTGATCCACCTGGAATTAATTTTAGGATATGATGTGAGGAAGGTGTCCTATTTAATTTTTTCCCATATGGAAAATCAGATGTACCTATGCCACTTACTGAGAAATTCATCCTTTCCTCAGTGATATACAGTGCCTACTCTTCTTTTCAGTGCACTGTTTTTAAAGCAACTTGTAAAGAAGCAGTATGTCTCAAGCCCTGTATGCCTTTGGGAATTACATAAGCAGAACAAAGCGTTGGCAGTCAAGAAGAAGATGAAAAACAGTAGAATATAATACCTAAGGAATTTGGAAGTTGTATAAAAATAGTTATGGGATGTACATTTACCTAAATATAAACATATACCTGATGCTGAAAGCACAGTGTGGATGTGGGCTTTGAGGGCATCCAGGCTGGAATTATAGGCTGGGCCTTGTTCTTAGTAAGTTTTGGGGTTTGTTTAAACTTTAAATTTGAGCATGTTACTTAATGACCCTCACTTGCCCAGACATAAAACAAAAATAACGCTCATCTCAATGAGATAATGAATACATGGTACCAAAACACAGCACTTGACAGAGTGTCCCTTGAAAAATGGCTGTTTATTCCACAGAATTCAAAGTGCTGCACAAATGGGAAAACTGTGGCACTGAGATGAAGCAGGGCAGCCCAGTATACTTGGCTCTCCAGGGTCCTTGCCACTCAGCTGTGTGGCCACATTGCTCGTTTCTAAGTACCCTGAACAAATTTACTCATAGTTCAGAATTATTATTTATTGGTTGTCATCCAACTTAGTAAGAAAGGCCTTATTTTATTCATGGTGTGACATTCTGGATGATTCATAATGAATCTAGGTTATGTTCTTTGTTCATTCCTATGACTTAGCATTAAGACAGATTAACTAACAAAAATTCTGAGGGGAAATTATACCACTTCTAGTCTCGAGTAATTACATGTGATACAGTTTTCCCTCAGATAAAAGTTGCATAGTACTTGGATGACATTATATGGATGCTGCAGACCACCTTTTCCTTCTTTGAAATGTTTTTCTCCTCTCTCAGCTTTCTTATTAGAATGATATATTTCTCTCTCCCTTTTGCTCCTTTTTCTTTCTATTCCTGCACCTATAGCATAGGAATTACCTATGGGTGTTTCCTAAGCCTTGATTCCCAGCCATCCTTTTTTCTCCACTTATTCTTTCAAAAAACTTTTTTATCCATTCATTACTACAGCTCATTTCATCAGAACATCTTCGCTTGAATTTCTTCGCCCCTTCTTAAACTCAATCCATGACCAAAAAAAATTTTTTTCTTCCCAAATCAACTACTCTCTACTTTTCACTCCTTTTCATCCCATGTATTATTATCTGTCCTCAAGTACTGTCCAGTCTTTTTTCAAAATAATTTTTGAGTTGTCTTTCTCATTTTCACTGTTTCTGCTTTCTCACAGGCCTTCCACTTCACGTCACACTTAATCTAGTCTTGCTTTCAGGTTAATTTTACTGCATCTGCCCGTACCAGAAGTTCTAACGACTCATCACTGTAAGAGTGGCTCTCAAACCTCTTTGGAAAGAGTTGTTTTATCTGTTTACATTCAGATGTCTAAATTATTTCCAGGAGATCCAGTAGGTCTGAAGTAAGGTTTGTGGATCACTGTAAATACATTGGTGATTCTGATGTATACACAGGGTTGAAAATCAATGGTTGGAAGAGGACAGGGGATGGGATGGGTAGTGCTTATGATTAGATGTAATTATTAAGATAGCAGTTTTCTGTTTGGGTGGTGGGTTCAGGGGTGCTCACTGCATAACGAAAAATAAGTAACTACTTCTAAAAGAAAGCGTAGGGGTAAATCTTTGTGACCTTGGGTTAGGCAATGATTTCTCAGATATGACACCGAGAGCATAAGTTACAAAAGAAAATCTAGGTAAGTTGGACTTCATCAAAATTGAAAACTTCTGTGCATCAAAGGACACTATCAAGAAAGTGAACAGGGCTTCCCTGGTGGCGCAGTGGTTGAGAATCTGCCTGCTAATGCAGGGGACATGGGTTCGAGCCCTGGTCGGGGAGGATCCCACATGCCGCGGAGCAACTAGGCCTGTGAGCCACAACTACTGAGCCTGCGCATCTGGAGCCTGTGCTCTGCAACAAGAGAGGCCGCGATAGTGAGAGGCCCGCGCACCATGATGAAGAGTGGCCCCTGCTTGCCACAACTAGAGAAAGCTCGCGTGCAGCAACGAAGACCCAATGCAGCCAAAAATTTAAAAAAAAAAAAAAAGTGTTGGGAAGGATGTGGATAAATTGGAACTCTTGTACATTGTTGATGGGAATATAAAGTGTTGCAGCCACTTCAGATAATGGTTTGTGCAGTTCCTGAGAAGACCAAACATGGAGTTACCATATGACTCAGCAGTTCCACTACTAGGTATATACCCAAGAGAAATGAAAACATACATCCACAAAAAAACTTATGTGAATGTTCATAGCAACATTATTCATAGTACCAAAAAAAAAAAAAAAAAAAGAATCAACCTGAATATCCATCAACTGATGAATGGATACATAAAATGTGGTGTGTCGTTACCATTGAATATTATTCAGCAATTAAAAAAGAATGAACTAGTGATAGATGCTACAATGTGTATGAACCTTGAAAACATTGTGCTAATTGAAAGAAGCCAGTCACAAAAGACCACATATTGTATGATTCCTTTTCTATGTAATGTCCAGAATAGTCAAATCCATAGAGACAGAAAGTTGATTAGTGATTGTCTAGGGCGGAGGCATTGCTGGGAGAGTTGAGGGAGGAGAAATGGAGAGTGACTGCTAATTGGTACAGGGTTTCCTTTTAGGTTGATGAAAATGTTCTAAAATTGATTGAGGTAATGGTGTACAACTCTATGAATACACTAAAAACCACTGCAAGTACACTTTAAATGGGTGAATTTTATATAGTAAGGCTATAGAAAAAAAGTCTAAATAAAAGCAGGCCACATGTGGAGCAATGGTGAGAATGTGCCAGGAACCAAAGATTATAATTAATTCATAATCAAATTCTTTGTATCTGAAATTTAATAAAATTTGTAAACTTGGGAAAAATAGAAGAAAAGGAAAGAAAGAAAAGTCCACATGGTGAAATCTAGGGTCCTTGTTCTATCATTTAAAGCTATATTTTGTCTGGCCTGTTGCTACTGTGTAATGTTATTTTTTGCCATATACCTCTGGTGAACCCTACTTCATACCCAGGCAGTTTCTTTATTGTTGCTTCAACTTAGCACACTAGTTCCAAATGATCTGCCTTTACTCTGCTTTTGCCCAGCCACCACTTAGAAAACCCTTTCCATATCCCCCTCTGCTTCTCTAGCTCCAATCCACTCAACTTAAGTTCTGCTTTCTTTTTGAGTCCTTCCATAGGAACATATCTTTTCTGCCTTTGGTTCTTTCGTAGGAACCAACACATTGCTCTACTGATTGGAAGGGTTCCAGAAGTACATGTTAAATACATGAGTGAAGATAATGGAGGAACTTGGAGACTGTGAAAGAGACATTAGGAATAAGAAGCTTTAGTAAAGACTGAAAGACATTTGGCTCAGCTACTGAGCCAAAATAAGATGAACAAGTCCATTCCAACAAGTGTCATAGCAAGCATGGCAAAATAAATTTTGCTTAAATGTGCAACACTTTAGGGTTAGGAGTAAGAACAATACTTGGAATGATTAGAGGAGACCCCATGACAGGTTTACAAGACTAAAGAGTTTTTGCTTTCTGTAATAGGAAATAGGAGCGAGCTGCTGGTGGGGGGTTTCTTGTTGAATCTTACTGAAATCTTGCTGTCAGTCATTGGGTCTAGCTGTTGAGGGCAGCTGTGTGGCTGTAACATGCTCTGGAAGCAGGTGTTTCCCCCGATGTGGCATCTCTAGATGTCAGGCCCTGATCATGTCATTCATTCCTGCACACTCATTTCTCATATAAACACCTAATAGCAATCTAAGCCTATAACCATCGCTGAAGATGGTTTTCTTTAATATTGTTTCCTTTGTAAAGATTTCCTGTTTGGTAGGCTAAAAAACAAGCTCGCGCCATTAAGTCTGTGCCTTCTCCTGCCCGACAGAGTAAAATCATACAAAGGTTACTAATTGTAGATAGAGCATTCATTGTTCAAAATGACAGATTTCCTATGTACTTTAAGCTGCTTATTAGGAAGTTTTAAAATCAAGTGGTTTTAATTCATTGCCTGCCCTGTTGCATTCTCCATTCAAAACACAAGCAGAATACTCCATGACTCTTCTGGACTTTGCTATCCAATCACACCAGTGTCAGAGTCCATTAGTTATTACAGACTCCATCAGCACATCTTCCTCGCTCTGCAGAGAAGGCTAGTCGTGGGAAAGGACCCGGTGAAGGTCTTTGCCAACCAATTAAAAGATATATCAAGAGCCCTCTTTCTAGATAATTCCCAAAGATACCTGCTCTGCTGAATCTCATTTGTTGGGATTTTTAGCAACCTATCCCCAGTCTCTTAAGGAAAACAGGTTTCAGTGCATGCAGACTTTAACTTATAAATTAAAAGTACTGGGTTTCCAAAGTTGTAGGTTAGTTGGTAGGGCTTTAATTGCAGTTGCACTCATAGTTAACATTTGTTAAGTACCTACTGTGTTTAAATTAAAGAGTATGCTAGGTAATGTGAGAGAGTCAGAGATGAAACAGGTATTTTTAAGGAACTAGGGAGAGAGGGGGTAGACCTCTACTAGAGAGATAGGATATTTTTAAGGAGCTAGAAGAATAGGATATTTATATATGTAAATACCCAAAATAAAGGAGAAGTGCAAAGTAATAAGGGAGTGCAGAGATGGTAGGCGGAGGACATTTCTTATAGGAGATTCAGGAAGACTTGGCAGAAGAGGCATTTATTTTGCATTGATGAACAAGAGTATTGGATTTCTCTCCTTGAAGTAGCTATAGTGATTCTGATGATGGCTCTGACCTCTAAGCCCCTTGTGATCATTAAGTTTTTTATAACTTTAGGAGGGCTGGCTGGGAGGTAGAGGCTCTAGTAGCTGGCCAGCTGCCAGTCAGTATGAAAAGGCTCCAGTAGCCAGGAGGTGACAAGAGGATTGGCCCAGTGATTTTATTGCAGTTTTATTGCAGTTTAATTTAGTGACCCTTTCTTGAGTCCCTGCTATGTATGAAAACACGGTGTGGAGACTAAGATAAATAAAATGATATCCCTCCCATTTACTAACTAGTGGAGGGTATAAACAGATAATACAACTAAGTATAGCATGAGGCAGAGTTGTAATTGGACTGTAGAGGTATAAGCAAAGGGCCATGGAAGCACAGAGGAGGAAGCCACTGGCCTGGTATTTTGTGGTGGGAGTCAGTTAAGGCTTCATACAGGAAGTAATATTTGACTGGGCCTTGAAAATGAGTGCTCTTTCAAATGTGGCAGGGAGGGGAAAAAGCATGGCACGGAGAGTAAGTAGCATAAGAGAGGCACATAAACACAAGCTATGCATAGTCTAGTGATGCTGGAATGGCTAGGAGTGAGTTGGAAAGGTTGGGTGGAGCTGGGTCATGAGGACCTTAAGTGACAATGCTAAGAGAGCTAGACTGTTCTGTAAGCAGAAGGGAGCCACCGAATGTTTTTGAGCAAGGAGGCAGCACGATGTGATTTGTGTCACGTTCACTGGGCTATGAATGGGTGGCTTAGAGGGAAATGAAATAGAGGGTAGTAAGCAAGAGCATCAGTCGAGGTCAGAGATGATAAGAGTGTGAACTGAGGTGGGAGGAATGGAACTGGAAAGAAGGAGGTAGGTTCAAGACACACTTACAGGGTGGAAGCAGTAAAAGCCGTACCTCCGGTTTGAAATGGAGATGAGAAGGAGCAAGGAGCGAAGACTCCAGTGCTCCTGGTGACGCAAAGGTAGTGCCATGAATGAACATGGGAACATTGCTGGAAGAGCACATTTGCCTTTGGAAAATGGGGAGTTTGAGATGTTTCTTCCCAGGCAAGTACTGGAAGTTCTTGTCAGGAACTTAAGCATGGTACCAGGGCCAAAGATACAAGTTTGGAGAATCATTACCAAACAAATGAGAGTGGAAGCTGTGGGACCAGAAGAGCTGGCCCTGAGAAAATAAAGGGCAAGGAGCGATAGTCAAAATCAGCGCATGCTTTACTAGAAAACACCTTCTGGAGAAGGTAGGAAGAAGAAAAGCAAATAGCAAAAGGGGGCAGAGTTGTCAATGAGAGTAAAAGTAGGAAAGGGAGGAGTGTTTCCGAGAGTAGGGAGGTGCCCAGAGTCTTCAGCTGCTGGGACTATGGGAATGTGGTAGGCCTGGGGGCAGGAGGGAGCTCTAGCCTGTCATACCTGCACGTTGTTCCTCTAAATATCTATGTGCATGAAAGTATTTATAAGTCAGCGAGACTCTATCCTTTGCCTGCCATCCTTGTTCATTTTCTTTTGGTATTCCTCCCCAAACCGCACCCCTCCTATCTCCCGTCAACTCTCTTCAGACAGTGGGAGGGGGAGAAATGAAGGGGGGAAGTTGAAGCACGAAAGGAGTTGAACTTAAAATATTAAGTGTTTGTGGTTTGTTTGTAAATAAGTTGCATATTCTTTATTTTGAATAAGCCACCTTAATGATAATAAAGTCACTTTGTCTAATTGTTAAGTTCACTATATCTCTAATGGTCGTAAATGTGTTTGTCATAAGAAGTAAAAGTAATCTGAAAATCCTGGGTCCAGGTGAGTAGACTTAACATGTATTTACCGATTCTGACGTGGTCTTAATATCAATCATTATCCAATTTTATTTTTGTTCGTAAATAAATACCACTCACCTCACTCAGTCCAGATTTATGAAGGAAACGGTGCTGGTTTTGCTGACATAAACCAATCATATTTACTTTTAGTTAACCGTGTGTCTTTTGCATTCCAGCCCATCTGTATCTCTATTTCACTATTACTTTAAATTTAAACAGCTGGTTATATAATTTCTAAAGGTTCTCTTTTCGTGTTTGATATTCAGACTTAAGGATCCAGAACCTTTATTCTATTGACTAGAAACTAGTATTCACTGGGTAAAGATAACATGAGTTATATCCATTTGTCTTTCTAGATTTTGGCTTCAGTAACCTCTTCACTCCTGGGCAGCTGCTAAAGACCTGGTGTGGCAGCCCTCCCTATGCTGCACCTGAACTCTTTGAAGGAAAGGAATATGATGGGCCCAAAGTGGACATCTGGGTATGTGACTGCCTTCCCTTATACCCCATAGTATTAGTTACCCTTGACTGATGACAGCTGTCCTCATCCTGGACAACACGTAGTACTGCACTAGAACTGATCACCTGTTCTTTGAATTCCCAATTCTTGGTGCAGTCTGTTCTTCAACCTTTGTCTTATGGACTGAGCCACGTAGTTCAACCTCCCCCTTCGCACTGCAAAAAAAAAAAAAAAAAAAAAATCCCTAGGGCAAGCTTGGATGGGTACCCTTGCCAAGAACAGAAATTCTTTCTGTTGTTGCCACTTGCCTTCTCTCATAACTGAGAGAAATTCTAGTTATGTTCCCAAAAAGTAATGTCTGGAAGCAAAGAAGAATGCTGACTATTCTAAAGATGATTGGCCTTGACAATGCCCCATATTATTTCTCATAAAAAAAGAAGAAAAAGTTTGTTCCATTATCTCGTGCATGACTCACCATTATCTTCATACACATACTATAATGGCCTTTTTTGTTTCCTCTGATGTGACTAATTGTACGTGCTCTCTGTTTGGGATGCAGAGCCTCGGAGTCGTCCTCTATGTGCTTGTGTGTGGTGCCCTGCCATTTGATGGGAGCACACTGCAGAATCTGCGGGCCCGGGTGTTGAGTGGAAAGTTCCGCATCCCATTTTTTATGTCCACAGGTAAGGGAGTTGCCATCACACAGCTATGACTGGGTTCATGGAACATTAGACATGCTAAGTTATCCAAGGAATTGAGTGACAGAGTATAAGTTGCCCATTTAACCACCTTTTTTGGCTCCAGTTTGCTGAATTGACACCTCCAGAGGCAAGGTTCTATAGGAACAGAGCATCTAGGCTTTGGCATCAGATAACCCTCCTGAGTTTGGCTCTGGGCTCTACATAGGACTACCAGTGTGGTGTGGCAGACTACTACGTCTTTCTGAGCTTCAGTTTCCTCATCAATAAATGGCTGACAGTTTTGTGAGGGCTCCTACTATGAGAACTAAATTAAATAATGTGTGTAAAGTTAATAGGTCCATCGCATAGTAGCAGTAATCGTAGTAGTTTCACCCCTGTCTTCACCTCATCTCTCACCCTTTTTCAGGATGATATTTCTATTTACTGGGGCCCCATTGAGATGTGGTAATAAATGCCAAGGATAAAGCAGGCTTTGCATCTTAATCTTGCTGCTACTACATTTCCTGCCTCTATGACATTTATCCCCCAGACTCAGAAAGTACTTTTTAAATGAGTGGGCAATAGGGTAAGTAGCTCTTAGAAGAATTTAACACTGAAGACAGACACCAGACACCCAGAATCTACAGTGTTTCATCACCATCTATGTGCACTTAAGAAAAGAGCATTTTGGAGACAATGCTGTAAGCAGTCTATTTAGTTTTGCTTCAACATGATTTCACTTTAAGGAACAACATACAGAGTGTATGTCCACTGGGTTGGCAACATAGTATAAGCACGTGGGAATTATGTTTTACAATAAATGAGAATTGCATCTAGAATAAATTTCAGAAATTTTATTTCTAAAATGCATTTTAGAAAAAAGCTGTGAGAAAAATAAAATAGAGAAGGGGTGTGAGGGATGGCGGGTGGGTGGTTACTTGGAAAGGTATGTCAGGGAACCCCTTCACTGAGAAGTCAACATTTCAGCGAAGGCTTGAAGAAGGCAAGGGCATGAGCAGTGCAGTCCAAGGAAGAGCTTTCCAGGCTGAGGGGACGGCAGGTAGAAAGGCCCCAGCGAGGGAGCATGACTGAGTGTCTAAGGAACAGGGTGGAAGCCTCTGTGCTGGAAAGGAATGAGTGAGGGGACAGGAGAGATGCCATCAGAGAGGCAACAGAGAGCTCAATTTGAGGGCTTAGTCAGCGTTAAGGCCTTTTTCACTCTGAGTGAAATGCAAAGGATCAGAGGATTTTAACAGAGGAATGATATTATCTGACTTTTCGTTTTTTTCTAACTTTTATTATGAATATTTTCAAACATGCAAAAATATCTAAAGAACTTTACGGTGACTTTTGTTTTTTAAAAAAAATCACTTTGGCAGCTCTGTTGGTTGAAAGGTTCAAGGGCTGAAGGAGGGAGACCAGTTAGTAGGAGACTTTTGCAATAATCCAGATGAGAGATATTGGTGGCTAGTTCCCAGACTGGGGTGTAGAGGTGGGGATGGTAAGAAGTCGTCAGATTCAAGAGGTAATACAGGGGCTTCCCTGGCGGTCCAGTGAGTAAGACTCCACGCTCCCAATGCAGGGGACCCAGGTTCGATCCCTGGTCGGGGAACTAGATCCCGCATGCCGCAACTAAGAGTTCGCATGCTGCAGCGAAGATCCCTCATGCCACAACTAAGACCTGGTGCAGCCTAAACAAATAAATGAATACATAAATATTAAAAAAAAAAAAAGAGAGAGAGAGATAGTATGTACTGTGTGGCAGGCTCTGTTTCAAGCATTTTGCAAACATTAACTCATTTAATTACTTTAACAACCCTGTAAGATACATGGGAGTATTACCCCCATTTTATAGGTGATAAAACTGAAGCCAGGAGATGTTTAGCAATTTTCCCAAGATAACACAGCTACTAAGTGACTAAACTAGAATTTGAGCCTAGGCAGTCTGGCTCCAACAACATATATGTGGGATTTGATGTGAGAGAAAAAGTAATTATTAATAATCCAGGGGTTTTGGCTTGAGCAACTGGAAGGATGGATTTACTGCTAACAGAGATGGGAATGGAGAGATATTTTATATGTGTTAGTTTGAGATGCCCATTAGACATCTAAGTTGAGATATGGTGTAGGCAGTTGAATATAGGACTGTAGCTTAGTTGGGAGTGGTGGGCTAGCGATACACATTTGGGAGTGATCAGTATGTAGATAATACAGTATTTTAAGCTCTGAGATAAGGTCACTTTTTAGGCCATGAGTGCAGAGAAGAGAAGAGGTCTAAGGATTATTCTCTGGGACACACTAATATTCAGAGATCAGGAACGTGAAGAGGGGTCCGCATAGGAATTGCTAGTAAGGTAAGCCAGAGAGTCCTCTGTCCTAGAAAACAAGTGAAGAGAATGTTTCAAGGAGGAGGGAATGAGGAACTGTGGGGGGTGCTGCTGATACGTCAGATGACTGAGAACTTGTTGGAGGACGGAGGGAACGGAAAGCACCCACTGAGCTGAGAAGGCGTCTTGAGACCGAAAAACAAGGTAGGCAGCTCCAGGTGATCAGTGGGTCAGTTTATTATAGGGTAACTTACTCACAGAATAAGTAGGATCAGGCGGACAACCATCCAGGAACACTCACAACGGTACCGTGCACTGCCAAGGGGACGATTTTATCGTTAACCTAAGGGGCGTGGGTATGTGCTTGGAAATAGTAAGTGCATTCCTAAGTCAATATTTATTAATGGGTAGCTAGTCTATTAATGGGCACCAGGAATATGTCAGCAAAGGTCTTCATCATTGTTTGGAGACCACCAGAGCACAGAGGCCACCTGGACCTAATGATCATGAAACAATGGCTATTAACTACAGAGTCCTTGATGACAGAGAAGTGACTTAGTACAGTCCTAGGTAGGGTCAGTGGAAGGACGGGAGGCATGGTAGGAGCCCAGGATGTCATCGGTTATGCTAATAGCCATACAGAACTGGATACCGGATTTAAAGAGATCACTGATGACCCTGAAGTACCGTCTTGATGGAGGAGCAGGAGTAAAACCCTGACCCATGTAGATGCGGCCGGAAAGGGGTGGACGGGAAGCGGAGAAAGGAAACAGGCACAGCTCTTCGCAGTTCTACTCTGGAAGGAGGCAGAGAAGGGGTGGAGTGGATTGTTCTGGCCAGAGTCACCAGTGATCTTGTCATAATCTATTGGATATCCTCAGTCTTTATCTTAATGACTGCCCAGCAGTACTTAGCGCTAAATGCTAAAAGTTCACCACTCCTTTCTTTCTTTTGTTAAATATAAACTTTATTTTTTAGAGCAGTTTTGGGTTCGTAGCAAAATTAAGCAGAAAGTACGGAGAGCTCCCATATACGTCCTGTCCCCTCACACCCATAGCCTCCCCCACCGTCAGTATCCGGCACCAAAGTAGAACATTTGTTACGGTCCATCAACCTGCTGCGACACTACATTGGATTACCATCTAAAGTCCATCGTTTACTAGGGCTCGCTCTTGGTGTTGTACGTTCCGTGGGTTTGGACAAATACATAATGACATGTATCTACCATTATAGTATCATTCAGAGCAGTTTCACTGCCCTAAGAATCCTCTGTGCCTATTCATCCCTCCCACTCCCTTAACCTCTGGCGGTCAATGATCATTTTACTGTCTCCACAGTTTTGCCTTTTCCAGAATGTCATATAGTTGGAATCATACATTATGTAGCCTTTTCAGATTGGCTTCTTTCAGTTAGTAATATGCATATAAGTTTCCTCTATGTCTTTTCGTGGATTAATAGCTCACTTCTTTTTAATGCTCAATAATACTCCATGGTCTGGATGTACCACAGTTTACTTATCCATTCACCTGCAGATGGACCTCTTGGTTGCTTCCAGGTTTTGGCAATAATGAACAAAGCTGTTATAAATATCCGTGTGCAGGTTTTTGTGTGCATGTAAGTTTTTAACTCATCTGACTAAATACCAGGGAGTGTGATTGCTGGGTTATACCATAAGAGTATGTTTAGTTTTGTAAGAAACCAGCAAAGTGTCTTCTTTCAAAGCGGTTGTGCCATTTTGCATCTCCACCAGCATTTGGTATTGTCAGTGCTTTGGATTTTTGCCGTTCTAATAGATGTGAAGTGGTATCTTGTTATTTTAATTTGTAATCCCTGATGATGTATGATGGTTAACATTTCATATGCATGTTTACCATCTGTATATCTTCTTTGGTGACATGTCTAAATGTTTTGCCCATTAAAAAAATATATTTATTTATTTATTTGGCTGTGCCGTGTCTTAGTTGCGGCACGGGAACTCTTAGTTGCGGCACGTGGGATCTAGTTCCCCAACTAGGGGATCGAACCCAGGCCCCTCCTGCATTGGGAGTGTGGAGTCTTAGCCACTGGACCACCGGGAAAGTCGCTTGCCCATTCTTAAATTTGGTTGTTTGTTTTCTTATTGTTGAGTCACTCCTTACTTTTTAAAACACTTTTTTTCCCATTGCTTCTCAGATGCCACGTTCTCCAGTTTTCCTCCTGTCTCTCTGAGTACACCTTTTTTGCCAGATTTCTCTTTCTCTGTTCATCCTTTAAATCTTTTCTTCTTTACACCATCTTTCTGAGCATCTTATTCACTGCTGTGGCTTCAGGGAGCACAGTGATGTTCAGTCCCCAGTTAACACTTGGGTAACTCTCTGGCCCACACCTCTCCTCTGGGATGAGAGGCTATGTATCCAACCAGTTGCTACCAGTCAGCTTTACTTGTATGTCTTGAATTCACATCAATGGAAACATTTTCAAAACTGAATTTAATCCCTCCCTAGAATTGCTCCATTCTGTGTTCCCTATCTTAGTGAATGGTGTCACCGTCTGACCAAGAAGCTAGCCTTGATTCCTCCTCTCTTACCATCACCACAGCCACTCACTTGCCAAATCCTGTAGATTCAACCCTCCGTTCCTGTAGACACTTCTGTAGTGGCTCTTGCCTGGATTAAGTAATAGCCAATTAAATGGACGCCTGGCTCCAGCCTTATCCCTCTCTAATGGGTTCTCCACACGGCTGCATGAGTAATGTTTCTAAACTATATACGACAGCACACACACACACACACACACACACACACACACACACACATTTGGTTATATCATTTTCTGGCTTAAACTTTTCAGTGGTTTACCGTTGCCTCTAGGCTGCAGTTCGCTCCTTGATGCGGCTAGAGCACTGACTTCATTTTTGACCATGACCGTAGTAAAAGATACATTTCATACAGTGACCTAGAAAATACATATATACATACAGCTGAACAAAAGTTTTTTTAAAAAGCAAAACTTGTCTTTACTAGGTACAGTGCACTCTAGTACATTTTATTCTATTACATTAAAAATGCTAATTATGACTTACTGAATTGGTCTCATGACTGCTTTTTGCAAAACAATGACATAGTAATCCTTCTGTGACCTGGCTCGTGCCTATCTCTGCAGCCCCAGATCCCATTCTACATCTAGTCGCCCTAATTTCCTTCTGGTTCCCAGAACAAGTGCTCCTCTCTGAAGCAACTCCCTCTGCCTGGGGTGGTACTTCCTCCCCCTACCCTACCCCACGCCACCCACTCCTGTATTCTAGAGCAAGAAATTAGATGTGATAAAAATAAGAATCTCGACAATTTCTACCGGTCTTTCTTTTATCATGGGACTTCCCAAACATTTCATTGTAATTGTTTGTTTCATTATATATCTTCCATACCAGACTGTGAGCTTAGAGAAAGTAAAGACAAAATGTGGGGTTTTTTTCACAGTTGTCTCTAGCCTAGCAGAGTATCTGCCATGTGGTAGGATTTAGTAAACAGTATGTAGATAGTAAGTAGGATCCTGCTTACAACCCTCCAGTCACTTTCATTTACACTTAGAAAACAATTCCAAAAGTCATTATTATTAGAAAACAATTCCAAAAGTCATTATTATTATGGCCTACAAGGCACACTGTGGTTGGCCCCTCTCTTTAATCTCATTTCCTGCTTCTCTTCCCTTTAGGCCCCAAGCTCCAGTTACAGAGGCATCCTTGCTATTTCTCAGACTTTCCAAGTGCACACATTCCTGTTTCCTCACATATTTACATGGCTTCCTCACCTAACTTGAGGTTTCTGCTTAAATGTCCCCCCAGAGAGACCTCTCCTGATACCCCCGTCATTCTCTTTCCGTAACTCTGCTTCACCGTTTCTCATGGCACTTACCACTACCTGACCTTATTTGTTTACTGTGTCCCCACCCCTCATCCCCACTGCCTCTTTTTTTTTTTAACATCTTTATAGGGCTTTACAATGGTGTGTTAGTTTCTGCTTTATAACAAAGTGAATCAGTTTTACATATACATATGATTCCATATCTCTTCCCTCTTGTGTCTCCCTCCCTCCCACCCTCCCTATCCCACCCCTCCAGGTGGTCACAAAGCACTGAGCCGATATCCCTGTGCCATGCGGCTGCTTCCCACTGGCTGTCTACCTTACGTTTGTTAGTATATATATGTCCACGTCTCTCTCTCACCCTATCACAGCTCACCCTTCCCCCTCCCCATATCCTCAAGTCCGTTCTCCAGTAGGTCTGTGTCTTTATTCCTGTCTTACCCCTAGGTTCTTCATAACATTTTTTTCCCTTAAATTCTATATATATGTGTTAGCCCACTGCCTCTTGAATGTAATATGATTTTGTTTTTGTTCACTGCTGTATTCCCATGGCTTAGGACAGTGCATGGGTCCTGGTAGGCACTCAGTAAATATTTGCTGAATGAATGCATGCATGCATGCATAGATTTGTTACAGTGTTCACTACCGAATAATTCAGATAATAATATCAATAACGGTAATTTACGTTTCTTTAGGGCTTTCAAGTTTACAAAGTATTTCCTATACTTGATCTAATTTGAGCTGTGTAATTGTACTCTGGAATTGGTATTGACACTAGCATTTATCATTTTGCCAATGAAGTTTCAGAATCTGAAATTTAAAGAAATTAGTTGACATGCCTAAAGCCACACAGGTAATAAGTGACCAAGTTAGTATTCAAATTCAGTGTCTGTTCTACTACACCACACCGCTGCAAAGAAAGGGCAGTGTAAACAAAGCACTTCCTCTGCTTTTCCAGTGTCCACAGTGTTTCCTGTGAGCAACTTGGATCCGTTCTCCCCTCTACCTCCACATCATGGCAAAAGATTTTTACTCAAGCCTTACAGAGCTGGCTTCCGATAGTGGATGCTGGTGAAATAGCTAGCCTTGCTGTCAGCCACATTGTGTCTTAGTGCTTAGAAATAAACCATGTAACATTTTAACTACTTAGGAAGAGCTAATATTTATAACATGATACACGTTAACACGGAAGTTTAAAGACTCATAGAACACCAACATAATTATCCTAAATGCGGTCACTTTTTAATCCTGGACAAGTAATTCCCTAAGTAGGAATAACATTTTTTTGTAAGATTAAGTACAGGAAGTGACAAACAACCCAATCTAGGAAATGAGTAGACGGTTGCTGTGTTACTAGTGTGATCTCTCTGCCCTCAGGGACATACATGTGCTCAGCCTTGCCTACCAGCGTAGGCCTGAATCCCAAGGCCCTTCGAGACTGCTGTCAGAAGGATAAAGGCACGGGAGAAAATGAATGCATATGATGGTTTAGTCTTCTCTCAGCTTAGACGTCCTTCAGGTACCAAAAAGTTTCGAGTTCATGTAAAGGAAACCTAGAGTCTGTCCCTGAGTCTTTTTGCTGATTACACCTCTAGTTTCTAGGCATAATTGCACCTCATTAGACCTAGAGTTAATTCTTCATATGGAGGCTGGAGCCAGCCGCTTTCCAGCCTGTCAGGTCAGCCATTACTGTACTACAGATAATAATGTAGTTGAGGGAAGTCCTAAAAAACAAGATCCTTTTTTTCTCAGGCTGTTGTCATAGACTTGAACTGAGTTTATCCATTTTTCTGCCAGAAGGATCTAGAAACTCCAGCAGAGCTGGTGTCGTTTTTCAAATGAGCATTTGGGTGGCCGAGTGGGGAAGGCCTCATGGTCCAGCTTCTTCTAGCCAAGTTGAATTCCAGAGTATCTACAGCTGTGTGGGAGGCCATGCTATACAAATGGATACAGTTAGTTTAAGAATTCTAAGCGTCTCTTTATTGTCAGTAATGTGTGGAATGAAGTGTCCTCCCAATTAGTGGATATTTCTAGGCCTAGGCTTGTTTGTTTGATACAACCTTCCCTTCCTGGACATCCCGAGATATACTAAAGACATACTTTCAAGTTGCAATGACAGTGGTATAAATTTAAGAGGATTTATTCAAGGGGGATCGATATTATACTACCTAGTTCAATAGCTATGTATGTGTCTTCCTCTCCTCTTCCCTAGAATGCAAGCTCCTTTATATCAGAACTGTGTTTCACACACACATCATCATCCTCCCATAAGCCTTAAGAGCAACTGGTGTGGCATAAATTCAGTAAATTTTTTTAATGAAAAATTGAATCATCACTTACCTATAGACTCTTCCATCAGACTCTTGCATTTTATTATTAAAGTGATACGTAACTCACTGATGATCTGAATTATTAATTGGTTTTACGTACTTTTGTTATATACATTAATATGTAAATGACCAGGTCAAGTGATTTCTAGTTTTTAAAAGGGTTTGATCTATGATAGAGTTGGCTTTCAATGTCTCAAGTAAAATACATTTGGTCTAGGCAAGTGTTTTTGGATTAAACTTCTCAGAGCATCCCAGAGAGCAGTTAGGTAAAACCCTGAGCCTAAATTATAAAAGGATTCAAAGTTGAACCTTGCTGTTTTTTTTTGAGTTTCTGCAGAAGGTGAGACCTGACCTGGCCACATATGTTAGCAGTTGCTTTCTCTGAGTTCCGGTCCCACTGACGGAAGCCAACAATGTAAAGTTTTTGAACACCAAGCTCAGTCACTACCAGTATATTTTTAAAAACCATCAGAGGCCTACTTCTTAAAGCCTAGTTTGTCTTATTCACCACTTATATCACCTGCTAGCAGATATAGTAAGATCAGTCATTTATTGGGTTGGCCAAAAAGTTCGTTTGGATTTTTTGGTAATATCTTATGGAAAAACCCGAACGAACTTTTGGACCAGCCCAATATTTAGCTGAAGGAAAATTAATTTACAGTGAAAAAAAATGCATTGAGGCAAGTATATAGAGATCTCTGGTGGGCAATATTTTTGAGTCTTTATTGATTAGACTTCATTGTGACTTAATTAATTGTAATACTGCATAAGCATCTTATCCCTGGGAACGCAAGACCCGGGCTTACATTATGCTTCTGATGGAGACTACTGTGCAGCTGCTGCCAAAAAGCTTCTACTTAGATACAAACAATTCTGCCCTGATTGGCTTGCTCATCAAGAACCACACAGCATGCGGGATTGGGACGGGAGATTAAAGTAACTCGCCCATCAGTCTCCGTATACTAAGGAGCTCAGAGTCCTCAAAACAGTTCTCTCATACTTTTTTAAGTTATACTCAGCCGCTAGGGAGACAACCTGTGTAGTGCTTTCATGTTAGTGAGTGCAGAAATCCACATGACGTCAGGAACGAGGCTAGGGCTACCTCAGAGTTAAGCAAGCCTCCCCTGACCAGCTCTGCCGTGATTTTACCTAATATGATAGAAAACCAGGGGGTAAATATGGGTACTGCCCTATATCTCTTACTACCCTTTTCAAGCACACTGTCTCCTAGCTTCAGCAAAACCCTAGAGAGGAAAACAGAGTAAGGGAAGAAGTTCTAGAGGGAGGGACTCCAGAGATTTGAATAACAGCTAACATCCATTGAACACTTTCTTGGTACCAGACGCCGTTGCATTAACCTATTGAATATTTAACACAACCCTATGAGGTAAGCTGCTCTTGTCATTTGTTAGACAAGACAGTTGAGGCATGGTAAGGATAAGTAACACACCCAGAGTCACACAGCTGGGAAGTGGTGGAGCTGAGATTTGAGCCCCTGCACTCTGGCTTCAGAAGCCACCTAACTGTCTTCAATTGTACTTTAATTCTCAGTGAGTACATATCTCACAGGTTATTCCAAGTATCCAGAGAGTCTTGGAATGGATATCTTTGCCCATCTGCATCTGGACTATTTTTGGAAAAAAGTGTTAGTATCAAGGACTGTGTATTGGACTCTGATGTAAAGCTGAACCAGAGTTTTCTTCCACTGTAATGATTGCTTTTAGGACTTAAAATATATTTGAATAATAAGGTAGTGTAAGTGACAAGTTTTTATTTTAAAAATGTGAACTGCAAATTGGACAGCCTCTAGTATGACAGTGTAGCATATCAGGGGTAAATGTGGTCATCCCCAGCCTTCAAGCCAGCGTCTCCTAATTTCTAAATCTTAATTCTGGCAAGATCACAGCCACCTTGAAAATAAGCAAAGTTCGAGAAATAGATGTTAGTTTTCCAAAAAATGGATACCTATGGGTCAAACAGTTGTTTTCTCCTCAGTCTATCTCAGGTTGATAAACTGTTAAAAAGGAAGTTTTAGCCTCTCAGCCTAACTTCATGGATTCCTAATAGAAGCTTTTCTTATCTGCGCCATCATTATTTGCTAGATTGTGCCAAGCCATCTCCCTTTGGCCTCTGTTCAGCCATAGAAAGTGTCTCACAGGATTTGGTCATAAGGAACTTTATTTCTATTCCAGAACATTCTGATAATAATTTGCAGAAACCAGTGTGGTAGAATTTGTATTTAAATCACTCTCCACTTCCTTGTCTGATCTCTTGCTGTTGGGCTATCCTTATAGGAATTTTATGGAATGCTTTGGTACTGGGACTCCCATTTTTCTCTTCCCGAAAGAACTAAAAGCAAATGGCTTCAAAACAAGACATTTTTTTCCCTTAGTGTCACTTCTTTTAGAGGAGCTGATCTCAGTGCTTGTTTATTATGAGTCAAATCTTATCACAACCAACGTTATTACAGATTAAGTTCTATTAGAGTTAATTCCAAGATTGTGTATTTTCTTTCATTGTGTAAAACTGTGGTATTGACTATCACTTTAAAGTTAGAAATACAAGTTAGAAATGTTTATGCATTTCTATTGTAACAGTAAAGTATCAAAATTTAATTTCTATAGAGTAAAAATCTTCTAATACCTACAGCACCATTGTTCTAGCAATATCCAGCATAACAAAACTTCATTGTAACAACAACAAAAACCCTGTATTTTGTATGATTGTACTTAACATTTATGTGATCTCTCAATGCAGGTATATGACAGTGCATTCAGTGTATGTTCTTTATACATAGAAATGTCTTATTTTAAGACCATTTGTCTACTCTGTTTAGATTTTAAAATAGTTGCTATGTAAGATAGATTTGACCTTGTCAGCTGACAGCTGACAATGACAGGGTTTCCTTGGGCATGTTAAAAAATATCATTTCTAGGACTTAGTCCACAAGCAGAGTGAGGATTCCTAACTCCGGCCATCTTCATACCAAAAGAAGTTATCTTGGCAAAAACACCTATGATTTCTTATTGAGTTTCTTTTTAATTATTTCTGTAGGGATCATGACATTGCAAGATAGCACACTCTTTTAGCCATGATTATGACAGGATCAGGACATTATGACAGGCTTTTTCTTTTCTTTTTTTCTTTTGGAAAAGGCAGATAGCATTAAAGCGGAGCTCTGAGGCACAAACATTTGTAAGTCCAGAACACAGATTCTTATCAAAGCCATGGTGCTCCATCCAGAGATTGTCATTGCAGACCAGTCATCAATCTTGTTCTGTTTGCCTGCTTTAATAGTGTCAGTTCTCCCCCAGACTGGTACCTGAGCTGGCCAAGTGGAGAGCAGAATCAGACAGTATTTCACATTGTATTCTTGTTATGAAAAGTGTTAAGACTTCAGTGCCATGTAACTTTTTTTAAAAAAAATATGAAGTTGGGATTCCCTGGTGGCGCAGTGGTTGAGAGTCCGCCTGCCAATGCAGGGGACACGGGTTCGTGCCCCGGTCCGGGAAGATCCCACATGCCGCGGAGCGGCTGGGCCCGTGAGCCATGGCCGCTGAGCCTGCATGTCTGGGGCCTGTGCTCCGCAATGGGAGAGGCCACAACAGTGAGAGGCCCACGTACCGCAAAAAAAAAAAAAAAAGTTAATTCATTTTTCAGGGAAACAGACATTTTAATTTTAGCCAATTTATTTTTGTTTCTTTTTTGGATTTTTGAGATTTGAGAAAAATAGTGCTCTCTTTGAAATTTGAATGGCTCAGGAGAATTAAACCTTATTAAGACGTTTGTTAAAGTTATTGAAAATAAAGAGCTCTTGGGCTACATGTTTTGGCATTACCTTCGAACACACCTAGTATTGACGGGAAAGAGGACGTGAGACACCACACCATACCCTCTTCCAAGGACCTGTAAGAAGCATGAATTTCCTGGGTGACTGCTTCTTCCTGGCATTCTTCCCATGCCTCCTGGCACACAGATGTCTTCTGTTCCCCCAGCTCCAAGCAGTTTTATGTGGTCAGAAAGAATCTGTGACTCAGTTCCTTTCAGACCACTCCTCTGCCCACAGAGTTGAAAATGGTTGCTTTGCATGTCCCGTACTTTGGCCACACTTGAAGGGCTTAAGGGACAGTTGGCATTTCCTCCATCATGGGATCAGCCTGCAGACTCTGAGGGCCAGTTGCTGAGTTTTTGCCTGCGCCTTCTGCCTGCGATCCCTTGACTGGGGATGCCTGTCGTTGCCAGCCTTTCATCCCAGTCCCTGTCACCACGCAACAGCCAGAGTATATAAACCAAGCTCACGCTTCTGTAGTGCACTTCAGCCTACCCGTCATGTCCCCGCCTTCTCAGTTCACCTTAATGCAACTTGCCATTCCCCGTAACACTGTTTTCCAGCTGTTCATAGCCTTCTGACAATGAAGTTATCACCTAGCCCACTTTCTATGAACTTGGCTTATAGGTGACTCTATCGTGATAGAACCTGTGGTGACTACATGGCATTTGATTTGTTGGAAGAGGAGTGAAATTGATTTGATATGTTTTCATAAAGATACTCTAGCTACTACCTAATACATCAACAATTAATTTAGGTATTATATGGCTTTGGCGTAACACTGACCAGAATTTGTATCCTGGTTTTGCCTCTTATTATCTGGTCAAGTTTCTTAACTTACTTGATTGTTAATTTCCTTACTTGTGAAATATTTATAATACTAATAAGCATTAATGTGTGAATTAAATGCTTAAATTAACTTAAAGGGTTAATTTATTTTAATTAGCACTCTGCCTAGCTCTTATACAGTGCTCAGTAAATGTTAGTAATTATTACTAAATAATATTTTTGAATGAATTGCTCTATTAATCTTTCATTCCCTCCTTCCGTGTGGTTTTCCACTCTTCTTTCTCTCACCCTCACTCTCTTAAGAGGCTAAGGATACATTATTAGTACTTTCAGACACATCCACAGGGTTTATGGAGAAGATTTATCTGCCAGGAGCTGTTTTGGTATGTTGTACCATAACCTAGACGCTATGGCTAGGCCACATGCAGACGTCTCTTCACGTGGTAATCTGATTTACATATTATTCTGTGCAGCCTCAGAAAAGATCAGTGACTAAGTACCCTCTGTGTGAATGAGACAAAGAACTCTAAAGTTGCAAGGGGAGGCCTTGGAACTCATCTGATCCAGGCTTTTGCCCCCAAACAGTGCCACATCTTAATCTTCTGTAAGATGATAGTTGGCTGCTTTTTCTAGCTTGAAGCATGGAGAATGCCTATTCTATTGTGGGTTCTTGGAATCAGATTATTAAAGTTGTTACAAGGAATTGTAGCAGCCACCTAGTCCCGTGTTTCTTTCAACTGGCATTACTGAGAACCTGTTACATACCGTGTGCTATGCGGGCCCTGGGGACACAGAGTTCAGTGAGACGTTCAAGGATCCCAAGTCTTCTTCACATCTAATACTGGGGGCCCTCCTAACGACATCTCAAATGCCAGCCTCTGATTAGACATTTCTCGTGACAATAAGGATACTATTTCAGGTCAAATTGTTCCCTTTTCATAGTTACATGGTTTTTGGAGTTGGAGGAGACCAAAGAGTTCATCCTATTCAGTTGCTTCTGGACTTAATTTTCTTTCTTTTTTCTTTTTGTTTTTTTTTAAAGGGGCAGGGTTCTTTATTTTATTTTTTAAATATATTTATTTATTTATGGCTGCATTGGTCTTTGTTGCTGCGCGCAGGCTTTCTCTAGTTGCGGCGAGCGGGGGCTGCTCTTCATTGTGGTACGTGGGCTTCTCATTGCGGTGGCTTCTCTTGTTGCAGAGCATGGGCTCTAGGTGTGCGGGCTTCAGTAGTTGTGGAATGCGGGCTCAGTGGTTGTGGCGCGCAGGCTCTAGAGCGCAGGCTCAGTAGTTGTGGTGCACGGGCTTAGGTGCTCCATGGCATGTGGGA
>NW_006771541.1:0-2152 GCF_000442215.2 Lipotes vexillifer | reverse complement strand
CTGCTGGGGGGTCATGAACAAGGAAGTGGAGAAACAAGGATGCAGTGAGTGGGCCAGCGGGCCGGGCTGGACCGCAGATGGCCTTCAGCCCCCGGCTGGGCAGTCCAGGCTTCGTCCTGCCAGTCCAGGAGAGTCACCAGAGAGTGTTTCAGGAAGGAGATTACGATGCTCACATGTATCAGGCATTTTTCCAAAGTGCAGAGATGACATTTCTGGTTGGTCCTGAATTCTGCCTTGGCCCAACAGTCTTATCCTGTGCATGGGGCAGTTGGATGGTTAACTCATACAACCAAATGACACGTGTGTCCACGCAGGCCCTTCCCAAAGGACCCAGTAATTGTCTGGTCACTATCCTCTCAAGTGCCCTGGCCTTGAAACTTCCAGTCGGTGGAAGAGGGAAGACTGGAGGGTGGCAGCATCCCTGGGGAGTCCGTGGGTCACGCCGCCCGGCGCCCAGCCAGTTCCCAGAGCAGCCAGGGACCTGGTGAGGCAGCTGGGTCGCCAGGACCTCTGCACGTGAGTGTGAGGCGAGGCGACAGGTCGGGAGGGTTTGGGGTTGGCCGTCGTTTGTCTGGGGGTCTGCGTGCGGGCGGGGTTTCTCCAGGTGGGTGGCATCACCCCCTTGGGCCTTGGGGGCCCTGGGGAACCCAGCACCAGGTATGGGGACAGCCAGGCTCCTAATGAGCCAGGAGGGACAGAGTCCAGTTCCTGAGCGTTTGGGCAGAACTCTTTCATCGCTGGCGGGGTCTTGGGCTCGGAGGACCGGATCTGTGGGTGTCAGGAGACGGTCAGCTTGGGGCGCTTGCTGTCACTGCCCCTCTGTGCACTGTGAGGGTCCATAGCCTCCAGACATGGGAGCCGTATCCTCCCCCCAGCCCTCCCCTCCCCCCAACGCACACAGACACTGGAGAAGGGGAGGGAAAGTGCTAGATCTCTCTTAATGAGGGTAAAAAATGGTACCGAAGAGGGGAAATCCCATGCAATCTGATCCGTGAGTTGATCCTTCAACTACCTTGAATCCCACATCCCCAGCGGCTGCTGCGGGCTTCCCAGAATGCACGGGAGGGCTTTTGGCTGCACGTTCCCACCGAGAGATTTAATTCCTGCCGCTTTCAAGGCCAAAAATCTCTTTGATTTTTTTTTTTTTTTTTGATGTGGACCATTTTTTTAAAAGTCTTTATTGAATTTGTTACAATACTGCTTCTGTTTTATGTTTTCTGGTTTTTTGGCCGTGAGGCATGTGGGACCTCAGCTCCCCGACCAGGGATCAAACCCGCACTCCCTGCATTGGAAGGTGAAGTCTCAACCGCTGGACCGTCAGGGAAGTCCCAAGGCCAAAAATCTCTTAATCACTAAGTTTAAAGTCTTGAGAAACCAGAGCACAACCCTGTCATCAAGTTCTCCCAGCATCTCAGCTGCTGGTCTCCTGCTGGGCTGGCTTCAGTGGAGTCGGAACAGATTTATCTCTAATAATGATAAAACTTGAATAGCACACACCTTGCCTTACTGGGTGTCCTTCCTTACAGGGCTTACAGGTTTATACATATATTATCTTAGCATCTTCTAAACAGCTCTGGGAAGCAGCTGTTACGATGTAGATGGTCAAGTGAGTCACATACGGCTGAGCTGTTTGCCCAAAAATCAGTCTGACCAGAAGCCAGCCTCCGTTCTTATCTGGCTCCATCTGCTTTGCAAATCTCTAAAGCTTACTGTGCTTTACTTATCCATCGATATAATAGGACCAGTGCTTCTTAAGCATCTGCAGAGAAATCTGTAAAAAGGAAGAGACAGTTTCTTCCTTCAGTGCCATGAAAATGTTACTATAAATATTTCCTGCTTTCCAGTTAGTCTTTTTTTAAAGGTCAACAAAATCAAATATATCAAATTTTTTGGTTTTAAAAAATCACTTTCTTGCTTATATCAGAGGATATCTTGCATGACACAGAACAAGAAGTCTAAAAGCCTATTTTCAAGGCTTCTCCTGACGTCTTTTTTAAAAATTCGGACAGTCAATCTTGTCAGTTCAGGAGTGTTTTTTTTTTTGTTTTTTTGTTTTTTTGCAATACGCGGGCCTCTCACCGCTGCGCAGCACAGGCTCCAGACGCGCAGGCCTAGCGGCCGTGGCTCACAGGCCCAGCCGCTCCGCGGCACA
>NW_006771540.1:0-294 GCF_000442215.2 Lipotes vexillifer | reverse complement strand
GTGGCGCCACATGTGGACCCTCCCTGCCCCGCCCCCGCCCCCGGCCTGGGCCCGCACCCTGCAGGTTCTTGTTCTCCCGCTTGAAGGTCTCCAGGTGCTCCAGGGACTCCTCGTAGGCGTTCTTGAGCTTGAAGAGCTCGGTGCTGAGGGAGCGCGCCTCCTTCTGCGAGGACTCCAGCTCCGACTGCGACTCCTCGTACTTCTGCTTCCACTCGGCCAGGATCTGCGGGGACGGGACGCGGCTCACCGGGCAGCCCCAGCCCCACGTCCAGGGGCGCCCAGGCCCCTCTCCTG
>NW_006771538.1:0-664 GCF_000442215.2 Lipotes vexillifer | reverse complement strand
AAGGGCTTAGATGTAGATTCTCTGGTCATTGAGCATATCCAGGTGAACAAAGCCCCCAAGATGCGGCGCAGGACTTATAGAGCTCATGGTCGGATTGACCCATACATGAGCTCTCCCTGCCACATTGAGATGATCCTTACTGAAAAAGAACAGACTGCTCCTAAACCAGAAGAGGAGGTTGTCCAGAAGAAAAAGATATCCCAGAAGAAATTTAAGAAATAAAAACTTATGGCCTGGGAATAAATGCTGCAAAAAATAAATGCAAATAAAAGTAAAAACAAAAACTAAATATGATATAGTGTATATCTTAGCTAAAAATGCAGGCTCCACAGTCAGATTTAGGTTTGAATCCCGGCTTCTTACTTACTACTGTGTGGTCTTGGACAAATTTCTTTACTTCTCTCTTCCTCAGTTTCTTTTACTGTTAAATAGGAATAATAAAATTTCTGCCTCATAGGGTTATTATGAAAATTGTATGCTTTCTAAAGGGTTTAGAACAGTAGTTGGCCCTGGTAACCATTCAAGAAATATTAATTAAACAATAATGATAGCTAAATGTTGTTTATTATTATTAATATATTAATAATGTGAACTATTATTATTAATATGAGCTTATAATATATATTATATTATACATTATTATGTAATGTATGGCATATTATTA
>NW_006771536.1:0-649 GCF_000442215.2 Lipotes vexillifer | reverse complement strand
ACCATGGGAAATGTCACCATGGGCACTGCCATCTTGGGCACTGTAACCATGGACACTACCACCGTGAGCACTGCCACTGTGAGCAGTGTCACCATGAGCAGTGTCCCCAGGAGAACTGCCACAATAAGCACGGTCACCATGGCTACTGCCACCTGAGCACTGTCCGAATGACTACTGTCACCATGGGCCTTGTCACCATAAGTACTGTCACCAAGGGCAATGCCACTCTGAATATTGTCACCATTTCTATATTCACCTTTGGCACCGCAGCCATGGAGACTGCCATCTTGGTCACTGTCACCATGGGAATTCTCACTGTGTGCACAGTCCCCACGGGCAACAACTGCATGAGCACTGTCACTATGGGCACTGTCACCGTGAGCTCTTTCACGAGGGTCACTACCACAATGGACACTGTCACCATGGTATATGTCACCACTGGCATGGTCACCATGGGGAATGTCACCATGAACACTGTCACCATTTGCACTGCTACCATAAGCACGTTCAGCATAAGCAATGTCACCATCGGCACATTCACCGTGGGAACTGCCACCAAAGACGTTTTCTCCGTGATCAGTGTCAACATGGGCACTGTTCCCACTGGTACTCTCACCGTGAGCACTGTCACTAAGGGCACTGTCACCAT
>NW_006771535.1:0-1600 GCF_000442215.2 Lipotes vexillifer | reverse complement strand
CTGTGCTCCGCAACGGGAGAGGCCACAGCAGTGAGAGGTCCGCGTACCGCAAAAAAAAAAAAAGGCAAGTTTAACTGGATGTTAATATTTATGGTATTAGAGGGCTTAGGGTGAAGCCAAAATGGAAGATGTAAGAACTGCCACTGGTTAATTTAAAATGACCGACTAGAAAAGAGTGTCATCTAGGAACTTCCCTGGCGGTCCAGTGGTTAAGACTCTGTGCATTCCAATGCAGTGGGTGCGGGTTCGATCTCTGGTAGGGGAATTAAGATCCCACATGCTGCATGGTGCGGGGTAAGGGGGGGAGAAAAAAGCGTGTCATCTAGCTAGCTGATTTTTCTCATTTTGTGTTATAATTGATTTTAAATGGTATCTTTAACCTTTTTGCAGGGGTACTGTGTATCAAATTGACCCAGCAATCCAACTTCTATGAATTTATCCCATGAAATGATTGAGCAAGTGACACAGATGTATGCTGGTTTTTATTAATTGCAGTGTGATTGATGCAAACTATGGGCCCAGCCACTGGGAACTGGTTAAATTATGGTCTCTCCAGGTTGTTGAATCCCATATGGTTATTAAAGGTGCTTATGTAGATCATGGATTGCAGGGGCTGGGTAGGCAACAGGCATGCATGAAACTGGCCTGTGTTGGGAGTGGAGAGTGACATGAATTGTGGCATTTGTGGGGTGAATATGCCAAGTGAAGAGGACAGTGGCTGCTTGGTCCTAGTCGATGGCTGGCCACGTAGAAATGTGCACCGAGTGTGGCCAGACCTTCCCATTTTTTAAATTCATAATTTGGAAGTATATTATATAATTTATTCTTTTTTCATGTTTTAGTGAGATATAATTGACATAGAGCACCATGTAAGTTTAAGGTACAGTATAATGATAGATTGTGAAATGACTACCACGATAAGTTTAGTTAACATCCATCATATCCTATAGATAACAAAAAAAAAGGACAAAGAAAAGAAATGTTTTTTTCCCTCGTGATGAGAACTCCTAGGATTGACTCTCTTACAAACTTTCATCTATAGGACACAGGAATGTTCACTGGAGTCATCATGTTGCCTGTTACATCTCTAAGTACTTATTTATCTTATAACTGGAAGTTTGTTCTTTTTGACCACCTTCATCCAATTTCCAGAATTTTCTATTTTTTTTAAAAGAGAAGTCAGAAGTCTGGGTTTTTCTGGGAAATGCCCTGGTTTTTAAATGTTGGTAAGTACCTAAAACAAAGTGAACCCATTATGTAGTACTAATGAGATTTAGCTGTGAGCTGGATCAGTCATTAGGGCACCCATTTCCTACTTCTGATGCAGAATGTTCTCAAAGTGTGTTCTCAAACACTATCAAAGTGTGTTCTCAAACACTATAAAAAACCAAGGAAGTCTGTGGTGTTCTTCACAAGTGGTTGACATTTGACTACTTGTTTGAATTATGTATGGAAAGTCATTGACAGTGTGGGTTGTTCCAGGGGTTGGCTTGTTTTGTGTTTTTGTTTTTATTTTTGATTCTGAGTCATTGCATTGTCTACCAGCTGTTAATCCATCACTTTGAGAGGGGGGAGGAAATGTTGCATTGCTGTTTGTAAG
>NW_006771533.1:0-887 GCF_000442215.2 Lipotes vexillifer | reverse complement strand
TTTTTTTTTTTTTTTTTTTTTTTTTTTTTTTTAACCTCTGGAACACAGACTGCCATTTCAATATGTAGATTGAAATCTTAACTCTGGGCATTTAAAAATTGTATTAGTTAACATTTATTGAGTATTTACTACATATTTTATGCATTATTCAACCAATATTATTAGGGGTCTATTATGTGCCTAGCATTATTCTTACTACTAAGAATACAAAGGCAAAAAAAACAAAAACAAAAACCCAACAAGGCAAAAATCTCTGACCTTATTGACCTTGCATTCTAGTCAGGGAAGATAGGTAAGAAACAATAGCAATAAGTAAAATTGTACTGGATGTGAGAAAGTGATATTCTATGGAAAAAATAAATCAGGAAGGGTGAAAGACTTGGAACAGCCAACATAATATTGAAGGAGAAAAACAAAGTTGGAGGGTTGACACTACTACTATAAAGCTACAGTGGTCAGGACAGTGTGGTATCAGTGAAAGAAGAGACAAATAGATCGATGGAACAAAATAGGGAGCCCAGGCGTAGACCCACATAAAAATAGTTGACAGATCTTTGACAGTGAAGAAAAGATAGTCTTTTCAACAAATAGTGCTGGAACAATTGTACATTCTTGTGCAAAAAAAGTGAATCTATACATAGACTTTACAGCCATCATAAAAATTAACTCAAAATGGGCTTCCCTGGTGGCGCAGTGGTTGAGAGTCCGCCTGCCAGTGCAGGGGACGCAGGTTCGTGCCCTGGTCCAGGAATATCCCACATGCTGCGGAGTGGCTGGGCCCATGAGCCATGGCCACTGGGCTTGCACATCCAGAGCCTCTGCAATGGGAGAGGCCATGGCAGTGAGAGGCCCGCGTACCGCAAAAAAAAAAAAAAAAAAAACAAAAA
>NW_006771532.1:0-3159 GCF_000442215.2 Lipotes vexillifer | reverse complement strand
TGCCATTTCATCATTTTCTCAGGTCATCCTACTGAGAATCTTTACATTTTTAGAAGCCCGTCACCCAAAAGTGAGGTATGCCATTTGTTTGCCCCTCGGGTGGTAGAAGGCAGCATGCTTTTTCTCATGATCCTAAGACTCTTTAGAGAATTGGGCTTCAACTTGTGCATATCGTGCCTGAAGGTTTTTGAGAGCTTTGACCTGCTGCTTTAACCACCAGAGGCCAGCGCTGAGCGCGGCCTGCCTTTGAGGCCGATGCCCCAGCAGGGGCTGCAAGGACCTCAGGTCTGGGCCACCCCTCGCCAGCCTCGGCCCCGATGTCTCGTCCACACGCCCCAGCCTCCCACGACTCGGAGGCATCAGCCAGGACCTCGCCCGCCCAGAACTCGGCCTCCGCTGCCGCCGCCGCCAGTTCCTCTGCCTTCTGGGATGCCGCCCCCTCTGCAGGTTCCCGCGGCTCCCATGGCGGGGTACCCTCTCCCTCGTACTCGTTCCGCCAGACCTCACCTGCCTCTGCCAGGTCTTCCTGCCCCTGAGGAGGCGCGGCGTCCTCTGCAGGGTCCGAGGGCCGTCGGCAGCGGCGCCTCACCATCACGCGGCCGGCGTGGGGCCCGACCAGGGCACGGTAGTTGTAGTGGCTGGGCTGCAGTAGGCAATGGACCACTTCCTGGAGCAGGGACTTAAACTGCGCCGCGGGGGCCCCGTGGCCCGCGACCACTCCCGCGCCCTCCTGCCCATTCTCGTCCTCCTCTTCTGTCTCTTCCTCCTCCTCGACCTCCTCCGCAGTTTCGCTCCCCTCTTCTGACTGGTACTCATCCTCCTCCTGGTCCTCGATGTCTAATTCGAACTCTTCCTTGTCCTCCTCCTCCTCCTCCACCATCTCTACATCCCAGTCTTCTTCCACTGCGGCCTGGGCGGCCTCCTGCCCACCATCCTCCCAGTCAAGGGTTCTGGAGAGCCTCAGGGAGGCCAGAAGGGCCGCAGCCCCCTCGACTCCATCCATCACTCCCGAAGGGGATGCACGGACCCCGAGGGGACTGGGCTCGCCACCCCCTCCGCTACCATCTTCGTCCTGGCCACCTGGGATTGGCCCACGCTCCTCTGTGGCAGACATGGCAGGAGGGACGCACCAGACACGGATCGGGCTGCAGTGACGACTGCGGGGAAGATGGCGACCGTCGGGCTGAGTGTCGCTGAGGGAGAGGACGCTGTTGGCAGCTGGGCCACCGGAACGGGGTGGGGGCTACAGAGAAGCCAGCTGCACAGGGGACAGGAGTCGGCGAAGACACCTCTGGCGGCCCCGCTATGGGAAGAGCAGACGGCCTGTCCGCGGAGCGCCCCAGCGAGACTGGGACGAGGCAGCTGTGCACAGGGTCACAAGGCGGGAAAGAGCCTGACTGGCTGGCGACGGGAGGCGGACTTCAGAAGGGTCAAAGAAGGGCCACTTCCTCCAGCGCCAGCTCTAAGCTCATTTGCCAGCAGCCAAGGATTGACCGCACCATCGTCCAATGAGTGATCAAGGGCTTCAGCTTCCCTGGAGGCCTTAAAGGCCCAGCTCACCCTGAGCCTCTGTGAGCGCACAGGAATCCCTTCCTTTTCATTCCACCACCGAAAGCGCAAAACTACAATGTCCCTAAAGGGCGGCGCCCTGGGGTACGGGAACCTGCATGTGTTCCCCAATTGCCACACTGGGCAGCTCACGCTGATGGAGACACACTTAGTTCAAAAACGAGCGAGAGAGAAGGTGTATAGATCAAATCTCAGCAACGCTTAAAACCTCCCACAAAAGAGAGCAAGAGAATTTGGAGGTTTTAATGCTGTTAAGGCTACTTTAAAAAGGACATACAAAGTCGATATGGATGCAGTGAGAATGGAGAGCGGAAGAAGCAGTAGAGACAGGAGCTGGACAGTGTTTCATCAGGGCTCCCCAATTCACTTGCAGCCTCCAAGAAATGAAGACAGACAGAGAGAGGGAAGAGAGAGAGCCAGAGACACAGACAGAGAGACACACAGAGAGAGAGATACTTGTTTTAAAGACTGGGCTGAGCACCTGCTCTGCACGGGATTGTGTACACCCCCTGCCTCCCAAATTCATATGATGAAGCCCATCCCCTACCCAACCCAGCCCCCAGGAGATGGTATTTGGAGACTGGGTCTTTGGTAGGTCATTCAGTTTTGGTAAGGTCAGGAGGCTGGGGTCCACACATTGGGATTACTGCCCTTACAGGAAGAGATCATAGATGGTGCTCTCCACCCACCACCCCAACGTGAAGCCACAGGAAGAAGGCGGCTATTTTCAAGCAAAACGAGGGCCCTCACCAAGAACTCCACCATGCTGTCACCCTGACCTTGGGCTTCCTAGCCTCCAGAACTGTAGGAAATAAATGTCTTGTTTAAGCCGCCCAGCCCATGGCATTTTATTAGGGCAGCCCAAGCAGACTAATACAGCATGGCAGATGTTAACAGGACAGGCTTCCTAGAATCATTTCTTGGTCAACAGTCCGAGACTTTTAGTTGCACTCAGCTCCACTTAGCCGAGTGGTCAAGGGTAATGAATGCTGAAAACGAGGAAGAAATCGACAACTATTTTGTGCTAATCCCCTTTACTACTGTCGCTGGGCACAGAAGCAAGACTGGGTGTTAGCTGTAACTTCACGGTCAGGAGAACATAAGCTATGTCCCTTACTTCCAGTAAGCACACCGCCTTGGGATCCAGGACATCTATTTGACAGAACCCTAACGTTTCACAGATGGGAAGCACACATTCCGCAGAGCGCTCCTGGGAAGGTTGGCGAGAAGAGCTGTTGTTGCCACCCCGAGTCAGTATGGACCCCTACCCCAAGTTGGGTTCAAAGGTCAATCAAGACTGGTGACACCACACACACACACTACCGATACGCGATGCAAAGTGTATTCCTTACATGAGGAGGCTTCTGGGTGGAGAGCAGGGCAGCCTATTCAAGCTGCTCCAGAAAAGACTTCAGAGAGTCAGGAAAGGAAGAAATTGCTTTGGGAGTTCTACTGTGATTAGTGGATGGGGCCAGCATGACATTTCCCTTGTGCTGGCAGTAGCGAGTGTAGTTTGATGCCCACTCCTCCTGCCCTCCACCCTACAACCTTGCCAAAGGAGAGAGTGGAGTGTAGGGTGTTGGGCAAGAG
>NW_006771531.1:0-1182 GCF_000442215.2 Lipotes vexillifer | reverse complement strand
GAGAAGGCAGTTGTTGTGTCTGGTGTGTAGTGTATTGCTAGGAATAGGCCTGTTAGGATTTGTAGGATTAGACAGACGCTTAATAAGGAGCCAAAATTTCATCATGATGAGATATTTGATGGGATAGGGAGGTCAATGAATGTGTTGTTGAGGATTTTTATTGGTGGGTTTTTCGGGTGTTGGTCATTGGTGTTCTTGTAGTTGAATGACAACGATGATTTTTCATGTCATTGGTCATGGTTGAAGTACATGTGAGAATAATGATGACATATACTGTATTTATTTTAAGTATTATTTTTGTGATTCGTTTTGTGGGGGTTTCTTCAAAACCTTCGCCTATTTATGGGGGTCTAGGGTTGATTGTGGGTGGTGGTGTTGGGTGTGGGATTGTGTTAAGTTTTGGTGGTTCACTTCTGGGTCTAATGGTATTTTTGATCTATTTAGGGGGGATATTGGTTGTGTTTGGTTACACAACAGCTATAGCCACTGAACAATATCCTGAGGTTTGGGTTTCTAATAAGGTTGTATTAGGGACATTTCTTTTAGGGTTGGTAGTAGAGTTTTTAATGGTATTTTATATTTTGAAGGATGAGGTTGTGGAAATTGTGTTTAAGTTTAATGGGTTGGGGGATTGAGTTATTTACAATACTGGTGAGTCTGGGTTTTTTAGTGAGGAGGCTATGGGGATTGCGACGTTTTACAGCTATGGTACTTGGTTGGTGATTGTTACGGGCTGGTCATTATTTATTGGTGTTGTGGTTATTATGGAGATTACTTGGGGTAATTAAGTAGGAGTATACTCAGGGTGATGGTAATGAGGAATGATAGAAAGTATAGTTTAATAAGGCCTTTTTGGTTTGAGACTGGTGTGGAGGATTTTAGTTGAATGAAGGCTGTAGTCTTTAGTAGGATATTTTCTAGTCAGATTAAGTCTAGTAAGAAGGTTGCTAATTTTTGGCTTATTGATAGGTTTAGATGGGGAGGTAGGCGGTATATGATGGTGGGGAAATATCCTAAGGGAGTGGAGAATTTAGAGGAGTTTGAGGGGTGAGTATATTTTAAGTTTTGTGTGTTAAGATTGATTTCGAATGCTAGTACGAGGCCCAGAGCTGTTACTGCAAGGGCAGTTAATTTTAAGTATAAGGGTATAGTTATTAGGGGGATGGTTGTTGGAGGAATGCC
>NW_006771530.1:0-703 GCF_000442215.2 Lipotes vexillifer | reverse complement strand
TGTCTTTCTGGTGGGCAGGTACACATCTGGTGGTGTGTTTTGGGGTGTCTGTGGCCTTATTATTTTTTTAGGTAGCCTCTCCGGTAATGGGTGGTGTTGTGTTCCTGTCTTGCTAGTTCTTTGGCATTGGGTATCCATTATTGCTCGTCGTTGAGTGAAGCTGGGTCTTGGTGTTGAGATGGAGATCTCTGGGAGATTTTTGCCGTTTGTTATTACGTGGAGCTGGGAGGTCTCTTGTGGACCAGTGTCCGGAAGTTGGCTCTCCCACCACAGAGGCACAGCACTGACTGCAGCACCTTTCTCTCATAGTCCACCTCCTCAATTTGAGATGATTCGTTGTCTATTCATGTATTCCACAAATGCAGTGTATGTCAAGTTGTTTGTGGAACTTTAATCCGCTGCTTCTGTGGCTGCTGGGAGAGATTTCCCTTTTTCTTGTTTGTTCGCACAGCTCCCTGGTCTCAGGTTTGTATTTGGCCCTGCCTTTGCGTGTAGGTCGCTGGAGGGCGTCTGTTTTTCGCTCAGACAGGACGTGGTTAAAGGAGCAGCTGCTTCTGGGGCTCTGGCTCACTCAGGCCTGGGGGAGGGAGGGGTGCGGATGCGGGGTGAGCCTGCAGTGGCAGAGGCCAGTGCGAAGTTTCACCAGCCTGAGGCATGCCGTGCGTTCTCCCAGGGAAGTTGTCCCTGGATCCTGGGACCCTGG
>NW_006771528.1:0-240 GCF_000442215.2 Lipotes vexillifer | reverse complement strand
AACACTCTTGCACTGCTGGTGGGAATGTGAAATGGTACAGCCACTATGGAGAACAGTATGGAAGTTTCTTAGAAAACTAAAAATAGAAGAACCATATGACCCAGCAATCCCACTACTGGGCATATGCCCTGAGAAAACCATAATTCAAATAGAGTCATGTTCCAAAATGTTCATTGTAGCTCTATTTCCAATAGCCAGGAGATGGAAACAACCTAAGTGTCCATCATCGGATGAATGGAT
>NW_006771527.1:0-294 GCF_000442215.2 Lipotes vexillifer | reverse complement strand
GAACTCACAAGTTGCTCTTGTAAAAAATTCTGCCCCAGCGTTTCTTCTCCAGCCAGATCAGATATGTGCCCCACAGAGAGCCAGGAGGTGAAACGAGTGTCAGCAAGTACTGATGAGTGGCTTGAAAATCCAGCTTTTAGAACCTCTAAGTACAGAAGTCTCACACTCAAGAGAGGAAGATTAAAAGAAGTTGGGAGTGAAAGGACTCACCAGTTGTCTGTTTGGGTTGGGAATAGAAAGACACTGAAGAGCTGGAAGAGCAGAGGGAAGCCAGGAGCAGAAGTCCCAATGTTG
>NW_006771526.1:0-318 GCF_000442215.2 Lipotes vexillifer | reverse complement strand
GAATAATGAAAATAAAAACAAAAATAAACAAATGGGACCTAATTAAACTTAAAAGCTTCTGCAGAGCAAAGGGAACCATAAACAAGATGAAAAGACAACCCTCAGAATGGGAGAAAACATTTGCAAACAAAGCAACTGACAAAGGACTAATCTCCAAATATATACAAACAGCTCATGCAGCTCAATATCAAAAAAACAAACAATCCAATCAAAAAATGGGTGGAAGACCTAAATAGACATTTCTTCAAAGAAGACATACAGATAGCCAACAAACACATGAAAAGATGCTCAACATCACTAATTATTAGAGAAATGCAA
>NW_006771524.1:0-1908 GCF_000442215.2 Lipotes vexillifer | reverse complement strand
AAAAAAAAAAAAAAAAAAAATCTTGCTGGAATTTTGATACGAATTACATTAAACTTGTATATCAATTTGGGGAGAATTGACCTATTTACTATGTTGAATATATCTCTTCATTTATTTATATCTTCATTAATTTCTTTAGTGTTTTGTAGTTTTTAGCTTACAAATCATGTATGTATCTTCTTAGATTTACATGTTTCTTTTTTTTTTTTGAGTGATTAAATGGTATTGGGTTTTTAATTTCAGTCTCCAAATGTTTACTTTAATTAAAGAAATTCAGTTGAATTTTGTATGTAGGTATTGTATCCTGCACCTTTTTGGATTTACTTATTAGTTCTAGGAATTTTTATGTAGATTCTTTGCATTTTCTATGTAGATAGTCATGTCAATATGACAATAGGGATAATTTTATTTTTTTCCTTTTTAATTTGTATGCATTTTATTTCCTTTTCATGCCATATTTTGCTATCTAGAACTTCCAGAACTATGTTGAACATGAGTGGGGAGACAGGGCATCCTTCCTCTGTTCTAAACCTTAGGGGGGAAGCATTTAGTGTTATACCATTAAGTAGGGTGTTAGCTGTATGATTTTTATAGATGCCCTATATGAAGTTAAGGAAGTTTCCCTCTATTCCTAGTTTTCTGAGTTTTTAATCATGACTGGGTGTTGAATTTTGTTAAATTTTTGTTACATTTTTTTCATCAATTAATATGATCATGTGATATTTCCTCTTTGGCCTGTTAATGTTGTGGATTACACTGATTGAATTTTGAATATGGAACCACACTTGCACCACCCCCCCCAGTAAATACCATGATGGTATATAATTCTTTTTATATATTGCTGAATTCTCTTTGCACATATTTTGTGAAGGATTTTTGTTTGCATCTATATTCATGAGAGATACTGGTCTATAGTTTTCTCTTTTTGTACTGTCTTTGTATGATTTCAGTATCAGGGTACCCCCATATAATGAATTGGGAAGTCTTCTGTTTTCTGAAAGAAGCTGTGTAGAATTGGTGTTAATTCTTTAAACATTTGGTAGAATTCTCTAGTGAAGCCATCTAAGCCTGGATATTTCTTTTTGGCAGTTTTTAAATTATAAATTAAATTTCCTTTATAAATACAAGGCTATTCAAATATCTTATTTCATATATCTATTTAATGATTGAATTAAGGTAGTTTGTACTTTTCAAGCAGTTGGTCAACTTCACCCAAATTGTCAAATGTATGTGTCTAGCGTTGTTCACTTTATTATCCTTTTGATGTCTGCATGTCCTGTGGTGATTTCTCCTGTTTCAGTGCTAAAATACTTCTAACTTCTGTTTTCTCACTTTTTTGGTCAGTTTTTCCAGATGTATATCAGTTTTATTGATCTTTTCAAAGATCCAGTTCCTTGTTTCATTGATTTTCTCTGTTGCTTTTCTTTTCAATTTCATTGATTTTTGTTCTCATTTTTATTATTTTCTTTCTTCTGCTTGCTTTGGGCATCTTTTGGGTAAACTCCTTTGCTCTGAATTCTATTTACCTGATATAAATTAGCTACTCCTGCTTTCTTTTGATTAATGTTTTGATTAATTTGTAATAAGTTTCTTATAGATAGCATATACATAGGTCGTGGGTTTTCATCCACTGTACCAATCTTTATCTTTTAATTGGTGTATTTAGACCATTTGCCTGTAATGTAGTTATTGATATATTAGGGCTTAAGTGTGCCATTTTATTTTTTGTTGTCTATTTGTTCTGTTTTCTTCTTTCTACTTTCTTGTGTAGATTACTCGAATGTTTTTCTTTTTAGAATTCCATTTGAATTTATCTATAGTGGTTTTTGTTTTTTGTTTTTTTGAGGTACGCAGGCCTCTCACTGTTGTGGCCTCTCCCATTGTGGAGCACAGGCTCCAGACGTGCAG
>NW_006771523.1:0-446 GCF_000442215.2 Lipotes vexillifer | reverse complement strand
AGCAGAATAACTGAGGCAGAAGAATGGTTAAGTGACCTGGAAGATAAAATAGTGGAAATAACTTCCGCAGACCAGAATAAAGAAAAAAGAATGGAGTCTCAGAGACTTCTGGGACAACATTAAATGCACCAACATTTAAATTATAGGGGTCTCAGAAGTAGAAGAGAAAAAAAAAGGGGGCTGAGAAAATATTTGAAGAGATTATACTGGAAAACTTCCCTAATATGGGAAAGGAAATAGTCAATCAAGTCCAGGAAGCGCAGAGAGTCCCCTACAGGAGAAATCCAAGGAGAAACATGCCAAGGCACATGTTAATCAAACTACCAAAAATTAAATACAAAGAAAAAACAGCAAGAGAAAAGCAACAATTAACTTTCAAGGGGATCCCCATAAGGTTAAAAGCTGATCTTTCAGCAGAAACTCTGCAAGCCAGAAGGGAGTGGCAA
>NW_006771522.1:0-213 GCF_000442215.2 Lipotes vexillifer | reverse complement strand
ATTCTGTTTGCCAGTATTTTGTGGAGGAATTTTGCATCTATTTTCATTGGTCATAGTGATCTATAATTTTCTTTTTTGTGTGATATCTTTATCTGGTTTTGGTATCAGGGTAATGCTGGCCTTCTGGAATGAGTTTGGTATTATTCCTCCGTCCACAATTTTTTGGAAGAGTTTGAGAAGGATAGGTTTTAACTCTTCTCTAAATGTTTGTTA
>NW_006771520.1:0-2470 GCF_000442215.2 Lipotes vexillifer | reverse complement strand
TCCCTGAGGAGGGCGACTACTGCGCAGAGGCAGACGCCGCGCTCTTCCCCTTCGAGGCTCCCCGGATCCTCCGGATCACCGAGCACTTCTCCTAGAGCAGCCCCTGAGGAGGTACCTGTACCCACTTCTCCCATCTTCGGGTGCCGACCGAACCACCACCCGGAAGTGCAAACGTCTCCGAGGTTCTTAGCGTCTTTTTTAGAACGCCTGCCGTTACTCTTTCATTCACCCCACGAACGATTCTTGGGTGCCTGCCCTTTGGCAGAGAGATGAACAAGACACGGCCCCTGTCCACATAAAGGATTGTAGGACTGGGTGATAAATGCTGTACCTCCTAGGGGCTGGAGGCGCGGGGGCCGGATAGAAGAAAGATGTCCCGGAGGGTAACGGCCCTGAGCCCGGCTGCTAGTTGCGGGCCATGTAGGGACTCAGGTGTTTGGTGGATGGAGATCTCCGGTTGGAGAACATTCCGGGTGGAAGGAAGGTGGCCGTCCCACGAAAACTCTCCGTCTGCAGGGTGCGTGGGTGCCTGGAGATGAAGCTGGAGAGGTAAGCAGAGGCGATCCTGAAGGGCTTCGTATGCATAAGAAATTTAAACAATGTCCTGAGTAGTCTAGACGGTATTTTAATCAGGAGACGTTAAGTCTGATTTGCACTTTAAAATGCAGCTGGCAGCCAGGCTGGGTTGGAGGAGGAAAACACGTTTAGGCTGTTACAGAATGGCGACAGTACGGAGGCAGAGGTGATCTGACGTCATGTATTCATTCGTTAGCTGTTTTTTCTCTTCCACTAAGATGTAACTTACATGGGGGAAGGACTGTCTGTTTAGTTCATTTTTCTTACTCAGCACTTAGAAGGGTGCCTGGTACACAGCAGACCCCTAACAAATGTTGGTTGGACGGATGAATAAATCAATTTGCGGTTGATAGGACTCCCTAACTAATTAAATAGTAGATGAAAGTGGGAAGTAGAAGAGACAGATCACTGAAGACTGGAAGAACACAAGCAGTGGAACCCTGTTTAGTGGGTGTTTGCTGAGAACTTCTGGGCTGACCACTGACAAGATGCTGTAAGGCAGAAGTCCAGAACAAGCTCCAATTTCTGGTGTAGTCAAGGGAGGGAATCTGCCACCAAGTACCACTTCTAGGTTTTAGTTCCACCAACAAAAAATGTCCGTTTCTTTTCTGCCCACTCACAGGACTGAATGTGAGAAGTACATAGTTCTTTGTTTTGTTTTGAGTATTATCAGCCACAGGCCTACAATCCAGATGACTATGACTTTAAGGCTGTTTATTATTATATTGATGTAACATAATATTGATGTGCCGTCATTTAATAAAACCATTCCTTGGTGCTTTTTTTGTTTGTTTACCTTCGCAGATATGCAGGAATGAATATCTTTTTTTTTCAATAAATTTTCTTTATTCAGCGTTACATTTTTTTAGATTTACCATGTTGACAAATGTGTCTGTACTTCCTTCATTTTCAATGTCCTATATTCATTTATATGTGTATATACCATAAAGTGTTCATTCTTAAATTCATATAAAAGGTATTTGGGTTGTTTCCAGTTTGAGGGTTTTTTGCCCATGTGCAAGTTTCTCACTAATGAATAGCTGGCAGTGGAATTCCTAGATCAGAGGTATTCATATCTTTTTTTTTTTAATTTTATTTTTTTATACAGCAGGTTCTTTTTTTTTTTTTTTTTTGAGCTTGGATTTTTTTTTGAATTTTATTTATTTTTTTAAACAGCAAGCTCTTATTAGTTATCCATTTTATACATATTAGTGTACACATGTCAATCTCAATCTCCCAATTCATCACACCACCACACCCACGCCCCGCTGCTTTCCCCCCTTGGTGTCCATACGTTTGTTCTCTACATCTGTGTCTCAATTTCTGCCCTGCAAACCAGTTCATCTGTACCATTTTTCTAGGTTCCACATATATGCGTTAGTATATGATATTTGTTTTTCTCTTTCTGACTTACTTCACTCGGTATGAAAGTCTCTAGATCCATCCACGTCTCTACAAATGCCCCAGTTTCGTTCCTTTTTATGGCTGAGTAATATTCCATTGTATATATGGACCACATCTTCTTTACCCATTCGTCTGTCGTTGGGCATTTAGGTTGCTTCCATGACCTGGCTATTGTAAATAGTGCTGCAATGAACTTTGGGGTGCATGTGTCTTTCTGAATTATGGTTTTCTCTGGGGGGGCCTCTCACTGTTGTGGCCTCTCCTGTTGCGGGACGCACAGGCTCAGCGGCCATGGCTCACGGGCCTAGTCACTCCGCAGCATGTGGGATCTTCCCGGACCAGGGCACGAACCCATGTCCGCTGCATCAGCAGGCGGACTCTCAACCACTGCGCCACCAGGGAAGCCCAGCAGGTTCTTATTAGTTACCTATTTTACACATATTAGTGTATACATGTCAATCCCAATCTCCCAATTCATCACACCACCACC
>NW_006771519.1:0-228 GCF_000442215.2 Lipotes vexillifer | reverse complement strand
GTGATGAAGGAGAAAAAACTACAACCAAGATTACTCTACCCAGCAAGGATCTCATTCAGATTTCATGGAGAAATTACAACCTTAACAGACAAGCAAAAGCTGAGAGAGTTCAGCACCACTAAACCAGCTATACAACAACTGCTAAAGGAACTTCTCTAGGCAAGCAACACAAGAGAAGGAAAACACCTACAATAACGAACCCAAAACAATTAAGAAAATGGGAATAGG
>NW_006771518.1:0-1949 GCF_000442215.2 Lipotes vexillifer | reverse complement strand
TTCCCTGGTGGCGCAGTGGTTGGGAGTCCGCCTGCCGATACAGGGGACACGGGTTCGTGCCCCAGTCCGGGATGATCCCATGTGCCGCAAAGCGGCTGGGCCCGTGAGCCACGGCTGCTGAGCCTGTGCGTCCGGAGCCTGTGCTCCACAACGGGGGAGGCCACGGCAGTGAGAGGCCCGCGTACCACAAATAAAAAAAAAAAAAGGACATAAAAATATGAAATGAGAGGTGCAAAGAAAGAACCCTGTGGATGTGGAGTGAAGTCGGACATACTGACATCAACTCATGATTTCTAAACTACATATATTCATGTTGCTATGAACATGTATATATGAACAAGTATACTTATGTATGTATGTGTATAGACATTCATATATTTTCTAGCTGTGTCACTGTAAGGGTCAAGAAGAGAACCCAGAAGCAACAAGGACACCTACCCTCCACCACCCAGGGATCTTGGTCTCTAATACTATTCTCCACAAGGACACAGGAGCGTGATTAAAAGAGCTCCACTGGGAATGGAATAAGAAAATGACCATTTTGGAATCATTACGGTAAAAAATTAGATCAGACAAGAATCATCAATGAATGCTAAATCTAGGGCAAATTGTGACAAGAACTGTGGTACCAGCATTGTCTCCCCCACAGACTGCTTACTGCTTGCAAAAGAAGGAAAAAAAACTATACAGTGGAGAAATCTGGCAACACCTTGGCCAAGTGATCAAAATTAACATCCCAGTGAGGAACAGAATACACCATGTGCCTCCAGAAGTTGTGCATCTTTCTCGGAGGATCACATCACCTGTGCAGTATTCCAGCCAAGAACGCATAACCACATTCTAACTGCAAGAAAACTTCAGACAAACAGAAAATGAAGAACATTCTAATAAGGGAGGGGAAGGGTTGTGTTCTTCAAAAATGTCAATGTCATAAGACAAAGGCTGTGGAAATATACCAGGAAAAGGGAGGCTAAAGAAAAATAATAACTACATGCAGTATCTGACCCCAGACTGGTTTCTGTTACAAGAAGCAAGGGAAATGCTGTGAGTGACCTTATTAGGTCAACTGACAAAATTGGAATATTTTGTCTGAATACAATAGATTTGTATCGACATCCATTTATGAAGCTTATAACTATACAATGGTTATATGAGAGAATGACCCTATAAAGCAGAAGTATTAAGGGAAAGAAGCACAATATATATAACATACCCTCAAATAGCTAAGAGAGAAAGAGAGAGAAGGAAAGAGTAAAAGCACACATGAATGCAAATAATAAAACCAGAGACTGTATCTGGCTAAAGAATATCTAGATGTTTTTCATACTCTTATTTTTGTAACTTTTGTAAATTGGAAAGTATTTCCAAATAAAGTTTTTTTTTTTAAGATAAATACTATGGAGATAGTTCTCTACTATGTTCAGAATATAATGGGCATATACCATAATTAACTGAAGGATTTTATAGGGAAATAGCAAGAGCTGAGGATGGAGGCTTAGATAAATTCCCAAAGGACTGTATACAAATACAAGAGAAGGGAGTTTGTACTTTTTTTTTCTGTAAGCCAGGGACCAGTAGCACAAAGGTTAGAACAGAAAAGAGGCTTGCTTAAAGGGGTATATTTAAGAAAATTTTCTAGCAAACCTTCAAGTAGGTAGAAACACTATAGATAAGAAGCAGTTAAGGGACATTTGGACAAACACAAACATGAAATTAAGGGGTCTTGGCCTAGAAAGCTAAGATTGGTAACAGAAAGTTGAACAAATACAGGGGACATGAAAACAGAAAACCAGATAAGGCCTGTTTACTAAATATATCAAAGCAGGGTAGGATTCAAAGATGACTCACATTTTAAGCCTAGCTAACCAAGAGAATGATGTTACCACGGCTTCCCTGGTGGTGCAGTGCTTGAGAGTCCGCCTGCCGATGCAGGGAACACGGGTTCGTGC
>NW_006771517.1:2832499-2843608 GCF_000442215.2 Lipotes vexillifer | reverse complement strand
CGCTCTTCTTTGCTTCCTTACTCCCTTCTCAGCCTCCATGGGCTGGCCAGAGGGTGTGGCAGGTGCATCTGGGCTCCAGGCTCCCCCTGAACGCACAGAACCCCTAAATAGGGAAGGAGAAGCCCCACAAATGGGGAAGGTTCCAGGTCTCTCTGCGGAGCTCCCCGAAGAAGGGAGGGCAGATCTACTTCCGCCGTCCTCTCCAGCGCGAGGCCTCCTTCTCTCCTCCTGCGTCCTCCACTGCTTTCTGCCTCCACGGAGCCTTCCCTTCCCCTCCTCTCCCCTGGGTGATTCCAAGCACAGATTCAGTCTCTCGGTGAGATGCCAACTCACATCCTCCTAACCCTCTCAGAACCTCGCCCTCCAACTCTACCAAGCCCGCCCCTACACAGGCCTAGGCCCCCATCCTGGGGAATGCTAGGGATTCAGCCACCTCAGGGTAGGCTGCTGCCCATCCCTCTGCATAGCAGTGGTCTCCATGGACCGGTGGACATCTTCACTGCCCCTGGCGCATCTACCTCCCCTCACACCCTAACTCTGAAGTCCAGCTAGATGCCACGTCCTCCTTCCTCTGCACCCCCACCCCATCCTGCCCCCATAACTCCTTCAGAGTGCATCTGACCCAGGCAGATGAGGGATCAATGCCAATCCAATAACGCACTTGTCTGCCCTCTGCAGCTACATTAAGCCTTCCCAGCAGCTGAGGAAGCACTCCTACTTCTGCCCATAGGTTTATCTAGTTGACCACATTATACCAGCACCCGCTTCCGCTCACCCCCTCTGATGGCGCCGGGGAGTCGCTCCAGGCCAGGCCTGGGAAGCTGGCTGAAAGCCCCCAATTGCCACACATCTACCCCACACTTCAGAAAGCCCACTTGGGGAGCAGGGATGCAAAAGGGTAGCCCCAATCCCTTGGCAGAGGGAGCCCAGAGATGGCTGAGGAGGTGCCCAAGGACACACAGCAGGCCCATATGAGTGTTCTGCCCCGGGCATCTTGGTCTTGGTCCAGGTCCAAGGTCAAGATCAGAGACATGTCAGAGGTCCAGGTTCAAAGTCCATGTCCAACGTCCAGTCCAATGTCCAGGTCCAATGTCCATGTCCAACCTTAGGTCTAGGACAAGGTCTGAAGTCTAGGTCCAAGGTCAATGTCCCAGGTTACAGGTCCACTCCAAAACTCAGAACAAATCCATGTCCAAGTTCAAGTTTCAATCCATGTCCGGGTCAATGATCAGGCTCCAGGATCAGGATCCAGATCCAATTTCTAGTCCAAGGTCATGTCCAGGTCTATTCTTAAGGCTGGCTGGTTCAAGTCTTAGAGCCACCAACAGCTTTCTCTGTGGCTCTGGACTAATCTTCCCTTACCTGAGCCTCAGTTTCTCTCTTATGAAAAAAATCAGTCAAACTTGATCTCTTTCAGCTCTGACCTTCTAGGGACCAAAAAAATCTGATTTTCCTAAGAACTAGTCACTGGGAATGTGGAAAAAGAGGGTCCATGTGGGATACTGAATCTAGGGCCCCTGGTCCCCCTTAAAGCCTGGGGTCACAAGGGGGACATGAGGGTCCCAGACTGAGTGTCCACTCTTTAGACAGTCTCAGTTTGTGGCTTCTGAGAGAGGACAGGAGAGTACATCAAGTCCCTATGGCAGCACAGCAATTTATATATCCCCATCTCACACACACACACACACACACACACACACACAGTGGGCAAATGGCAGTAAGAGCAGAGTGCTGAGGAAGGTCAGCTTCAACTGCCAGAGGCAAACCTGAGGCCAGAGAGATTACTTGCGCGAGACGACAAGGGCATAAATGGCAGAGACCGCATCACCCCTCCCTGGTGGGTGCTTCATCTCCATGTTCCAGGGATTCCCACAGCCTGGAGGCCTTCTGGGGGGCATGCAAGACGCTGCTGAGAGAGATGAGCCCCCCAGAACTCTTGGCCTCCTTCCAGCTGTGGTCTCCCCTGGGATGGAGTGTCCACTGCCAGCCTTTGGCTAGGAAGGGAAGTTGGCATGGGCACCTTCTGGGGCACAGAGAGGGTAGGGCAGAAAAGCAGGGGGTCTGGAGAGACAATGTGCATTATGCATGACAGCCAGTCTCAAGGAGGCCCAGAAAGGGCCCCAGAGACACCCTGCAGGGAGCAAGAGGCTGCTCCACCAACCAGTTCTGGGCAACTCCAGACCCCTAGCCACCATGCCTATCTCCACAACCCCTTGAAAAATCTTTCCTATTGATTCCTGCAGAGCTGTGGACCTCCCTGTGGGCCACGGGAATTGGGTCACAGTCAGGAAAAACCAGAATATGGGGGATTTCAGGAGGGAGGGATGGTGGGGAGGGGCCCTGGAATCCTCTCAACACTCCCTGGGTCTGAGTCAGTGGGCACGAGCCCCGCACCCTACAGCCCTGGTTATGTTGGGCCAGACCTCACTCTGCCCACCACTCATCTGTACTCAGGGATCCCCCCCCCTCAGTGGGCAGGTGTACCAGCTGCCAGGCCCTTAGAGGAGGTGGGTGTCATTTCTGGTCCAGTGCCCAGGGAACCGCTAACAAAGATGCTATAATAAGGGGAGGGGGAGGTACCCCCTTTGCCCAGCTCTGTGAGCAGACAGGAGAAACTATTTTTATCCTGCTTTGCTGCTGACAGACCTGGCTTTCTGCTCAGCTGGCTGGAGCTGATTCTCGAGGCCCGAGGCCCTGGCACAGCAAGACACAGCTCTAAATAAACTCATGCAGCAGCCCCTCCAGCCCCCCCACCTAGCAGGGCCTGGCCCTCCTCAGGAAAGTGGGCCACCTGGGAAGCTGGCCCGTTACTAGGCCCCTCTCTTCTTCTGCTCATCTTGAGACAGGGAAGTGGGATTTGGGCTGGAAATTCCCTGGAGGAAGTTTGCAACACTGGGAATCTGAGAGAGACTGGGAAAAAGAACACTGGCCTGGGAGTCAGGAGGCCAGCCTAGCTCTGGTGTGAACTTGCTTTGTGAGCTGGTCAAGTGTCCTCTCTGGGCTTCAGCTTCTGCAGAACTAGGGCACTGGGGCAAGTGACCACCACATTCCCTTAGACACAAGCTAACGTGCATAAAGCACCAAGCAGGGTGCCTTGTACACAGTAAGCGCTCAATAAGTGTTAGCCATTACTTTTATTGATCAATTACAAAGATTTACAAAGGGCTGGTGCATTTTCTAGAAGAATAGCTTCTCCCCACCCCCAATTCCCCATCATCCCGTCAGACACAGGCCAGCTTGGTGATAGTATTTGAAGAAACCCACCACCCTTTCCTCCCACCAATTGAAAATCTTCCCTCCCCTAGCAGGTCTCCATGCCTGCTCAGGGGTTTTGGAAAAAAAACACAGACTCTGGAGGGTTTTGAGCCTTACTCCTCCTCCAGTGACCTTGGCAACTCCTCTCCCCTCTCTGGGCCTCTGGGCTTGGCGCAGTGCCTGGCACACGGAGAGGGCGCAGGGGTAGCTGGAAGCAGTAGGAGCAGAAGTACTTTTCAGAGATGCCCCCACCCTCACCCCAAGGGGTCAGACAATTGGAAGAGGCAACGTCTGCAAAGCACCCAGCACCTGATTTCTCATAAAATTCCCTTGCAGAATTTTTTTTCCCTTGCAGAATTTTTTAAAAATATATTCTGGACCTTCAGTCTAAAATATCAAGACTCTTGAGCAGGTAAAACCAAATGTCATTCTCAGGTGACATGTACATGACATCTCTACATCTCCAAAGTGTTTCTAAGCCTTCCCTATAGCCCCACGTCACAGGAGTGGCTCTGTTCCCTATCCCTCAAATGGGGCACTGGAGCCCAGAGAGGCATTGTGACTTGCCCATGGTCACACAGCTGGAGTATGAGTGAAAGAGCCAGGATGAGAGCCAAGTCTCCTCTCTGAGTCCCTGGGCCTCCCTGCCTCTATCTGGACCCAAACAAGAGAGGCCTCTCTCACCCTGTTGGCTGGGGGACAAGCAGCTCAGCCTTCTACAGTCACCTGTAAGGCAGAGGAAGGCACCCAAAACTTGTCTGAGTTCCATGCACAGAGTCAGAAGAGCATTGCCTATAGTGTCCTAAAGGATTCTCCAGGCTTGAGGCCCAGAGAGGTGAGGTGGTTTGCCCAAGGTCACACAGCAGCCTAAGATACCCATGTGTGTTCCCTTCACTCTCTAGAAGATTAGAAGGATATCACTAGGAGATGTAGTGACAATAATAATGACAATAAAATTACAGCTTGAGAGGCTACTGTGTGCCAGGCATTGTACTAAGTATTTTACATCATTAATTCATTCAATCCTATTATGAGTTCCTTTATACAGATGTGGCACAAAAAGGTTAAATAACCTGCCCGAGGTCACATAGGTAGGGAGAGGTCTGTGGATCTGAGAATGAGATGGAGCTGATGGGGGTTGGGGGATGAGGGACAGGACAATGGGCATCATTGAGGGGTCTATTCAGCCACGACGCAAAGAGTGTTTTTAGAGCATCCCAGTCAACCTTCTTGTGGTAGAGGCAGAGTCCAGAAAGGTTAAGCAACCTGACCAAGGTCACAAAGTAAGTTAGAACCACCTCTGCCAACATGACCACATAAATTCTCATACAACCCTCCACTCCCACCCCACAACCCATGCCAAACTCCGCAGCTGCTGGCCATCATGTCTGGCCCCACAGTTCCTGTCTGGAAGGCAATTTCACATCTGTCCCTAAGCTGAGGAAGAGCCTTTGTTTGAGGCGCCCCTATTTCTACAATATATAGAGATCCCAAGCGACGAGAAAGGTGCTGCAGTACTACAGGCTACCACCAGAGGGCACCACGGAAAGAGGGCCCTGCTGCAGCGAGGACTGCCCGGTCCATTGAGCTCCTACCAACGTGCGTCACCAGAATTTTTCTAACCAGACCATGAACCAGAAATTACAGTGCCCCAGGTTGGAGCTGCAAAATGTGTCTGTGCAGTTGCCAAGAAAACTGCAGCACAGAAACCCATCTGGGGAGATTGTTATTATTATTCATAATAACAGCCAACATGTGCCAGGCACTGGGTTGGAATCCTGTCTCTAAGTTACCAGACTGTGCAACCTTGGGCATGTTACCTAACTACCTTATGCCTCAGTTTCCTCATCTGTAAGATGGTACCAACCTCAGAGTCATGAGGGTGGGATGCATTCGTGTGTAGAGCTTTTAAATAGTATCTGACATATAAGTGCTCCAGGAGTGTTGGTTATTATTTGTTCACTTTTCACTAATTGTTTGCTTATTCAAGGACTCTGTACTGCAAACTGTATGAGTTAGGTGCTTTTATTTCCCCCCATTTCACAGCTGGGGAAACAGAGGCACAGAGAGGTCAGTTTGTCCAAGATCACACAACTGGGAATAGTAAAACTGGAACTCAATCCAGGTAGTCTGGTGCCAAAATTGTGCTCTTAACCAATATGCCATCCTTCCTTAATAACAGCACATGCAAGCCACTGGCCACATGATCAGTGACCCCCTCCAAATGCATTCTATACTATCCCCATACCCAGAGAAAGGAGCAGAGATGCAGAAAGATGCACAACTTGCTCCAGGTCACCCAGCTACCATCAGTGTCGGGAATCAAGTTGTCCCAAGACCAAGGAGACAGAATGGTCTATGGCAGACCCTGCTGGGCCGGGGATTGAGGCTGGCCTGGCAGATCTTTATCTCCCATTCACCACCCATTTCACAAATACTTATCAAGTGTCCACTAGCTGGGGCACTGGGGATAGGAGGTGAACAACCCAGCCATGGCCCCTTCCTCAGGGACCTCCCAGCATGTGGAAAACAAGGGGAGCAGTGCGGTGGGTTCCAACTCTTGTTCCACCACTACCACTTGAGCAAGTACCACTACCACTCTGAACCTCAGTTTTCCTTATCTGGAACACAGGTATTTTTGTGATGATTCAACGAGGTGATGGGAGTGAAGTACTTTGCACAGAGCCTGGCACTTAGTAAGTGCTCAGTAAATATCAGCTAGTATTATCATTATCATCAGTAATTACAACAGGAAGAAATACAGAAGGAGAAAGAGGGAGTCTGGAATGCCCAACAGGTACTCAACTCAGTCTGAAACAATACTCCTTGAACATTCTGGGGCTTTAGTACCAGGCCTGATTGGAGTGGGAGGTAGGGGTACCTCCAGACCAAAGGAGGGGAAGATGGGGTGCTGAGAGGCTGAGCACCCCCCATTATAAAGCTGCCACCACCAGTACCCTCTCTGCATCTGACTGCAGTGCTCCTCCCTACTGAGTCCTCCACCCCCGCAATCCCCAATCATTTCTGTGTTCAGAAGGCCCTGTGTAGGCAGCTGAAGGGACAGAGGGAAAGAAAGGGTACACCATTGCTTTCCATGTTGGGGGACAGTCTGCACACAGACTTCACCCTGTGACCATCCCAAAGTGCCCTATGAGAGGCAAAAGCATGAAGGCTGAATCAGGCAGACTGTTTAAGGGGACGAAAGCTCTGAATCCAGTTCCCTGCTTACAACAGAAACTCTCCTGGGAGCCCAGGCCCCAGGGTCTTCAAGGAGGGTGCTGGGACCACACAAGGCCCAGGGAAGCAGAGACAAATCAGGGTGGCCCCTGCCCTTGGAAAGCCCCTGTCGAATGCCCTGGGAGAGCCCTGGCCCACCCACCACCAGTCAGTGGATCCCAAAATGGAAAGGATTTCTGGTCCAACTCTAGAGGGGAGCGAGGGGCGGGGTGGGGGTGGGGGGCGGGAATGAATCTCACAGGGGGACTCCAGAAGGTTTCTAGTGGAGCAGGGAGCAAAACAGGCTTGGGAGCAAGTACAAGGAAGTTCCCTTCTTGGAGCATCTATTACATGCCACATACGTGACCTCTTTTAAATCCCCCAGCAACCCTGGGAGGTGAGTCTAACAGGATTGTGATTCTTTCATACAACATATATTCTTTGCACGCCTCCTTTGAGCCAGGCACACAGATCCCACCCGGGAAGCTCACAGCCTGGTGGGGGAGGCAGACAATTAAATAATCTTCAGTGAAGTTGCTTTTTCAAGCAAGTAAAAAGCATAATTATAATAGGTAACATTTATATAGCAATTACTGTGTGTTCTCTCTCTCTCTATTTCCTTATATGTAAAATGGGGATTAAACAGGATCTACTTCATAGGGTCTGTGATGATTAAATGAGTTAACATGTGTAAAGCATGGCGGCAGAGCTTGGCGCACAGGAAGTGCTTAATGCATCATTCTTCTCATCACTTTACTCAGTCCTTCCAAAGACCCTGGGAAGGAGTGTCCGATCATAAGCTCCATTTTGCAGATGAGGAAACTGAGATTCAGGTAAGCCCTAGGACTGGAACTGGCAGAATGTTGCTGGAATAAAGAAAGCCTGGACTTTAGCGTCAGGCTGCCAAGGTTTGGATCCTGGCTCCATCAATTACTAGCTGTGGGCTTAGACTATACGCCTCAGTTTCTCTATCTGTAAAGTGGGTGCAATAATAATATCTTCCTTGCGTGGCTGTGAGCATTTGACAGTCAACACAAAGCCAGTAGAACTTGACCTCACCGCGCTCCACGAGGGTGGGGTGATTTTTATTGCGGCCCACGGAAGAAGGATCCAAACTCGGGCAGCCTGACCCCCAGAGCACAGGTGCAGGACAGCGACTGCTATCGTACAAGCAGCCGTCACTTCCCTACAGCGGCCACGTGGACGCCTCGCGGGCGCCTCACCTTCCCCGCTTCCGTCTCGCCCCCTCCAGGTTACGCCCCGCACTGCCTGCCCTCCAGCAGCTACGATGCGGACCAGAAGCCGGGCCTGGACCTGGGGCCGGCCGAGCCCGCGTACCCGCCGGCGGCGCCGGAGGAGTACAGCGACCCCGAGAGCCCGCAGTCCAGCCTGTCGGCGCGCTACTTCCGCGGGGAGGCGGCCGTGACCGACAGCTACTCCATGGACGCCTTCTTCATCTCGGACGGGCGCTCGCGGCGGCGGCGCGGCGGGGGCGGCGGGGATGCCGGGGGGGCGGGGGACGCCGGAAGCGCTGGGGTACGCGCGGGACGCGCGGGGGCGCCGGCGGGCGGCGGGCACCGGCACGCGTGCGCCGAGTGCGGCAAAACGTACGCTACGTCGTCGAACCTGAGCCGCCACAAGCAGACGCACCGCAGCCTGGACAGCCAGCTGGCGCGCAAGTGCCCGACGTGCGGCAAGGCTTACGTGTCCATGCCTGCGCTGGCCATGCACGTGCTCACGCACAACCTGCGCCACAAGTGCGGCGTGTGCGGCAAGGCCTTTTCGCGGCCCTGGCTTCTGCAGGGCCACATGCGCTCTCACACGGGCGAGAAGCCGTTCGGCTGCGCGCACTGCGGCAAGGCCTTCGCCGACCGCTCCAACCTGCGCGCGCACATGCAGACGCACTCGGCCTTCAAGCACTACCGCTGCCGCCAGTGCGACAAGACCTTCGCGCTCAAGTCCTACCTCCACAAGCACTGCGAGGCCGCCTGCGTCAAGGGGGCCGAGCCGCCCCCGCCACCCCCCGCCGGCCTCGCCAGCTGAGCCTCCCGCTATTCCCGGGGCCCCCCAACCTGCGCCCTCAGCGTCCCCCAGCTGCGTTCCCCTGCCCACGCCCGTCGTGGGGACCCTGCTCCCAGACCGGAACTTTTCTCTCCAGCCCCTAACCCAGAACTCGCTTCCGGCACTGACTTCCCCAGTACATCCCGACCCACATCGTCCTTACCGGCTACCAAGACTCGGACCTTGACCCCTTGTCCACGCCCTCAAGGCTCCCAACTCAGGCACCAGGTCCGCACCTTTCCCGGGCCCTAGAGCCGGAATTTTCTCCCCCCTCCCCCCCAGACTCTGCACCTCTCCCCTTCTAACTTGCAGACCTTTCCTCTAATTTCTGAGCTGAGTCTCAGACCGGTTCTCTACTGGAGCCCACAATGTAAGGCTTAAACCCCCCTTTGACTCACGCCTGCAATGGATGCCCCATCCACACCAGGACACAGACCTGAGGGATCTAATCTTCACTCCTCTTGGAGTCCCCACTCTGTCCGTGATCCCCTCCTCACCTGGGCTTTAGGTCCAGCCATTCACACGCCGCCACCCCACCTTCTTCATCCTCGGAGGGCCTCCTCACCCATCCCCACCCCTACTCTCTCCAGATCCCTCATTCCACTAGCAGCTCTCACCCCTCTGAGTTCACCTAACGTGGGGCAGACTTGAGGGGCAGTTCAGGGCCCTGCCCCCTAATGTAGCCCCTCTCTCACCCGGGAACAGCCTCTCCGCAGATTCTCTGAGCACTTTCCCCACCCACAGGATTACAGGCACCTCTCCTTACTCGTTGGGGTGAGGCCTGGGGCACCTCACAAATGCCCTTCTCCCCATCCGGCTGGGCCTCTCCAGTTTATTTATTTGTGTATTTATTGATTTATCTATTTATTATTCTATTTAATCTCTTGGCTTCACCAGGGATGGTCTGGCTTTCCCAGCTGGACTGGGAGGTCAGGGAGCCAAGCAAGGAGAGGCACAGCAAAGGCCATAGAGGGCTGCCCGCCACCCCCACACACCCCATTTCAGGGAGTGAGGGAGAAGCCCCACCCTCATCAGAGCCTGAACTTGCTGGGGAAGGGGGCGCGAGAATGGGAGGGATAGCCTGATGACCCTCAACTGGGGGATGGGGGACATCAGGAGGCCCAGTCATGGGGCAGGTCCTCATCCTCCTGAGCCTTCTATTCCCACTCCAGGGAGACCGGAGGGAGGAGCCTCCTCGATATGTTTCCTATTTATTCCTCTTCTCGAGGGACCCCAGGTTCCAGGGACCGACTGAGCCCCGGACCCGCTGGGGCCTCCGGCCCGCTCCGCTCCACGGGAGGAGCGCTCCCTCCCGGCCACGTCTATGCAACTCTCCCGGGCAGAGGGGCCGGGGCTGCCAGCTGCCCCCATTGGCCGCCACTACCTCCCCCGCCGCGCTTCTGCATGCCCGGGCGAGGACCGAAGCACACACCTCCATGCTCGCGGACCCCGGCCCCCTCTGCTTTAAGCACACGCCTCTGCCCCATCTCTAGGCGCTCAGCTCGGGGCAGGAGTCCCGGACTCTCGGACCCTCCCCCTCTCCCCTGAGCCGCAAAGGAGGGTGGAGGGTGGAGGCTGGAGGGGCCTCTGGAACAGGGGCACTTCTCTAGGGCTTCTCCCCTCCAGGCCCACCCGGGGAAGCGAGGCGGCAGGGATGCGGAAAGGGAGAGGGGTTTCAGAATCAATTACGGAGGGTGTTGATCCTGTAAATAGGAACTTCCGACAGCAATAATTTTCCATGCATGCTAAGCCTTTTGGCCATATTTTGTATGAGCGCTTGGCGCTCTCCCTCCCTCCTCCTCCCCCATCTCCGACCCCAGACCCCCATGCCTTCCAAACCTCCAGCAGTATTACCTGTAAGGCAATTCAGGGATATTAAAGGGACTTTGGCCACTCACCAGTGCCTCTAGACCTTGTGATGGGGACGGGTTTGGGTGGGGGGCATCTGAGAGGCAGCCAGGTTTTTTTCACTCAATTTCCCTCCCTGTAGTCTGACCAGCCTGTAGCTGCCACCATCAGTCACACAGTTCCAGGGGTCCCTTGGCATCCACAAGGTCCCAGGCATCCTCAGTCCTAAACAGTCCTCAAATACTGGGGTTGCAAACTGAAAGGCTTCAAGACCCAGATTAATAACATAAGGGAATGAAGCACGTTTCCCTAAGACATTAGGGGATGGTTGTGCCTGTGACTGACAGGAAACGGCGTGTCTCACCTTAAAGAATTGCAATTCAAATTAACTGCACCTGCCAAACAAATATAACCGTGGGTCAGATTTGTCCCTTGACAGCCAGTTTACAAGCCCTATATCCCTCCCCACTTCACCCTCTGCTGCTCTGGGTGTGGGGGTTCTGGCCAGCCCTAGTGGTCATACAAGCAGCAAGTACATGCACGCAAAAAGGCTAACTTTGGGGCTTCCCTGGTGGCGCAGTAGTTGGGAGTCTGCCTGCCTATGCAGGGGACGTGGGTTTGTGCCCCGGTCCGGGAAGATCCCACATGCCGCGGAGCGGCTGGGCCCGTGAGCCATGGCCGCTGAGCCTGCGTGTCCGGAGCCTGTGCTCCGCAACGGGAGAGGCCGCA
>NW_006771517.1:2823825-2832435 GCF_000442215.2 Lipotes vexillifer | reverse complement strand
GCAGGCAACATTGTCCCAAAACAATGTGCTGCCCCTAGAGCCTGTGAGCTACCTGTCACCAAAACTATTCAGGAAGACAGTGGACAATCAGTCCATCCTCCTTGCCAGCGGGCTTGGTGATCTTTCAAAATACAAATCCTGCCTTTGCCTTACTAAAAACTTCCCTGGGGACTACTAGCACCATGCCACTTAACTCCAACCCCCCCGCACAGACCCACGGGGTGGGGGGAAGGGGGCTGTGTGCTTTGAGGGCCCGATGCCAGGCTGGGGGCTTGGGGGTGTAGGCTGGAACTCCCATCTTCTCCCCTTGGGCCACCTTTCGGTTTTCTTCCTTTTGTAGGCAGTGCACTCAGCTTTTTTTTTTTTTTTTTTTTTTTTGGCCACGTGGCACGGCTTGTGGGATCTTAGTTCCAGACCAGGGATCGAACCCAGGCCCTCGACAGTGAGAGCACGGAGTCCTAACCACTGGACTGCCAGGGAATTCCTTGCACTTTTAGAACCTGTCCATCTTTCCTTTCACACACCTCTGGACAGGCTGGCTGCATCCTGAGCTATGTGCCAGGTGTCTCCAGCAATGACAGCACTGTGGAAATCCCCTACAAAGTTTCCAAAGCAGGTTTGAGGGGCCCAGGCACCTGATGCCTTCCCTAGCCATCCACCCCCAGTTCTCCGTAGCTACACACTGCCCCTGATTGGCTGTTGCATCAATTACATTTGTTTCAGGTCCAGGGAACAGAACCCACTCTAGATCAACATTTTATAGACATCTAATATGTCATCTTGTGACCTTAAAGGGAAACAGCCCTAGCACGAAGCCCACACAGCCTAGACAGCAGAGCAGAGATGCAAAAGCCTGTGTCCCTGTTACCTGCAGCCCAGAGCACCTCATTTAGCATATCATCCAGTCTGCTTTTCACGGCTCTCTCAAAGGAAGCCCTCCAGGATGCAACTCCGGCTCTCCGCTGCCCTGTCTGGCTGCTCCGTCCAGCATCTTTGCAGCCTTACCTTCCTATGCCCAAGGAAGGAACCCACTTCCTGTTCCTTCTTCTGTCGTGGTTTGTGCTCCTCAGGGTTCTCTCCCAGACTCCTCCTCACTGTGTATTCTCATGAGGCAATCTCATCACACCCATGGCTTCAGTTTTCACCCACATGCAGATGACTTGCAAATTTACATTTGTGATAAATGTAATGTAATTTACATTTACATTTTCATTTCTGACCTCCTCTCTGAGCCGCAAATCTGCCTGCAAACCACTGCCACATGGATATCCCAAAAGTACCATAGGCCAGCCTGAGTCTGAAGCCATGATTTGGTTCTCTCCTGCGTCTGTCTCCCCTACCCTTCCATCCAATCCATCAGGTTCTGTTTATTTTTCCTCTTCGTCTTCTCAGTCTCCACGCTAGTCCATAGCTACCATCATCTCTTACCTGGACAACTGGACCAGCCTTCTTACTGGTCTCTCTGGATCCATTCTACCTCCACCACCTCCCTCCCTCTCTCCACAGTGACCACAGGGATCTTTTAAAAAATGCAGATCTGATCATGTCACTCCCATTCCCCTTCCCTGTCTGAATGCTTCAATGACTTCCCACTGTGTGGGGGGGGAGCGGGGAGAGGAACCAGCTTTCAAAGACCTGCCTGATCTGACTCTTTCCATCACTCCAGCTGAACCTTCAGCCATGAGCCCCTTTGCTCTTTGAGTTCCAGCCACCTCTGTTTAGCAATTTTGCTCCCTCCTACCACAGGGGCTTTGCATAAGCTGTTCTCACCACCAGTAACATACTCCATTTGCACTGCCATTACCACCACTGTTGACTAGTTATTGCCTTTTCATCCTTCATCTCTCAGCTGGATGATCACTTCCCCAAGGACCACATGATCTTGGTTCACAGCACTTACCATCAATGCACACTTTCCCTTTAATCAGTGTGATTATTTGGTTATTCTCTGCCTCCCCCATTAGATTAAAGCTTCATGAGAAAGGGACTTACAGTGCCTTTTTGCTTATCATTAAATTTCCTGGGTCTAGTGCAGTACCTAGCCAATAGCAGATAACCAGTAATTATTTTTTTAATGAACTATACACATTTAAGTCATAATAACGGTGGCTTATGCCTAAAAAAAAAAGTCTTTGTCCCTCATAGCCATAGATGATTGGTTCAGATGTGAGCATCTGACTGGAACTTGGAAATTTCCTCTCTCCCTCTCTGAGTCATAAGACCTGTAATTTGAGAGCTGTGGCTCAGATTGCTAGCTACTTATCAGCATACATTCTCTCCCTCCTTAGTAAGAGAACTCCATTGTTAGCTGAGCACATTGCCACATTGAATGAAGACTACATATCCCAGCTGCCCTTGCAGCCAGTGGTGGCCATGTGACCAAATTCTGGTCAATGACATGCAAGGGAAAGTGTTATGTGGAACTTCTGAGACAGCGCCCTAAAAAGGAGGGGGTTATATCTTTGCCTTTCCATTTCTCCACCTTCTTCCAGGCTGGCACTTCAGCAGCAGTCTTGAACCAGGAGGTGATGCTGAGAATAAACACCTTACTCTAAAATGATGGAGTTGACAGAAAGGGCCTGTGCCCCTAGTGACTGCGGAGCAGTCACCCCAGCCCTGGACTCCCTACTTCCAGCTTCTCTTTCATGAGAGGAAACACATTAGGGTGTTTTAAGCCTCTCTTGTCAGGCTTCTCTTACTAAAAGCCAAATATAATCCCTGTTGACAGCCACGTTCCTGTTATGTGGAGGTAGTCCCTTCGCCAAGCGACAGAAAAAAGTCTCTGAACCCACTTTTCCCTGAGGCCCAGCTTCACCCCACAGTCAAGGGCATAACCAAGTGTTCCATTTTCATTAAGCTAATTCCCGTTGGCTTTCTTCACCTGCAAGCAAGGGTCTGGGCAAATACGTTGAGACTCTAGTCTAGAACTGCAAACACAGAGAGACCTTCGAGATCTATTCTTAATTTAAAATGTAATCAAACAGCTCATATTTATTGAGCACTTACAGTATGTTGGGCACTGTTCTGAGGACTTCACCTACATCACTTCTTTTCATTCTCTCAACAACTCTACAAATTAGGTGCCATTATGATGGCCATTTTGAAGGTTAAGAAACCAAGGCACAGACAGGTGCCTGGCCCAAGGTCACATGTCTAATAAGATCTGTGTAATTTTTTTAAATTTTATTTTATTTTTTGCGGTACGCAGGCCTCTCACTGTTGTGGCCTCTCCCGTTGCGGAGCACAGGCTCCGGACGCACAGGCTCAGCGGCCATGGCTCACGGGCCCAGCCGCTCCACGGCATGTGGGATCTTCCCAGACCAGGGCACGAACCCGTGTCCCCTGCATCGGCAGGCAGACTCTCAACCACTGCGCCACCAGGGAAGCCTGTAATTTTAACCCAGGCAAGGTGCAGAACTATTGGCGATGACCCATGAAATTCCCCCTTTGCCTTAGTTTTGGCTCCCCGGTAGCAAAGGCTTGAGTGCAAGTGGTTTATTTCGGAGGTGATTCCAGGAAGCAGGAGTGAGGGGGCAACCTCCCGGCAGGAGTGTGCCGGGGGGTTGTTGCTGCAGCAATGGGGCTGGGTACTGCTATTCTCTGAGAAGTGTCCAGAAAGGTCCAAATGGTCTGGCATGCTTCTCACAATTTTCCACCTATGACAATGGAAGACTGGCTTTTATTCACCAGCTCCTGTCCCCATCAACCAACACCTCTGGGAGACTCCCACAGGGATGGAAAATATGGAAGACACTGCAAGCTTGAGCTTGGAAGCCAGTGGTGCTAGGTGAGTCTGGGTTTGCATGGACCTTCCCACCACAACTTCAGTTGAAATCAAAAGTGGGCCAAGGGGCTGTGCCACTGACACCCAGGTCTTTGCTCTGCCCTTTCCTCATTGACAAAGCTCACATTTGTTCAGACATCCACCCATCACTTAACCCATCCGGGGCCTCAAAGGAGGCTGACCCCAGGGGTGTGGCTGATTGGTCTCCTCCAAGCCAATCACAGTCATCCCAGTGGGAGACAGGTTCCAGCACCCATACTTAAGCAGCTCGGAACGTGGTATGTTCCTGGAGAATATTATTAATCCCGGGTAGTCATGTTATTCGAGCTAGCTCAGTCAGACCAAAGAGAAAAGCTTTAATTCCATCTCGCTATGGGAGAGGTTCTCTCTCTCTTCTCCTGGATGTGAACTGCTATAGACTGAATGTTTATGTCCCCCTAAAATTCATAGGTTGAAGACTAATATCCAACATGATGGCATTTGGAGGTAGGACTTTGGGGAGGTGATTAGGTCATAAGGATGGAGCTCTCATGAATAGGATCAGTGCCCTTATAAGAAGAGACCCCAGAGAGCTCTCTCACCCCTTCCACTGTGTGAGAACACAGCAGGAAGATGGCCATCTATGAACCATGAAGTGGGCTCTCTCCAGATACCAAATCTGCCAGCACCTTGATCTCAGACTTCCGGCCTGTAGAATTGTGATAAATAAATGTTTGTTGTTTAAGCCAGCCAGTCTAAGGTATTTTGTTATAGCAGCCTGAGCTGACTGACAGGAACAAAGAAGGAGGCTGCCCCAGTTGGCACTGGCAGTCATCTTGTGACTATGAGGAGAAGCAGTTAAAGTGTGGAGCCACCTCAAGGCCCCAAGGAGATGCTCAGCAGGTACCAAAGCTGTAGAAGAAAAAGGCAAACTTTCTGCATAAAATAAGAACAGGAACTTAGTGATTGGTAGAAGGGAAAAAGAGGAGTTGGAGAAGAAAACAGAAAGTGAGAATGGGACCAAGCAACATGGCAGAATTCTGTAAGCCAAGCCGTAGAAATGGACAAGAGCATTTTAGGGGTAGAGTAATGTTCCTTTTGTGGCACAGAAATCCTTTCCTCTTTCCAAACACTCAGGAAAGTCCTCTGCATAGCTGATTACCTGATGTATAAGATTCTTTGTCAAAAATGAAAGGGAAGGGGAAGAGTAGGGAGCCCAGGAGCAGAACGGGGAGAGCAGGTAACTAGGGCCTTTGGTTGCAAACCACAAACATGGACTCTGGCTGGTTTGGACAGAAAAGGCATTTTTCGATGTCCTGCCCCTTATTCCCTTGGGCCACCTCTGAAGCAGGAAGCTTCCTCCGGGTCCTCAGGTGCTTGCTCAGTCCGAGTATAGAGCAGCCCATAAATGGCAAAGGCTTAACATCCTGAGGCCACCCTCAACGAGTGAGGGACAGGAGTCAGTGGATAAAGATACACAGCCCACCTGTCGGTCATGATTCTGATGCATGATGCTTCCTCTCAGAGTCTCCAGCAAGAGTAAGCCCCACTTAGCCACCATGTTAACCTGCTCATCAGAATCCCCGGTATTGGCATTTCTCCCTTCCCCAGTCCTTCCTGGGATCACGTCCTACAGCAGACTGTCTTCCAAAGGTGGTCACAACAATATCTCCCTTGTGGAAACAAGCTCTTTTAGAACCATGCTACTCCTCCCATCAAGAGATGGAATCTCTGTACCTTCCCCTGAGCCTGGTGGGGGCGAGTGGTGGTGTTGTGACAGCTCCCACAAACAGAATGCCACAGAAATGATGCCAATATGACTTCCAGGACTAGACTGGAAAAGGCCATGGAGCTTCTGCCAGGTTCTCTTGTTACACTCATCCTTGGAAGCCAGCTGCCATGCTATGAGCAAGCCCAGGGCACGTGGAGAGGCCCCGTGGAGGTGTTCTGGCTGATAGGCAGGATGGTCCAATGCATGTGTAAGTGAAGTCACCTCCAGATGATTCTAGCCCCAGCCATCAAGTCACCCCCAGCTGATGGCCCAGATGTTTCAGAGAAGAGACAACCAGTCCCCACTGTGCCCTGTCTGAATAACTGACCCACAGAATCTGTGAGGATAATAAAATGGTTGTTTTATGTCACTACATTTTGGATCAGTTTATGTTACAGTGATAATAACTAGAGCAGCTCCCAAATATAACTACCTGCACACAAGTCCTAGTCTCAGGGCCTATGTTTAGGAGAATTCAAACTAAAACAAAAGGATATTGTGTAGATCCCAGAATTTCTCCAGCTTCCAGTCCCAGGCTTACATTAGCCTCAGTGGAAGGTACCTCATCTTAATCCCAACACAAGGCTTAAGTCTCCATCTCATTGGTTTAGGGACAAATGGGCCGATATAATAGAACCGCTGATTGGGCAGGTCCTCTTTCCCCTCAGTTCTCCCCCTCCATGGGGTCTGCCCAAGGACCATACAGGAAAACTAGGTTGTAGCACCAGGCCTTGCCAGTTCTGTTCAGGGATCAGAGGCCATGAGCTTCAGGGGAGGGTAAATCCTCTTGAGCACAGAGGTGAATGCCAATTAAGCTAAGCCAATCAGGGTAATTCCACTCCCCTTGCCAGGGATTGGTTTAGGCATGGAAATGTGATATAATCTTGCCAATGAGACATGAGGCAAAGGCTCCTGGGCAGGGAGGTGGGGAGGTAGGGGATGGTTACTAAAGCTTTCTTCACTCTTAAAAAGAGGCACAAAGGGATGTCGATGTCCTAACTTCCACCTTTGAAAGCTGTTGTATGTTATGCTTGGAGCTACAGCTACCATCTTGGGACCATGAGGGGCAAGGCTGAGGATAAAAACCAGAATATGGAGGAGGATGGTACAAAAAGCTGGAAAGAACCTGACGTTGTTCAACTGCCTCTTCACCAATCTCGGATATGTCTACCTCCAGACATCTTAATTATGTGAAAATACAAGTCTTCTTAATGCTTAAGCCATTTTGAGTTGAATCATAGGTCTCTCAACATACAGAATTTGTTGCCAGGAGTGGGGGTCTCACTGGGCATACCATGATGAGAGATTCAGGACAAATCTCCATTTTTCCATCCTAGAAGCTGTTCCCCCTGCCTCTTCTTGCTTTCTAAAATTAGGAAGTGCTTCTAAGAGGGACAATTTCCCTCTTGAAATTCTCTAATTCTCAATAATTCTGGGACTGAGGTGTGGGTGTTAGCTCTACATCCTGAAACAAAGTATGGTTTAGGTGCTCAGAGGGGTTATATTGTGGAACTGCAGAAAGAGAAAGGTTCAAGTCAAATTCATAATGGCCTCAGCATTCCAAGGTTTGCAAGAGATTGAAAACCCAACATGAATGATCTTCAACAGCAAAATGGGGTATTGCACAATTCACAGAGCACTTATTATGTGCTTCGTCCCAAATCACACTCAACAACTTTGAGTGATGGGCAGCATTACCCCATTTTGCAGAGGCTTCAGGAAGTGTCCGCAACTGGCCAGTGCAACAGCCGCCCAGCCCGCCCCCAGGGATAACTTCTCTGGTTTTTCTCCAGCTGAGAAGGCGAGTATGCATTCCCCATGCATGTGACAACCAGGGTGAGAAGAACCACCAAACCAGACTTGCCTGTCTTCAGCCAGGTCTGGGGCTGTGCCACCTCCCTGCTTTTGCTCAAGCTGTTTAGCTGGAATATCCCTCCTATCTACCTTTTATTCAGCACGTTTTATATGCCAGGTACCTTTCTAAACACTTTATGTGTTATTCTCATTTACTCTCCCTGGCAATTGAGAGAAGAAACCGAGGCACAAAGAAATTGAGTACCCCCCCACACACACACACACACACACACACACACACACACACACACACACACGTCACACAGCTAGTTGATGATGCAGCCAGGATTTAAATCCATGCCATTCAAGTGATTCCAGATCCTACACCCTAAACCATCACCTGCTTCTTCCCTCTCACTCTCCAGGACCAAGCCATTTTCCAGTGTGAATACCACCCCTCCAGGGAAACTTTCCTGGTGCTCTCAGTCAACACGGCCTCTTCTTCTGCACTCTGGGTGTCTGTAATGAAACCAGTCACCTTACTTTTTTTTTTTTGGCCTCACAGTGCAGCATGTAGGATCTTAGTTCCCTGACCAGGGATCGAACCCACACCCCTTGCATTGGAACCGCAGAGTCTTAACCACTGGAAGGCCAGGGAAGTACCCCAGTCACCTTCCTTGGTTACCACTATGTAAGCACTGATTTACCCCCAACCCTGCCCTCTATCAGCCATTATCGCTGAGTGTCCTCACAATCTCCTCACAACCATTTTATAGAAGGCTGATGCTCAGAGAGGTTAAGGAACTTGACTGAGACCACACAGCTAGTGAGTGGCCAGATGGGATCTGAACCCAGGTCAATCTGTGCCAAAGCCGTAATATTGCCATAGATGCTGATAAACACTTGAGATTTAAACCAGGAGCCTACCTTCCTCTGGCTCCAGAGGACACTGGGTGCTGAACCTGGGCTCAAGGGGATGGAGAGTTTTAAACAGACGAGTGGGGATGGCAATCAGCATGTTTGGACCTAAGTCATCACCACCACCCCTTGCAGCTTTGATGTCCTCATCTGTAAGCAGGTGTTTAGTGGCCTGGGACTCTGAGCTCAGATAATCTGACTTTCATTTTCAGCGGCCCTATCTTGGACAAGTGCTTCAACAGTCACACCTACTTCCTAGTGGCGCTGTGAGGATACAACGAGACTATTATTGTGGAACTCCAGGGCAGTGCCCACACACTGTCAACATGATTCCAAAAGGCTCCTTGTTACAGTTACTTTTGCT
>NW_006771517.1:2807362-2823654 GCF_000442215.2 Lipotes vexillifer | reverse complement strand
AAAAAAAAAAAAAAAAAAAAAAAAAAAAAAAAACCTCGCTGTGCCTCAGTTTCCTCATCTGTAAAATGGGAATAATAATCATACCTAGCTTGTAGGGTTGTTTTGAGGTTTAAATAAGTTAATGTACGTTTAAAGTGTTTAGAACAGTGCCTGACACAGCACCAGATTCAGCAGATTCGTAGTATTTCGAATGTCATTGGTATTATCACCACCTCCACGACTATTACCGCTAAGGATCCAAAGGCTGGGCAGCCAAGAGCCAGGTTTTGCCGACTCACCCTCGCTGGGCAGGTCCAGCCCCCTCCAACCCGTGTCCCCGCCCCCGCCACCCGTGACCCTGAGTTAACCCCGAACTGTGCGCCACCCGCGCCCCTCCCGCCCCACGACCTGCAGACTCACCCTGAGTCAGCCTCCCCCGGCGCTTCCACTCCCGGGACGCCGCGCGGCAGAGGGGAGGCGGCGAGGCGCCCCCCAGCGGAGAGCCGGAGCTCCGCACGCTTCCCGCAACGCCAGGAGAGCCGAGCGAAGGTACCGCAGGGGCGCTCAGGGGTGGGCCAGACCACTGTGGGGCCAGGGGAGAGAGGCGCTGTGCGGCTGCGCCCCCCGCCGCCCGCGCGGAATGGTACGGCCCGGCCGGGGTTAAAGACCTGAGAGTAGGCGGCGCGTCCCGAGACCGCGCAGGCGGCCGCGGCTGCGTGATGGGTCTTCGCGCGGGAGGAGCCCTGGGCAGAGCCGGAGCTGGCCGGGGGGCGCCCGAGGGAGCTGGGCAGAGCGGCGGCGCGCAGGGCGGCAGCATCCACTCGGGCTGTATCACCGCGGTGCACAACGTGCCTCTCAGCGTGCTCATCCGGCCGCTGCCGTCTGTGCTGGACCCAGCCAAGGTGCAGAGCCTCGTGGACACGATTCGGGTGAGGCCCCGGGGAAGCCGGCCGCTGGGAAGGCTTCGAAGGAGGGAGGTCGCGCTGGACGCGAGACGGAACTGGTTCACTCTCAGCCGGAGCACGGCATTTGCTGTGTGACCTTGAGCAAGTGGCTGGGCCTCTCTGGGCCTCTATTTAGTCATTGAGCAGGGAGATTGGAGGAGATGATTAAAATAACGATCCCGATTCCCATAAGGTACTTGAAGTGGCCGGGAGCTGTTTTAAGTGCCTGAGCTGCTTCATGCCAGCCCTCTGAGGTAGGTACTACTACTGTTCCTCTTACAGAGGAGGAAGTGAGGCACAGAGGATTCAAGCACCTTGTCCAAGGTCAGGCACTTTAGAAAGTGGCACAGCCTGTCCCCAGTGCCCAGATGCATGGCCACCACCTTATCCTGAGATAACCTGTGTGGTCACTTCAGGCAGTGGGAATGGGGGTGTCCTGGCTGCTGGGAGGGCCTTGTTTTAACTGGAACTGGGGAGGACGGAGTCAGCTGCATCACAGAGAGGGTGCTCAAGAAGGCTGGGGTGATGCTGGCAGAAAGTTTGGGGGAAGGAGGGGACATGTGTGTCAGGTTAGGCCTGCATGGCATCTTGTCCCCCTCTCCCAGACCCTTGGAAGGTGGCCATGTGTGACGTACCAAACACCTGTACTGCTAGCCCGATTGTCTTTCAGTCCTAGAGTTTACACTGCTGTGCCCACTGCCTGGAACTGCTTCCCAGGTAGCCACAGGGCTTGCTCCCTCGTTTGGGTCAGGTGCCCGCCTCCCGTCAGCCCAGGCCTCTATAGCTGTCCCCCTAACCTGAGGTCTTTCTCCTTGAAGCACTTATGTCCACCTGAGTTATATTATACACTTGTTTGTGTTTTATTGTCTCTCCTCCCCCTCTCATGCGAACTCCACAGGAGCAGGGATTTTGTCCTGTCTTGACTGTTTCCATAACACTAGCACGGTGCCTGGCTGTTTGTGATGGATCTGGCCAGGGATGCACTCTCCCACTCCTGGGCCTTTGCACAAGATTTTCCCCTGCCAGTAAAACTCGTTCATCTCTTTACTGTTTCTAACTCCTTCTTGCTCTTCCTGTCAGTGTCAGTGTCTTCCCTGACAGCCCCTGCTGGGTTAGGGGCCTCCTGTGGGCCCCCAGCCACCTGCATGCCCACCAGCATACCTCTGATCCTACTGGCTTGTGATGGCCTCAGACACCTGTCTTCCAAGCCAGAACGATATGCTCTGTATTAGTTTTCAATGGCTACTGTAACAAACACCAGAAATGTAGTGGCTTAAAACAAAGACAGATTTTATTATTTTATAATTCTATATTTCAGAACCAAAATGGGTCTCGCTAGGCTCAAATCAAGGTATCAGCGGGGCTGCATTCTTTTCCGGAGGCTCTAGGGGAGAATTCATTTCCTTGTCTTTCCCAGCTCCTAGAGGCCACCCACATTTTCGGCTCATGACCTCTCTCCTCCGTCTTCAAAGCCAGCAACATCAGACCTCCTCTTGTTTCTCTCTTCCACCTTTAAGGTCTCTGGTGATTGCATTTGGCCTGTCTGGATAACCCAGGATAATCTCCCCATCTCAAGATCCTTAACTTAATTCCATCTGCAAAGTTCCTATGCCACGTGAGTAACATATTCACAGGCTCCAGGTATTAGGACATGGACATCTTTGGGGGCCATTATTCTGCCCACCCATCATCACACCCCTGGTGCCCAGCACAAGGCCTGCCTGGCACAGCTGCCTGTCTTTGCTGCTCCACTGCCGGGCAAGCTGTGCTCCGCGCCTCACTTGCATCAGCTCCCTGACTTCAGCAGCAGCCTGTAGGGTGTCTGTTCCCATCTTGCAGATGAGGAACAATGCCCAGTGTCAAGGGCGCTTGCTTACCCCCCCCGCCCACACTCCCCCCACCCCCCCCGCCCCACTGCTCTGGGTAGGAGCTGAGATTCAAATTCAGGTGTGCCTGGTTCAAGAGCCCCAGCTTATAACTGCTGGGTCTTACTGCTTAATAATCATTTCTAGGATAAATGGAATAATGAATCCATCAAAGCAGCCTAATAAGAGACACCCGAGAGCCAGTGGTGGGAGGTCTTCTAGCAGCTCACACTTAATTCGGTCTCCCCGCCACCGCATCCCTCCCTGCCCCAGGCTTCCCCTATATGGAGGACTACCCATTCTCCATCTAGATGCTCAGGCCCCTAACAGGAAGTCAATTTATATTCTCCTCTTTCTCTTCTCCTCACATTCACCCCTCCCCCGGGATCTTCCCCCTAAACATGTCCCAAACCTGTCTACCTCTCCCTCACCCCTCCATGCCCTCACCCAGGACAGCCACTTCTGGTGAATACCTGCTGAGGCCTCGCCTCTATCTTCCCGGCTTTTGCCTTTGTCCACTTCACCAAGCCTGCTTTCCCAGGACAACTTTCTAGAATGTTCTTCAGATCATGTCACCCTCCCTTGTTTAAAACACTCCAGGGCCTAAGAGGTATAAACTTTCAGTTATAAAGTAAGTGAGTCATGGGTATGAAAGGTACAGTGTGGAGAATATAGTCAATAACTATGTAGTATCTTTGTGTAGTGACAGAGGATTAACTAGACTTAATCATGGTGATCGTTTTGAAATGTATAGAAATATCCAATCACTGTGTTGTGTACCAGGAACTAACATAGTATTGTAGGTCAATTATATTTCAAAAACAAACAAACTCTTAGGAAAAGAGACCATCTTTGTGATTGACTGGGGGGGGAGGGGGTAAGGAGAGGGAGAAGTGTATGAAGGTACTAACTTCTGTTATAAGATAAATAAGTATTAGGGATGTAAGGTACAGCATGATAAACATAATGAACACTGCTGTACGTTATATATGAAAGTTGTTGAGAGAGTAAAATCCTAAGCGTTTTCATCACAAGGAAAACATTTTTTTCCATTTCTTTAATTTTGCATCTATATGAGATGACGGGTGTTCACTAAACTTACTGTAGTCATCACTTCATGATGTTTCTAAGTCAAATCATTATGTTGTACACCTGAAGCTTATACAGTGCTGTATGTCAATTATATCTCAATAAAACTAGAAGAAAAAAATAAGATAAATAAAACCTTCCAGGGCCTACCCCCTGCTACCTTTCTGACCTCTTCTGCTTCTCAATCCCCTGAGTCCACTCTGATCACACTGGCCTCCTTGCCATGCCTGCAATACAGTGAGCTTGTTCTGGCCTCAGACCTTCTGCATTTGCTGTTCACTCTGCCTGGAATGCCCTTTCCACGGGTAATACACAGTGTGTATTATTGAGCACGTTCCATGTGCCGAGTGTTGTTTGAGGCAGTTTATGTCTATTAACTCACTAAACCCAACAGTTCTATAAGGTGGGTGTGTCATCTTCATCCCCATTTGTTAGATCGGGCAACTGAGGCACAAATATGAATTGCCAAAGGTCACAGAGCAATTAAGTGGCAGACCTGAGATTTGAACCTGGCAGTCAGGCTCTTTCTTGAAATGACTCCACCTCTCTATCTTCCCCAAGGGACTTCTCTGTGTTCAGGTCTCTGCTCCACTGTCAACTCTGAGAGGCCTTGTGGACCCCCATCCCTGTCATGTCAACCTGCCTTATTGTCTTCATAGCATTTATCACTCTAACATTCACTTCTCCATTCCACCAGCCCCACTAGACCAAAGTCCCATGAAGGCAGGGGCTGTGTCTGTACCTTATTCCCAGAGTCTAGAACAGTGACAGGTAATATACATGTGGTCTGATAAATGGTTAACAACCTGGGTGGGGGAGCCCTGATTTGTAGCATCTGCCCACTTCCCTGGTGTAAATACTCTCACTGTGGCTGATTTTCATGCTACCAAGGTGATGTCAACCAACTCACAGTTGCCTCTGTGTAACAGTTGCCTCTCACAAGCCAGCACGAGCCAGCGTGAGCACCTGGAGGAGCTCAGCCCAGATTAGTAAAGTCTGCTTTGCCAACTGTCCAGCACTGTGCCACGCTCATTCACCTTGCGCCCTCTTCTCTCCAGGACGATCCGGACAGCGTGCCCCCCATCGACGTCCTCTGGATCAAAGGGGCTCAGGGTGGTGACTATTTCTACTCCTTTGGGGGCTGCCACCGCTATGCGGCCTACCAGCAGCTGCAGCGAGAGACCATCCCTGCCAAGCTTGTCCAGTCCACCCTCTCGGACCTAAGGGTGTACCTGGGCGCTTCCACGCCGGACTTGCAGTAACAGCCTCCTTGGCATCTACCACCACTGCCACGAACCCAGAAGACACACCTGGCCTCCAGTGGGCTGAGCCATGAGAAGGTGTAGCAGGGGTGCATTCTCTTTGTGCCTGGGGGGCAGGTCTAACTCGAAGCACCCTCTTTCTTAGCTGCAAGACCTTGGACTCATGACTGAACAGTGTGGGAGCCCCACTTCCCACCTCGGGGAAAATGGGTCGTGTGTTTGCTCTTGAGGGATTGTTGAGAGGGTGAAATGAGAAAGGAGATGGGTTTGGAGAGCCACATGCTGCTGGCTCCAGATTCCCAAGGACAAAGGATCCTTTTGCATTTCTGTCTCTATATATCATATCATGTGAATACATTCATCTGCAAGTAAAGGAAAGCCTAGGTTCCAGTGGCTTAAACACAGAGAAGTTTGTTTTTCCACGTAGCATGAATTCTGGAGACAGTTGGCTAATGGTATTGGTTTAACAACTCAGCAAAGTTATGGCACACGTCTCTGTGATCCTTTCGGCCTTTCCCACATTGCATGTCACTTCATGGTCACAGGATGGCTGCTGTACCTCCAGCAATCATGACTGTGTTCAAGGAAGAATGGAGTTGGGGAGGAAGAAGGGCCCAGCCAGCTGGACCTGTCAACTTCTATCATAAAGTCGGGCCTTTTTCAGAGGCCGTTTCCTGCTCTCTTCCCCTGTGTATTTCTACTTAGGTCTCCTTGGCCCAAACCAGGTACAGTTGCCATCCCTAGCTGCAAAGAAAGCTAAGACAGCAGGAACACAGCTGTCACAGTTTAGTAAATCAATCATATCCCATCTAGAACTGGCACACTGCCTCCTAAATAATATTGGAATCCCATTAACAAGAGAGAAGTGAGGAATTGTGTATCAGTTAGCCGTTGCTGTGCAACAAACCATTCCAGAACTTGGCAGCTAAAAACAAGTTATTTGCCTAAAATTCTTTGGGTTGGCAATTTGGGCTGGGCTCATCTGGGCAGTTCTGCTGATCTTGCTTAGGGTCACTCATGGGGTTGTATGCAATCAGCTGTCACCCCAGATGGGGCTGGATGGTCTCGGATAGCCTGACTCACTTGTCTGGCAGTAGGTAGGCTATTGGCTGGGTGACTTGGTTCTCCTCCATGTGTCCTCTCCAGCAGGTTAGTTCAGGCTTATTTTCATGATATCATCAGGACTCAGAGAGGGAGGGAGAGGGAGGGAGGTGTGTGTGTGTGGAGGGAGGGTAAGAGGAAGGGGGAGAGAGAGGAGAAGCTCCAAGGCTTTTTTGAGTTTTAGGTCAGAATTGGTACAACGTCACTTCTGCTAAGTCCTGGTCAGAGCAAATCAAAAGTTTGGCTTAGATTGAAGGGCTGGGGAAACAGACTACACCTCTTGGAGAAACTACAAAGGATTCGTGGCATTTTTCTCCACCTATCACAGATGACTTTGGATAAGCAAATAACAGTGTTTCTCACTGTTCCTCTCTCTCTTGTACAGAGAGCCTTGCTCTGTCCAGGCTGAGGTCACTAAGACACTAGACACTGTCCTGGCCCTGCAGAGGGAAGGAAGTGATGGGACAGTGGGTGGTGTCTCCCAGGGCTGGGCCCACTCTAGGAGGGGCATCTCTCATCATCTGTACTGGTGGGTTAGGGGGAATGGGTAGGCCAGGTGGGACGTTCCAAAGGGACTTCTGAAATCCTAGAGTCCTGGGGGGAAGGGAAGAGATAGAGGAAGGGTGCAGAGTGAGGCGGGCCTTGCTATCACTGCCCTGCTAAGGGAACTAGGTCACTTGCTGTTTTCAAGCTTCAGTTTCTCCTGCTCAGTAATGAAGACAACAGCTTTCCCACCCATTCTCTGTCCCAGGGAAAGATGACTGAGGTGACCAATGGAATTTAAAAGGTATGTAGTCATAAATGCAGTGTGATGTCCTGGATTGGATCTTGAAAAAACAACAACAAAAGGACCTTAATGGAAAAACTGGAAATCTGAATAAGGTCTGGATTTTAGATAATGTTATGAATGTTGACATTGAGGTAGGCTGGGTACAGAGTATATGGGAACTATCTGTATTATATTTGCAACTTTTCTGTAAATTGAAAATCATTCCCAGATAAAAGTTTAATAAAAAGGGAGGCATAATTGCTTTAGACCAATGGTTCAGCTTCTCAAATGGGTTTGCTAAGCACAGATGGCTGGACCACACCCCCAGAGTTGCTGATTCAGAAGGTCTGGGATGGAGCCTGAGAATTTGCTTTCCTGCCAAATTCCCAGGTGATCCTGATGCTGCTGTTCAGGGACCACAAGGTGAGAACCACTGATCTAGATGGCATCAATTATTTTCAAATATGGTGACAGCCCCTTCACCTCCAATGGAGAAGAAAGAGCTGGGTCCCAGGAGATCCATATTCTGGAACCAGCTTGTGCCCCAATTCCATATGAAATTGGACAGGCCCTTCTCTGGCGCTTTTTCCAAGCTGTCTAATGGACTTTACCCCTGAGGTTTGTAGTGAGGGTGAGGAAGCTGAGGGCATGCTTTGTAAGCCGCTGTCATGAGGTGCCACTGTTTCACGTGAGACACCTGCACCCACTGAGGTAGAGTAGCACAGTGGTTACCCCTTCTTGAAAGGACTTTCCCTTCATACAGATAAGGCCCAAGCAGGCAGCGCTAGGCATACTGCTAGGCACTGGGAGGAGGCTGCACAACAGACTTGGAGCGGGAGGGATTGTCGTTCTTAAGGAAGAGGAGCTGGGTTTTGAAGGGTGAAACCTGCTGGTTGCTCTCCGTGGAGGCTGAGAGCTGCATTTCCCACTTAGGCCAGCAGGTGGTGCTGCTTTCTGGCCTGCCCGAGCTAGGCTGGGCCTCCAGCCCGCAGAGCAACTGCTGTGGGAAGGGGATGGATGGAGGGTGTCTGGCTGTGAGGGATGCCCATCAGCGGCCCAGAGAAGCCAGGGGTTCAGGTAGGAGAAGGAGACCTGGCTGGGAGTTTGGAGTTTCAGGTTTACTTACCTGTCCAGTCTTGCTCTGTGGCCTTGTACACATCATGGCCTCTCCAGGCCTGTCTTAGGAGACTAGGGTCTCTACACTGGGTGTGCTCTGTCAAATTGTCTCAAGCTCAGCAAAGGCGGCACCTCCTCCAAGAAGCTTCCAGATCCTCCAGGCTGAGCTACATGCCTCTTCTGGGGTCCCCCTGATCCAAACGTGTGTCCCCTCCCCAAACAAACTACTGCCCCAGGGAACTTGCATCCAGTGAAAGGCAGTGTGTAGGGACCCCTTATTTCCCTTACTGCCCTGGGACCAACCCTTTCACCATGGTAGACTTTTTTAATGTTTCATTTTCACAAGTTATATGTGCATATATTCACCTTTTAAACGTTAAGATAGCAAAATGCTAAATAATTAAATATTAACAAAATAAAATATGAAAAGCAAGCAGAAGCCCCCCATGAGTCCTAGTGCCTCCCTGCTCTTGGCAATTATCTTCATGAATTTGGCGTATACCCTTCCAGACCTTTTTCTAACTTAGTAGTTGTGTGTGTGTGTGCGTATAAGTAAGGAATGTTTTCTTTTTTTACTTTCTTTTGCAGATCACATTTCTTCCCTGGCGATGCACCTTAGCCATCCACCCCATTAGTGCCTTTGCTCTTCTCCCAGAGTATCCCTCATTCTGGTCACTTCCTCAGAGGGGCCTTCCTGACCATACTGTCTAAAACAGCCCCCTCCCCCATCATTTTATCACTGCACTGTTTTATTTTTTTCATGGCATTTATCGCACTCCCTGCAATTATCTTCTGTTTCTGTTTATGACTGTCTCGTCCACTAGAACATAAGTTCTTGAGGCAGGACTTGATCTGTCTTATGACCGTAGGCCCAGTGCCAAGAACCACCTGACACATAGCAGTTATTCAATAGCTATGTTAAATGAATAAATTCCACATAGGTCTAGCTCATTCTTTGAATTGCTGCATGGCATGCCAGGGTCTGTATATAACCATGTTATTAGTCATTCTCCTATTAATGGCCATTTAGGGGGTTACTGTTATTTGCTGCTGTGAACACCTTCTGCCATCAACTCTGTGCTCGCTCAACTGTGTACGTAGGAGTGGGACCGCCTAGCCGGTGCATAGGTGCTGGCAAATTGCTCTCCAGATTGGTTGTTCCAAGTGCCTTTCCCAGAGTTTGGGGGAGAGCTTTCCGTCCCTGCACTCCAGCCGGTGCTTCTTAACCTGTTTTGGGTCATGAACACAGTTGAAAATCTGAAAGAAATCCGTGAGCCCTTTCTCCAGAAAGACACACACACACAAATCTTTCGGGCAGTTTCTGGGGATTCGATGGCCTCATCCCCCAGGGGGCCCTGTATCAAATGGTTAGAATCCTAATTGTCTCATTGTATGGACAGGAATGCTGAGGCACACGCAGATGGGGGTGTGAATGAATTAATAAATGGGATCTAGTTTTATGAGGGTAAAGTGGTCAGACCCTGATCTGTCTCCAGTCAGAAAAAACACCTGTCTTGGAGAGGGTGGGGGCATGCAGCCCTACTCTACCCTCGACCAGGGGGCCCCCAAGGATGAGCTCCAGAGGCTCCCTGGGCTAGGTCTGGGCAGCTCCACCTGTCAGCCCTGGCAAAAGGTAGGCCAAGTCTGGCATCCAGGGTCAAAGGTGGGAATCAGGGAGAGGCCTTTACTGCCTTGGTCCGGATAGGGGCTGCAAGGCGTCCCTTCCCTGCCTCCCAGACAAGCCACGTTTGCTTCCATGTTCCCAGGCAGCCTCTGGGGTTCGCATCCCGACTCCAGATCCTCTGTCGAGCAGGAACATAGGGAGTGCTCATTACAGAAAGGCCACCACCACCACCATCATCATACCGTCATCATCACTTCCATACCGGATGCAGTCGTCCCGACAGGTGGACAGGGAGGAAATTATCTTCCCTGTTGGACAGATGGGTAAACTGAGGCCCGAAGCGTAGCAGCGACCTGCCGCAGAGACCTGGCGAGCGCAGCCGGGTTAATCGGCCGCACACACGGACCCCCCGCCGGCCCATCCGCCCCGCCCTCCCCGGCGGCCCCTTCCCCGGGCCTGACCCCCCGGCGCTGCCTGACAGATGACCTCAGCTGCCGCCAATCCATTGGTTCCAGCTCCCAGGGGGAGCGCAGAACAAAGCGCGCTTTGTGGTGGGGCCGTCCCCTCCCCCGGCGCGCTGCCGCCGGGACCCCCTCCGGAACTCCGCGCGACGCCCCCCGGCCGACAGCCGTGTAATGTCTTCCAGGCCGCGCGGCTCCTTCCAGAGCCCCGGAGCCGGGCTCTCCTCCCCCGCGGGGGCTCCCCGGACGGCGGGATCTGGGGGCGCCCCCAGCGGGAGGTTGTGCGGGCCGCCGACCTGTCCCCCGGGAGGGAGCGGGGGTGCAGGAGGCACCGGCGCCAGTGGTCCCGGGTCAGGTGCTGCCACCTGACAATCTTAGAGCTACAGCATGGGGCGGAAAATGCTGGTGATGGTGTTACTATTATTGTTGTTGTTGCCATTACTATTATTGTTATTATTTTGTGGTTGTGAGGGGGAATCACTTTCGACAGACCTCCGTTTTTTTTTTATATAAATTTATTTATTTTTTTTTTTGGCTGTGTTGGGTCTTCGTTTCTGTGCGAGGGCTTTCCCTAGTTGTGGCAAGTGGGGGCCACTCTTCATCGCGGTGCGCGGGCCTCTCACTGTCGCGGCCTCTCTTGTTGCGGAGCACAGGCTCCAGACGCGCAGGCTCAGTAGTTGTGGCTCACGGGCCCAGTTGCTCCGTGGCATGTGGGATCTTCCCAGATCAGGGCTCGAACCTGTGTCGTCTGCATTGGCAGGCAGATTCTCAACCACTGCGCCATCAGGGAGGCCCAGACCTCCGTTTGAATCTTGGCTTTAACACCTGCTGGCCGTGGGACCTTGGTGAGCACGTTCACCTCACAGAACGACAGCAATAGTAGCCAACATTTCTTGAGCACCTACTGTGTGCCAGACCCTACTAAAGGCTTAAAGCCTTTATTGAGCTCGTTTAATCCTCACAGCAGACTTAGGAGGGAGGAGTTATCATACCCCTTTTACAGAGAAGGGAACCCTGGCTCCAGTTGTCCTAGAGACAAATTTACCTCTTGAGCCTCAGTTTCCTTGTCTGTAAAATAGGCTCCCCAAGAGCTGTTCATTGCTCATTGTTCTTACCTCCTTCCAGTTGAGGACACAGGGCTGGGAGCAGGTACCTGGCTTGCCCAGGAGCACCCAGCATGTGTCCGCCCCAAGTCCCCCCGTCTTTTTAGGACTCTCCGTGGAGGGCACCGCAACTGCTGGCTCCTGTTGGGCTTGTAGGGGGAGGAGGAGTTGAAGGAGGGTCTGCCTGCATCTGAAAATCTTTCCCCTGAGAGAGAAGCTTCACTGTCCTGTGCTGCCCTTGAGGGTTGAGGGGGTGAGGGCAGGGAGAGAGGGACACTATGCCCAGAGAGGGGACCAAGGGGCCATGGAGGGGGCTGGGAGGGGCTGCCCCCCACCCTTCACACACTCCCTGGACATTCATTCTCCCATGCACCTACTGGGCACCAGACACTGCTCCAGGTGCTGGGAACATCAGAGTACAAAACAGATGGAAACTCTCATTCTCTTGAAGTCCACTCAGGGGAGAAGAGCAAGAAAAACACACGAAATCTATGTAAAATGTAAACTGCAACATCCCATAGTGATAAGGGCTATGAGGGAAACGCAGGGGAGGAAGAAAGAATGAGATGGGAAATATCAACTTCATTAAGGTATTGGACCTCTCTGAGGAGGGGGCATCGACCTGAACAGAGAGGAAAGAAGCCCTGTGGATGTCAGAGGGAAGCGTGTTTCAAGCAGGAGGAATAGCACGTGCAAATGCCCTGAGGTGGGAGCCGGCTTGGAGGACCCAAGAAACAGCAAGGCAGCCAGTGTGGTGGGGGCAGCCTGGATGGGACAAGGCTGGGCTGGGCTGGGCCGCTGACGAGGTGGGAGAGGTGGGCACCGTCAGCCTGGGACTTTGGCTGGGAGCCACGTGAGGCTTGGAGCAGAGGAGGGACCGGGTGGCTCTGGCCGCTGAGTGGAGCAGGGATGGGAAGGGGTTGAAGTGGAGGCTGCTCTGTCACCAGGGCCCCAGGTGATGGTTGGTGGACTGGATCAGGGTGGAGAGAGGTGATCAGAATCTGGATGTAATCTGAAGATGGAGCTCCAGAATTTTCCAACGGATGGAACTGGATCTGAGGGATGAAAGTGAGAGGGAAGACTCTGGTGACCCCCAGATTTGAGAGTCCACCAGCTCTTTCCAGAAACTTCACTGCAGGCCAGAATGTAGACACAGTCCCCGGGGTGAATCCCACTCTGCTGCTGGTGTCCTGGGGGACTTGGCCAAGCACAGGACACACAGTAGGGTCTCCAGTTCCTCAAGGGCACAAAGAGGAGATGAAGTTAGAAAAGTGTTTCTTAAAATTCTGTCAAGAGCCTCCTTCGCAATTTGGGCCACTTGGGACAGGAGTGCTTAGTATCACCTTCAGGGACCACTGTTTTTGAACTGTTAAATCTATTTGCTTTTGTTTTACTTAAACAAACAAATATTTTTTAAGGAAAGGAGATAGCTGGACTAAATGGAAAATCAGTAGCACGTGACATAAATAAATGTGACTGTCGATGTAAACAGTATAAATATAACACTGTTACTAACTTTGTCCATATCTGATGGAGGCTGTGCAATCTCTCTCCCTCTCCCTCTCTCTCTCTCTCTCTCTCTCTCTCTCTCTCTCTCTCTCTTCCTCTAGCTCTCAGTAGCAACTGTTTGAGAGACCCACCCCACCTCCACCAATCCAGGACTCTCTCCAGGACCAGAAGAGATTGAAAGGGGATTAATCATCTTGCTCTCTGTGTCCTCACCTTTTTTTGTTTTATTTAACAAATGAAAGCACTTATGATGTTATTTAAATGCTTCCCAAACGTAAAGGCATTTAATCCTCACAACAACCACATGAGGTGGGTACACCTATTATCCCCACTTTGCAGATGAGGAAGCTGAGGCTCAGAGGGATGAGGCCCCTGCCCACAGCCACACAGCAAGGCTGAGGCAGAACCAAGATTCAAACCTAGTCAGACCCATTCTGGAGGCCACTCATTGTCCTTTGAAGGCATATCATTATCACTGTGGAAGTAACGAACTGCTGGAACTGGAAGGGTCTTCAGTTACTTTTGATTCAGTATGTATTTATTGTCTACTAAAATGTAAGTCATATTATAACACCCTTTGCTTAAAAGTATTTGAGGATCGAATTAAGAAAACAATTCCAGGATCCTCACCATTAATGCCCTGAATGACCTGCCCTTCCCACCCCCCCACGCCCTCCCATCCCACTGCAGCCAGGCCGGCTGCCTCACAGTTTCCAATTGCTTTCTGATCTCAGGGCGTTTGCACTTGCTCTTGCCTCTACCTGGAATGCCCTTCCTCTGGTTCTTCTGGCTTCTTCACATCCTTTAGGACTCAGCTCAAATATCAAATCCTTAGAGGGCCTTCCCTTGCTCCCTCATCTCCCCGATAGTTTCCCCAATATTCTCACCCTGCTTTTTTCCTTCATAGTTTGTAATTATTTTGTTTATTTGCCTGTGTACATGTTCTTTGTCCCACTGCCCCTCTATGATGTAAGCTCTCTGCAAGCAGAACCTCGTGTGCAGAGCAGCTAAGCATCTGGAGTGAAGAGCTGAAAGAAGAACAGACTGGGGTAGGGGGCATTTGGGTTGTCCCCAGATAGGAGAGCAGATGTGTCTGTGGAGCCACAGAGAGCAGGGGGTTACCAGGAAGACCAACTTAATATGAGGAAAGGTCTTTCACATAGTCCTAATGTTTGGACATTGGAAAGGGCTATGTCATCAGGTAGTGAGCTCTCCGTCACAGGGGCTAGGCAAGCTGAGAAAGGACAACCCCTGATCAAGACCACCTGATATGTTGGGGCTGTGGAGAATGGACTCATTACCATAAATGGGGTAGATATTCATTCACTTGCTCATTTACCCATTCATTCACTATTCTGTCTTCTATCTATCCATTTATTCACTGACTCCATGTTTCCCAAACTGTGCTGTGTGATGGACAACTTTCATGACTTGGCCACGCCCACAGGGCTTCTGTGCTTAATATCTTAAATATATATATTATGTACATAATATCTTCAGTCAGCCTTGGGAGGCCGACTGAAATTTAAATATATTCAATATATGTGTTTTAAAATCAACTTTATTGAGGTATAATTTACACACAATAAAATGCATCCATTTAAAGTGTACCGTGCAACACATTTTAACAAATAACCCACCCATGTAACCACCACCTCGATCAAAACAGAGAACGTTTCCATCACTGTCACAAGTCCCCTTGTGACACCAGGCCCCCAGCACCAGCCTGGTCCCAGACAGTCACTTTATCAGAAAATGCCAACACTTCTCCAAAGTTTCTCCAGGGCCAGTTTGCATTCCCACCAACGTTATCCAAATATAAATGAAAAATCAGAATCCCTTACCACAAATAAAAAGTGACAAAAATGAGTAAAATGGAAACGAAACAATGTTCTCAAATTCTAGCTGAATACCATTGCCTTTAGAAGTTCTGGGTCCAGCTATCTCCAGATGAGAGAGAGAGAAAAAGAGAGAGTGAGAGCACACCAGTGATCCACAGGTGTTAGAAAGGTGTTACCAGCATCCTTGGAGAATTTCTCCTTGGAAAATCTCGGAGACAGTAAATGACTTTCTCATGGTGAATTTGTTATTGAATACCTTGTTGCTGTTCACCCACATCATCTTTGGTCCACTCCCACCATCACCCCACTGATGCAGTTTCCATATTTGGGAAACATCACAGCTTCTCATCTCCACTTTCATCCACCCACTCATTCATTCATTTACAAAACAGGTGTTTATTAGTAGCTATTGTGGGCCAGCTGCTGGAGCTATGGAAAAAAACTCTCCGCCTTGAGGGTAGCATAGTGGCCAGCACATAGTAGACTGTGAGCAAATATCTGTTGAAAAGATTGTTGTGGGATGAAAGACACAAATACCCATATTCTCCTTGATACTCTAAGCTGTTGCTCTAACAGAGTCTTCCTGGGGTAATCAAGGAAGGCTTCCCTGAGGAGGTGGCCCTTGAGCAGAAACTTTACCACCTCCTTCCACTCATTTGACAGATCAGGAAATGGAGGCACAGAGAGGTAAAATGACTTTCTCAAGGTCACACAGGAAGAAGAGAGGAAATGAGAGATGGGCAGAACCTAGGATTTGGGGCCCCAGCCCACCATTTCTCCCAAGGGCTGGGCCAGGTCCCAGACCAGCAGACAAGAGAGTAGGGCTGAGGAGGGGGCTCTTAGGCCCTAAGTCTGGAATCCATTTGCTCTGGCCCAGTAATGTTTTCCCAGGGAGAAGTAGGAGGCCCTGGCCCTGCCCCTGCCTGTCCCCCACCCCCCCCCCACCATCTGCTCCCTGTTTATTTATTTATACTTAAGTCTCACCTCCCAACCCTGCCAGGGGCACAAAACATACTGGCATCCCTGCAGAGAGGGGAATGAGGGGGAGAGAGGCACTGTCAGCCCCCATAGTCAGGGGAAGCCCAGGTCTGAGAGCCCTACTACCCTTGCAGGGACCAGCCAGGATAACTGGGTTCAAATCCCAGCTGTGAGGCCTCCAGGCTATGTGACTGCTCAGTACTCATCTCTAAAATGGGGTCAATAATAGGACTACTATTTTTACCAACTCATGAGGCTGCTAGTGAGGATTCAGGAACGGGCTTAGGACAGTGGCTGCCACAGACAGGCTCACAAGCGTTTCTGTTGTACTGTGTGACCTTGAGCAACATACTGCCCCTCTCTGGCCCATTCCCTCATTTCTGCAACGGTGGCTAGCTGCACTATCTAAGGGGCTCCAAGCCTAATATCCTAGGATTTGTGAGGGCTACAACCCTGGTACCCTCCCCAGGACCCGCACCCCTGGCCATGGCTGAGATGGATAATTGATGCCAGCCCCTGCCTCCAGTGGACATTGCCTTCCAAAATCCCCTAATCTGCAGGGGAGGCAAAATGACACCTTCCCCAGCCCTGCGTAGGGCCAGGAAAGCCCCTCCTGCGACTTTACCTCGGCTCCTGGAATCGTCCACCCCC
>NW_006771517.1:2803297-2807248 GCF_000442215.2 Lipotes vexillifer | reverse complement strand
CCCCGCCGGAAAGCCTAGTCCCGGCTGCCATCCACAGAGGTGCTGCTGTGCTGATTACCACTGCAAATGCAAATCCCAGGAAAGGGGGCCCAGCTGCTCATTAAAGATAATTAGCTCAGGGTCTGTCAGCTGGGAAGGCGCGCTTCTGGACGGGCTGCTCCCCGGGGGCTTTGTTCTGGTGCCCGCCTCCACAGGCCCGGCCTCCTCCTCCCTGAGCTGCAGTGGATGGTGGGCACCCACCCCTCCCCAGATCGATTCTCCCCTCTGTCCCTTGTTCCCCTACCTGAGCCTTCATGCCCCCAGGCCCCATTCCCCTCTCAGTGTACAGCTCCCCTTCTGAGCCCCACCTCCTTCTGTTCTGCCAGCTTCCTCTCTGTGCCCCCAGCCTCTCTCTGAGACCCTCTCACCCTCACCAAGTCCCTGTGTATTTCACTGAATCCTCATTTCTCTCTCTGCACTCACGTATCCTTTGAAGCCCCTCTTCTCTCACTGAGCCCCACTCCTCTCCCTGTACCCCTCTCTCTCAGTCCACTTCCACCTCCAGCCTGTCCCCCCCACCGATCCCCCCACCCCCTTGCACACCACACACTGCTCAGGTACTCACTTGGGATGCATGTGCCAACTAAAGGGCTTTTGGGGGTCACAGGGCATCTAGATAGACCCTCCACTCTGGGGTCCACACTGCCTTCTGGTAGCCACAGGGGGGCAGATTTCTGCGAAGGAGAAAGAAGAGGCAGGGCTGAGGGCCCGCCTCATCAGGGATTGAGCACCCATCACCTGAACCTCAGGGGCAGAGACCGGCCCATGGCTGCGAACACAAAGGCTCAGCGGCCCCAGGGGACTTCTGCCAGGAGGCCTCTTGGGTCAGCAGGCCTGGCCCAGTTCCACGTTCCTTCTGGGGAGGGAAGGCGAGTCTCCATAACCAGAGAGGGACGAGCAGTGGGCGTTTTAAGAGGCCGATGGGGCAGTTGTGGAGACAGTACCCAGCCTGCTGCACTGCCTGCTGGACCGTGCAAAACATGTTCCCTCTTCCTTGCCTGGAGGAAACTGAGGCTGTCTTTTCACAGGAGAGCCTGAGCTGCGATTAGACCAAGCCGAGCTCACTCCATATGCTAACTTCTCTCCACTACATCCAGGCCAGAGGGAGAGGAGAGGATGTGGGTGAGCCCTGCCCCATCCCCCTGGATGGCGCTGCCTGGTGAGAGGGGGCTGGGGGAGCAGCAACCCCGAGGAGGGCAGGATAAAGGGGGAGGGAGAGAGGAGGCAGGTGTCTGTGGGATCCTCTCTCCTCGCCTCCTCAGGCCTCTCCCCCACCCAAGTGGGCCCCTGACCCCCCCCCACCCCATTCTCATCTGGCCTCCATGTGCTCAGCCTGCACCTGAATACACACTCCCCGACAATCTGTCTTGGGCTGTCAGAGGATCAATGGGGCTCCCAAGGCCCGGCCCAGCAGGAAGCTGCAGGGTAGTCCCTAACGAGCGCTAAGAAGGAGAACAGGGCTGTGAGCCTGGGTCTGGCGTCTCGTTGGGGCAGCCTCTGGAAGGCCTGGCTCCCCAGTGGGGAGACCCGGCCACTCTTTTGTGGAGGGGTCCCAGGCTGCTTTCCAGGTTTGCTTCGCCTTCTAATTTTGGGGACCTGTTCCTTCCCCACTCTGAGTCTCAGTTTCCTTATTTGTGAACATGAAGGGATTGCATCTCAGGTGGAAATAAGGTTCTAAAATCAGCAAGAGATCCTTCTCCAAAATGTTAAGTGAAATAAAGCAAGATGCGGAGCGATGTGTGTATTCAGCTACATTCTGTGTGCATCTAGCTCTCAAACAGGTACATGTGTGTATTAGCCTGCCTAGTGCATAGTGTGCATAGAACACTTCTGGAAGGACACAAAAAACAGCAGAAATGGGGATGGTTAAGGGAGAGGAACTGGTGGCTGGGATGGGGTAGGAGAGAGACTCATCTTATACTCTTCTGTACTGTTGAATTATTGGTCCATGTTCATGTCTTCTTTGGTCAAATAGGAACTATATTTAATGCAAAATATATCATCCTGCTAGGGTGTACGTGGGTAGGAAGTATGAAGAGAAGCAGAATATCTTCAGAGTCTCAGTGTGTCTCCCCACAGATATTTATTAATGATGAAGTGGGCAAAATTGGCAGAGCCCACCTTAACCAAGTGATCAAAGTGGACATTGATAGTAGTTGCAAATTGACATCATATGCCCCCGATAGGAGCTCTGTGAAATACACAGCATCACTTCTGTGGTCTTATTGCCCGAAGCACTTAATATGAATCCAATCATAAGGAAAGATTAAAAAAAAATCCAAATAGAGGGACAATTTACAAGGCAAGTAGCCTATACACATTCAAAAGATGTCAAGGTCATAAAAGTCAAAGAAAAATTGAGGAGCTGTTCCACATAAAGAGACTAAAGAGTCATAAAAACTAAACGGGAATATGTATCCTTGATTGGAGGCTGGATCAGAAAAAAAAGTTTTTTGTTTGTTTGCTTTAAAGGACATTAGTGGAATAATTGGCAACATTTCAATAGGTCTAAATGTAGACAATAGTATTGTATCAATGTTAATGTCCTGATTTTTGTATCTGTACTGTGGTTTTGTAAGAGAATGTCCTTATTTTTAGAAAATACATATAAAGTCATTTAGAGGTAAAGAGGCATCACGTCTGCAATTTACTCCCAGCACTTCAGACAAAAATGTATGCAGAGACAGAATGGTAAAGCAAGGGTAGTAAAATGTTAACATTTGAGGAATCTGGATGAAGGGCATACAGGAATTCTTTGTACTATTTTTGCAACCTTTCTGTAAGCCTGAAATTGTTTCAAAATAAAAATTCAAGTAGAGACTTGGCAGAACTAACATTTAGTGGGCATACTTGGTGTCCAGATGCTGTGCTAAGTGCCTGGTACAGACGGTCAGATTTCATCCACACAACAGCCCCATGAGAAAGGTGTGACTATTTCCCCTTTGGGCGGATGAGGACACCGCGGCACAGAATGAAGCAGTTTGCCCAAGGTCACCCAGCTGGAAGGAGTGATGCCAGGGACTCTTCTTCAACAACATTCTATAGCTCTAGGAACGAAGGGCCTAGGAATCAGAATTCTGGGCTATGAATTGAGGGCTGTGAATTGTTTTCTCAGTACTGAGATTTTGCTGCTATTGGAAAAGTAGCCTGATGTCATTATTCACCCTTCCATCAAGCATTCATTCATTAATTTATCTGTCCAACAACATGTATCAAGCACCTCCTCTCAACCAGCCACTGAAGCTATAAAGGTGAAATGGGATAATCTCTGCCCTTATGGAGTACCCACCACATGCCAGGCTCTGGGTTCGGCAGGGGGACTAACAGAGATGAGCCAGACCCAGTTTCTGCCCTCCAGAGGCTCACTCGCCATCAGGGGAGACCCGCAGGTAAGCCAACCAAGCCAGTAAAGAGAAGTGCAAAGGGCTGTGGGAGCCCAAAGGAGTGGAAGGCAGGAAAAAGTTTCACCTAGGAGAGAGCCTTTAGTGGGGTTTGATGGATGTGTAGGAGTTCCTGAAATGAAGAAAGAGGGAAAGGGCATCCTTTTTTTTTTTTTTTTCTGCTTTGTAGTTCCCTTTTTCTTTTCCATTTAAAAAAATTGAGGTGGAACATCCCTGGTAGTCCAGTGGTTAAGACTCCGTGCTCCCAACGCAGGGGGCCCGGGTTCAAACCCTGGTCAGGGAACTAGATCTCGTGTGCCGCAGTGAAGCCCTGGCACAGCCAAGTAAATGAATAAATATATTTTTTAAAAAGGTGGTCGAGGGGCTTCCCTGATGGCTCAGTGGTTGAGAGTCCGCCTGCCGATGCAGGGGACACGGGCTCGTGCCCCGGTCTGGGAAGATCCCACATGCCACAGAGTGGCTGGGCCCGTGAGCCATGGCCGCTGAGCCTGCACGTCCGGAGCCTGTGCTC
>NW_006771517.1:2775136-2803261 GCF_000442215.2 Lipotes vexillifer | reverse complement strand
CAAAAAAAAAAAAAAAAAAAAAAAAAAGGTGGTCGATATCATCCTTATTTTTTTTAAATTGAGGTATATTTGACATATAACCTTATATTAGTTTCAGGTGTACAGCATAATGATTTGGTATGTGTATACATTGCAAAATGATCACCACAATAAGTCTAGTTAATGTCTGTCACCTTAACATAGTTATAAAATCTTTTTTCTTGTGATGAGAACTTTTAAGGTCTACTCTCTTAGCAACTTTCATATATGCAATACAGTATTATTAACTATAGTCGCAATGCTGTACATTACATCCCCATGACTTATTTATTTCATAACTGGAAGTTTGTGCCCTTTGACCTCCTTCACCCATTTCTCCCACACCCATCCCCTTAACCTCTTGCCTCTGGCAGCCACCAATCTGTTCCCTGTATCTATGAGCTTTTTTAGGTTTTTGGGTTTTTTTAGATTACACCTATGAGTGAGATCACATGGTATGTGTCTCTCTCTGTCTGGCTTATTTCACTTAGCATAATGCCCTCGAAGTCCATCCATGTTATTGCAAGTGGCAAGATTTCATTCTTTTTTTAATGGCTGAATAATATTCCATCATATGTACACCACACTTTCTTTATTTATTCATCCATCAGTGGACACTTAGGTTGTTTCCACATCTTGGCTACTATAAATAATGCTGCAATGAGGAAAGGGCACTCTTGACTGAGGAATCAGCACAAGCAAAGGCTCAAAGGTAGGGACAAGTGGGTCCTGGGGACAGGGTATGACCTGGGGTGACTGGAACACTGTTGGAAGGGTCAGGAAACAAGACTGAGGAAGCAGCCAAGCCCAGCTGGGAAGGGCCTTAGGTGCCCAGAGTCATTATGATTATGCCCCAGGAGACCAGCTAAAGACTTTTTCCTGGGGGGTAGGAGGGGAGGTGCTAAAAACAGGGGTGGGAGAGTGGGAGGTACGAGCTATTGGGTGTAAGATAAACAACCAGGATGTATTGTACAACGTGGGCAATATAACCAATATTTTGTAATAACTGTAAATGGAATGTAACCTTGAAAAATTGTATTAAAAATTTTTAATTTTTAATAAAAAGTAAATAAAATTTAATTAAACAATAAAAATAAAATGCTTTTTCCTTCTTCTCTATCCTTCTTCCTCCTCCTCCGCCACCGCCTCCTCCTCCTCATTCCCCTTCTTTCCCCCTTTCCTTCCCCTCTCCCCCCACCTCCTCCTCCTCATTCCCCCTTCTTTCCCCCTTTCCTTCCTTTCTGTATCTATGCAGAGAACGGAGTTAATCCCATTTCTCAAATCATAGCTCATTGTCATCACAGGCTTCATTGTATTTTTCTCCCCATTTTTCTCCTCAGTCCCCACCCTTCGTCCCCCTACCTGAAACCATGGTGGGCACCCACTTGTGTGGGAGTGCTACATCGTGGTGCAAGCAGCATGCAGTGGTGGCAAAGCACAAGGACTCTCGACTTCGATTGTTGGATTCAAAGCCTGGGTCCACCTCCTAGCAGCTCTGTGACCTTAGGCAAGTCACTTAACCTCTCTGTGCCTCCATTTCTTAATCTCTGTAAGATGGTGGTAATATTAATGGTACCTACCTCACAGGACAGTTATGAAGATTAAATAAGTTATTACTTGAGAAGCACTTAGAATTGTGTAAGTATCAGTTTACTAACTAAATCTCAATCAAATAAACAGCTGATGTACTTGCATATACTTTCATCCTTGTAGAAAGTGCTTACATTGTAGCCTCTTCTTTTCTATCTACTCCCTCCCTCTAAGCGCTCTCATCCAGTCTTTCAATGCCCAGCGTGTATCCCCAGACCAGGTCTCACCCCTGAAGTGCTGCCTCCATGTTTCCCAAGGATGTCTATCAGCGACTCAGACCAAATCTGTCCCAAACCTGCTGCAGCCAGCCTCCCCCAACCCAGCCTTCCTTCCCTTCCATCAGACCTAAAAGCTCAAAGTCATTCTGGACTTGTCTCTTGCTCTCACATCTAGCAGTGGATATCAGCAAATCATGTTGGATCTACCTACAGAATAGATCCAGGATGCAGCCACTTCCTCCCACCATCACTCGCCAAGCCTCCCTCATCTCCCACAGGGACTGGTCAGCATCTGTTCCGCTGGTCTCTGCCTGTACTCCCTTCTCTCCTCCACTCAGTAGCCAGAAGGATTGTCTCGAAGTCTAAATCTGATTGTGTCTCTGCTCAAAACCCCCAGTAAGTAAGTGCCATTGGGGAAAAATGTTAGAATAAATGCCCACTCCCTTTCAATGACCACCAGGCCCTCAGGGATCTGTTCCTCCACTTCCTTCTCCTTGTTCCCTCCTCCCCTTCCCCTCATTCACTCCACTGCAGCAACAGCTGCCTCTTTGCTGTGCCTCCCAGGCACTCTGCCACCTCAGGGCCTTTGCACTGGCCACTCCTTTTGCCTGGATTCCTCTTCCTTCAAGTCTGTTCTCAATTGTCAACTTCTCACCGAGGCTTCTCCTGGCCACCCTACCCAAAAGTTTGTACCTTCTTCTCTTCTTAATTTTTCTCCTGACTTACTTACTTTTCTTATTTGTCTGTTACAAAGAGAGGGCACATTTCATAGGTGTCAGGATATTTGTCACTTTTGCTCATGGCTGTTTCCCCAGTGCCTGAACAGTGTCTGGCACACAGTAGGCCCTCGATAAAGATTTGTTGAATGAATAAAAGGAAGGTTCAGTGCCTGGAACCACGTACAGTTTGGAAATAAATTTAAAAAGGGAGGAAGAGAAGGAAGACAGCTAGGCTGACAGGCTCAGAAGTCATGCAAAAGAACACCAGAATCTCAAGATGCCAGGGACTCTTCAGGACTCACATTCAGGAACCTCCCTCCTAGTCCCTGGGGATGCTGTCCTCCAGGGAGCAGGTACCATCCGGATCCAGGGGCCCACCCATTCTGGACCAGAAAACCCCCTGAGACTGAGGCAGCTATGAACACATACCCCAGTTCTACAGCCCGTCCCAGGGCCCAGGAGTCCAGAGAGACAGACGCCCTTTTGAATTCACCATATTTCCATCCTCTGATGTTCCTGGGAAAGTACAAGTGCTGGTTTGGAAAGACCCTCCTGTCCCTCGCTGGAGCTGGGCTGTGACTCCAGACCTCAGCTTCTGGGGTTTAGCGTCCAGGCCCTGGAAGGAGATGCAGGGGAAGAGCTGTGAGCTGCTGAAACACAGCAGGACCCCACTGGGGCCTGGAGCTGGGCTAGGGAGCCAAATGGGGGGAGGCAGGACGTCTTAAGGCCATCAGGGCTGAGGGACAGGGGGCTGGGGAAGTAACTGAGGACACCAGGATGCTCTCGCTGGCAAGGGCCTTCAGAAGAGTGGCTGTCAGCCTTCCCTTTACCTTCCTTTCTCCATGTCCTTCTCCTTCCTCCTCCTCTGCCCCCCACCCCATCAGAAAGCTGGGGTACCACCAAGGCAGTGTGGGTCAGTGGTTAGACAGTTGGGCTCTAGAGCCAGTCTCTTCTGGCTCAAATCTCACTCCCTCATTTGCTACTCCCATGACAAGTTACTTACCCTCTCTGTAACAAGAGGAGCATAATAGTGTCAACTTCCGAGGGTTAATGAGTGGCTGAAATGAGAAAATGCATGTGCCAGCTTAGAACATGCCTATCACGTAGTAAGGGCTCAGTAAATGGTAGCTATTCCCCTCCAAACAAAATCTCCCGTGGAGACCAAGCTAGGACATAGGAAAAGAACAGGGAAAGCTGAGGATCTCTCCTCTCTACCTTTGCTGTGGCCACTGAGGCCCCTCTCAAAAGCTGAATCAAAGTCACCCCAAAATTGATCTAATGTTTTTACCACGCAGATGGGGAAACTCAGGCGCAAAGCAAGGAAGCTATTCTCAGCCATTCCTAATACACCACTTTTTGCTGAGGACCTACTGTGTTTCAGGCCCTATGCTAGGTTTGTTGGGGGGGCGGTGTGGGTACGGGGAGGAAAGCTCATCTCATGGAGCTGCTCTCCAGCTCAGGGAAAGGACCATAGAACTGAACGCTGACCAAGCACACTAGGTACTAGAAGGAAAAATCGAGGGAGCACCAATAAAGACCAGCTTTGGGGAGCTCTGGGGGTACAGAGAGCCCGAGAGCTAGGAGGGGTGTGCAGCGAAGTGACATTACAGTTGAGATTTCAAAGAACAAAAAGTTGCCACGTGGGCTTCCCTGGTGGCGCAGTGGTTGAGAGTCCGCCTGCCAATGCAGGGGACGCGGGTTCGTGCCCCGGTCCGGGAAGATCCCACATGCCGCGGAGCGCCTAAGCCCGTGAGCCATGGCCGCTGAGCCTGCGCGTCCGAAGCCTGTACTCCGCAACAGGAGAGGCCACAGCAGTGAGAGGCCCACGTACCGCAAAAAAAAAAAAAAAAAAAAAAATTGCCACGTGAAGAGGAGTAGAGGGTGACTAGATGTTACGAACACTGTTGTTTGTAACAGCAAAACCCAGAAACAACCCAAATGTCTACCGACGTGGAGCTCTGGATAATACACTGTGGTTTATTAATATAATAGAATACTGTAAGGCAGCCACAAGGACTTGCAGCCGCCTGCCTCAACACAGATGCATCTCCAAAGCACGCCGTGGAAGAAAAAAAGGCAAGTGAGATAGGATACATATTATAAATACAAATGTATGTATTATGTAATGGACACTTTCTATACACGTTTGAGAATGAAATACAGTCGTCCTATACATTTTATAAGGATTTATACCAATACAATAGTAAAAGTTAAAACATTCCTGGGAATAATAGATATCAATAGAGGGGTTTCCTTGGAGTGGAGAGGGAGACTCTTTATTGGGAAGGGATACCAGGGGCCTTCTGTATTAGCTATCTATTCTGCGTAACAAATAACCTCACAACATGGCGTCTTAAAACAGCAGTAGTCATTTATTATATCTCACAGCTTTCATGGGTCAGGAATTGGGGAGTGATTTAGCTGGTGGTTCTGGTCCTCAGGAGTTTTCCTTCGGATGTCAACTGGGGCTGCCGTCATCTGAGGGCCTGACTGGGGCTGGGGAGTCTGCTGCCAAAGGGGCTCACTTGCATGGCTGGCAAGTTGGTGCTGGTTGTTGGCCAGGGGTGGGAGGGAGAGGAGAGGAGAGGGACTCGGTTCCTCTCTATGTGACCGGGATGCCATCACAGCATGGAGACTGGACTCCAAAAGTGACATTGACAGACAGACATCTGGGCTGAAGCTGTATCCTTTTTAGGACCTAGTCTCAACTATTGCTTCCACCCCATTCTCTTCATCAGAAGGGAGTCACTAAGCCCCGCCCACACAAAGGTATGGGGAATCAGACGCCCTCTTCTGAAGGAAAGAGTTTCAAAGAATTCGTGGACATATTTTAAAACCACTACTCTCTCTTGGGACTTCCCTGGCGGTCCAGTGGTTAAGACTCCACGCTTCCACTGCTAGGGGCACGGGTTCCACCCCCGGTTGTGTAACTATAGATCCCGCAAGCCACAGGGTGCAGTCGGAAAAAACAAAAAAATGCTCTCAATTGTGTTTCACATTTTCTTCCTTAAACTGGGTGATAAGAACGTAGGGTTTTGTTATATTATTCTCTGTAGTTCTTTGAGTGTTTAAAACCACAGCTGGAGGGCTTCCCTGGCGGCGCAGTGGTTAAGAACCCGCCTGCCAATGCAGCGGACACACATTCGAGCCCTGGTCCGGGAAGATCCCACATGCCACGGAGCAACTAAGCCCGTGCACCACAACTACTGAGCCCACGCTCTAGAGCCCACGAGCCACAACTACTGAAGCCCGCGTGTCTACAGCCCGCGCTCCTCAACAAGAGAAGCCACTGCAATGAGAAGCCCGTGCACTGCGACAAAGAGTAACCCCCGCTCGCCGCAACTAGAGAAAGCCTGCACACAGCAACGAAGACCCAACACAGCCAAAAATAAATAAATTTTTAAAATAATAATTAAAAATAAATAAATAAAAACACAGCTGGAGGTGGGGAGTGGACAAGGGGAGCAGTGATGGGTGAGTGGTGGAGAAGGCGAGGGAGGCAGCCAGTGAGGGCAGAGAGGTGGGCAGTGCCCAAGCACACAGGGTCTTGTTGGCCAAGGTCCTGTCATGGGTGGGGCAGAGTCAGAGCCCTGAGCAGGTCAGGGTGGGCTCTGCTTTCCCTCCAAGCCCCGGCACCTGCTGCAGGCCTGCCTGGAGAAGATGGTTCCAGTGTGGGTGGTGATTCCTTCTCTGAATACACCTCCTGGGTGCCAGCTCTTCTGAAGTCTCCCATCCACGCCTGTCCCCTGATACCTGTCCCTTTTCCCCAGAAGCACACACTTGTATTAGTTTCTGCAATATACTTCCACGGAGATGCCATTCATTTATAAACATATGTGAAAATACATACACTTTTACTCCCCACAAGTGGAGGCATATTATACACACGGTTCTATAACACTTTTTCCCCTATTCAATACACTTTGGCGATTCTTCTTTTTTTTTAAGCTTTTTAAAAATTTTATTTATTTATTTATTTTGGCTGTGTTGGGTCTTTGTTGCTGTGCATGGACCTTCTCTGGTTGTGGCGAGCAGGGGCTACTCTTTGTTGTGGTGCACCGGCTTCTCATTGCGGTGGCTTCTCTTGTTGCGGAGCACGGGCTCTAGGCGCACGGGCTTCAGTAGTTGCAGCACGTGGGCTCAGTAGTTGTGGCTCATGGGCTCTAGAGCGCAGGCTCAATAGTTATCGCACACGGGCTTAGTTGCTCCGCAGCATGCGGGATCTTCCCGGACCAGGGCTTGAACCCGTGTCCCCTGTGTTGGCAGGCGGATTCTTAACCACTGTGCCACCAGGGAAGCCCTATTTATTTAATTTATTTATTTTGGGCTGCATTGGGTCTCCGTTGCCGCGTGCAGGTTTTCTCTAGTTGCGGCAAACGGAGGCTATTCTTCGTGGCGGTGCATGGGCTTCTCATTGCGGTGGCTTCTCTTGTTGTGGAGCACGGGCTCTAGGTGCACAGGCTCAGCAGTTATGATTCACGGGCTCTAGAGTGCAGGCTCAGAAGTTGTGGCGCACGGGCTTAGTTGCTCCATGGCATGTGGGATCTTCCTGGACCAGGGATCGAACCTGTGTCCGCTGTATTAGGCAGGCGAATTCTTAACCACTGCGCCAGCAGGCAAGTCCCACTTTGGTGATTTTTAAATACTGGTACATAGCAAGCTTCTCCATCTTGTCCATGGCTTCGTCATCCTGTGAATGTGCTGCAATTTATTCAACCAATCCCTATTTATAGACATTTATTTTGTTTACTTTTATTACTATATTTTAAGCTTCAAATGTAGAGAGTTGAGTTAAACAAAAAAAACACTCCTCAGTTCACAGCCGATTGTCAAACTTGACCCCGCGTGCCCCTCCTTTGTTTTATTTCTCTCCCTCTATTCCCTTTTATCTCATTTCCCCTTCCCATTTTCGGCACCTCTGTAGACCCATTCTGATGGGTTCCATGTGTGTTCTTTGGGGTGTAAGTCTTCTTGTAGAACATAACAAACACAGTGTGCTTGTATGTGTATTGTTGCTTTCTGTGTATGCATTTTTAATTTATTTGTGCTCCAGTGTTCATTCCCTGTTTAATATCGATCCAGCTTGTGGCTTGACCTGTAACTTCGAATTGCTGACTAGGACTCCTTGGTTTGCATCCACATTTTCCTCTCTACTTTTCCAGTGTTGAGCACCTGGGTGGTCTCTAAGTCTCTACCACCACAACAGCACTGCCATGTCCTTAGATGGGCTGGTATGAGAATTTTGTCTGGACAAATAGGAGTCGTTCATAGGGTATATGTATTCTGGTTATCTTTTGTACCACACAAAAAATTACCCTCAACTTAGAGGCTTAAAACAGCACTTTGTCTTGTTTGTGATTTTGTGGGTCAGGAATTCACAAAGGGCTTGGCTAGGCAGCTCATCTCTGAACCATATGGTGTCGGCTGAGACAGCTGGGGCTGGAGGTTCCCTTCCAAGATGGCATCTTGTCTCATGTCTGCAGCCTTCATATGCCTGGCTGCTCTCTCTCTCTTTCTCTCTCTCTCAATCTCTCTCTCTTTCTCTGCTTCCCCACCCTTGGCATCTCACACTAAAGGACACCCCTCCATAGCTACCTGGACTTCCTCGCAGCATGGCAGTCTCACAGTGGTTGGACTTCTTTCACAGCAGCTGGCTTGTCCCCAAGTGATCATTCCAAGAAAGAGGAAATGGAAGCTGCTAGTCTTTTAAGATCTGGTCCTAGAAACTGACACAACATCTCTTCTGGTGAAGACAGTCATGAGCCAGCACAGATTCAGAGAGCAGGTGCATAGACCTCACCTCTCAAGGCCATCTTTTACACACTCTGATATATATATATATATATATATATATTTATATATAATTTACCATGACAGATTGTTCTCCAGATGGCAGCTCCAGGACCCACTCCCCCAGCACTATCTCCACATCCCCACCCACACTTGGCTGAATCCAGCCTGGTCGGTTCTCCTGTTACACACAGCTAACGTTCACTTCCCCCATATGCAAGTGTGAATGTAGGAAAAAGTCCCAGAAGAAGACATGCTAGTCAAAGGATATGTGCACTTGCAATTTTGACAGATATTGCCAACCCTTCAATCAACCCTGAGCTCCATCTCTTCATAACAGATCCAGAATCTTAGCACGTCTCACCACCTCTACCATCACCATTCTGGTACCAGTCACCCTCCTCCCTGGGCTCCCAGCTTCTGCCCCAGCCCCCACAGTCCATTCTCCACATGCAGCCAGAAGCATCCCCTTAAAACCTGAGTGAGATTCTGTTCCTCCTTTGCTCAGAAGGCTCTGACAGTCTCCCACATTACTCAGAGTAAAACATTCTTGCAATGACTCTGAAGCCCTATGTGTCTGATCCCATGACCTCTCTCACCTGGTTCCTTCTCCCCTCTCCTTCTCTGTCCCACAGAGTTTTGAAAACACTAGGCATGTTCCCATCCGGACTCCTGGCAGGAATTTGAACCTCCCAGGCACGCTCCCATCCCAGGGCCTTTGCACTTAACTTTTCCTCTACCCGAAATGCTCTCTCCCTGCACGTCTCCATGTCTCCTCCTTACTCCATCTGTGCCTCAAATCAAACACCACCCCTCCCACTCAGGCTCTTCTCTTTATCCTGCTTTGGTTTCTTCATAACATCTCTTCCTCCACAACATGCGGTATATCAAGTTGTGTGTTCGTTTATTGTCTGTCTCCTCTCCAGATCACAAGTGTGGGGCAGAGGCAAATCATCAGCCCTGCTCAGCACCTGTCATTGAGGAAGAGCTCTACAAATATATGTGGGATATTTGTGGAATTCAACCACGCTCCATAGATATTTGTGCCAGTTTGCACCCCACCAGCAATGTACGGACCTCAGTAACTTAAATTAATCCAAATGCACTCCCAGATACATATCCTTTAAGTTCAATCTTCCCATGCTCAAGAATCTTCAAGGACTCCCTATTACCTTGCTTTGTACATCTTAATCTGGAACCCAAGACCTTTTTAATACCAGGACTAAGTATTTTCCCAGCTCTCTAGAAAGAAGTTCATGGATGAAATTTTCTCAGTGTTGAGTTTTTCCTTTATCCATTTTTCTAACGTTATTGGCATGGACTCCCATTTAACTGAAAAATTCCCTAAGAGATTAAAGGGGATAGCTCACAAACAGTGAGTTCACTGGTTTGGACTTCTAATGCTGTAATGAAGCGAATCCAAATTCAGCCCCAATAAACATCACAACTGATAACTTGGACCAAGTGCACTCTCCTGGCTGAGCCTCAGTTTACCGGTTGGTGGAATGAACAGAATAACACTGTCTCATACGGTCCTCTTGCTGCTTGCTAAGAGCCAGGCACAGGGCCAGGTACTGGACACATTTTAACTCACTCAATCCTTGTGGCAATTGTAAGAGGCATGTACAATTATTCTCCATTCTCAGATGAGGAAACTGAGGCCTAGAACAATTAAATATGTCTACATGTCCATAGCTGGGGAGTGGTGAGGCTTGGATTTGAACTCCCCACACCCCACTCCTAGGCTACACAAAGTCATGTGGCTGAAGTTGTGCTGTGTCAAGTCCATGGTCCTCTCTGGGGTGTGAACCAAGGTTTCTGGGCTCTCAAATGGCTTTTCAATAACATTCTAATCTCTATCATTATTGGAATAATTACCATTAATAACAGCTAACAACAATTGTATGTCTACTGAACACTTAGAATTTCCTCCACATTTTCAATCACTCAAAAACCCTAGAATTTAATGACTCACTTAACCCTGTTTCACAGGTGAAGAGACAGAGCTCAGTGGTGGAGCTGGGATTTGGTCCCTGTGCCTCTTACACACCATGGGTCCATGCAGCACCTCTGTTTACCAGGGGCTTTTTTTTTTTTTTTTTTGGCCACACCTTGCAGCTTGTGGGATCTTAGTTCCCTGACCAGGGATTGAACCCGGGCCCTCAGCTGTAAAAGCGAGGAGTCCTAACCACTGGACCACCAGGAATTCCCTACCAGGGCCTTTCATGCCATCATCTCATTGGACTTTACGGTCACTCCCTGAAGTCCATACTCCTATCATTTCCATTTTGCTGAAAAGAAAATTGAAGTGCAGTGCCCTGCTCGAGGCCACGCACAGCTCTTTGCAGCCAATCTATCCTGCCTCACTTCCCCAGCAGCATCCAGGATGTCACAGCTGGAAGGCACCCGATTTATAGCGCAGGAAGGAGCAAATCAAGGCCTCTGGGGCGCTGGGCAGTGTTCTCAGGCAGTTGCCCAGAGATCCTGTTTACTGGCAGGGCCGGAGGCACACCAGACCAGGAAGGAGGGAGGTCCGGGAGACGCCCCATATTTGCATCTTCAAAGCCTTGCCCTGTGCTCTCCCATCCTCAGGACTCCCCAGAGGGGTAGCAAGCTGTCACTTCCATGGAATGTCCTCCTGCCTGACCACACTGACTCAACCTGGCCTCTCCACTACTGCTCCTTCCTGAGCCCCATCTGCTTTCCCCACCTGGACAGCCCCATATCTGGCCTCCTGTAGCTCATTCATTCACTCAACAAAGCACTCTTGAGTGGTAGCTACTATTTTATGCACTGGGGATACATTCACAAGTAAACAGTAATCCCTGCCCTAGAGTGTTGATATTCTGGGGTGGAGAAAAGACAATAAATAAAAAACACACTAAGTAAAATGTATAGTATGTTTGGCAGTTATAAGGACCATGACAAAATAGAATAAAGAGCAAGGCTAGTGGTTTGGGAGTGGGGACAGAATGTCATGATGTTAAACAGGGCAGGCCTCACCGAGAAGGTGACATCTGTGCAGAGACCTGAACCAGGCAGCACCTGGAGGAAGTGTTCCAGGCAGTGGAGCACTGTCCACAGCATGTGGACACACTGAGGTGGAGGGTCTTGTGTATGAGAAGCATCAAGAGGCCAGTGTGGCTGGAGAGAAGTCAGTGAGGGGAGAGCGTAGGAGTTAAGACACAGTGGTAAGAGGGTAGGAGAGGAGACAGATCACATGGGGCCTGTGGGTCATTGTACGGATTCAGCTTTTGCTCCTAGTGAGCTGGGAGCCAAGGGAAGGCTTTAGGAGAGGAAGGGCACGGTCTCACCTGTGCACTGTAGGACTTCCCTGGCTGCTGTGTCAAGAGCACATGGCAGAGGGGAAAGGGAGGAACCCGGCAGCTCTTGAGGGGACCATTGCAACAATCCTGGCAAGAAATGAAGATGACTTACCCAGCATGGTAGCGCTATTCCAGTTACCACTGCTGCAGAACAAACTGCCCCAAAAGTCAGTGGCTTAAAGCAACTACTATTTTGTGATGCTCATGAATTCAGAGGAGGTATGGTGTGGATAGCTTGTCTCTGCTGTGTGGTATCTTGAGCGTCATCTGGGAAGACTCAGAGATCGATATGAATTAACAATTGAGGGCTGGAATCATCTGGAGGTCACCAGACTGGGACGACTTGAAGACTAAGACTGCCTGCAGGAGCACCTGCACGTGACCTCCTCATGCGGGCTGGGCTTCCTCATTGTATGGCGGTCTCAGAGCATTTGGACTTCTTAACAGCTCAGAGCTCCAAGAATGGGTGTTCCAGTAAACAAGCTGGAGCTGCATAGCCTTTCATGACCCAGCCTCGGAAGTCACATACAGCCGCTTCCGCCACGCTCTATTGGTCAAAGCAGTCACAAACCCACCCAGACTCAAGTAGAAAGGACATGGACCCGACCTCTCAATGGGGCCATATTCTAAAACCACCACAAGCACTTAGCATCTTCATGGCAGATTGAAAGTTTCTTGTGTCGGCTGATGCAGGAAGCACAGGGAAGAGCCACATCAAAAGTGATTTTGTGGGCTTCCCTGGTGGCGCAGTGGTTAAGAACCCGCCTGCCAACGCAGGGGACACGGGTTCGAGCCCTGGTCCAGGAAGATCCCACGTGCCGCAGAGCAACGAAGCCCGTGCGCCACAACTACTGAGCCTGTGCTCTAGAGCCCACGAGCCACAACTACTGAAGCCCGCGCGCCTAGAGCCTGTGCTCCCCAACAAGAGAAGCCACCGCAATGAAAATCCCACGCACTGCAACAAAGAGTAGCCCCCGCTCGCTGCAACTAGAGAAAATCCGCACGCAGCAACAAAGACCCAACACAACCAAAAATAAAAACAAATAAATAAGTTAATACAAAAGTGATTTTGCTCACCCAGGGCTCACAGCCCAATGACCAAAACAGGCACCTCTCAGGGGTGTAGGCAGCCAGAGAGGAGGCCCAACCCAGCTTGGCAAATCAAGGCAGGCTTCCTAGAGGAGGCAATGCATGAGCTGAGTCTTAAAGAGTGAGGAGGTCAACCAAGAGAAATAGGAGAGGGCATCCCAGGACAGGAAGAATTAGGGATGCTCACATTGAGAGGCAGGAGAGTGAATGCCTGAGAGATGGGATCCAGGTTTGTGTCTTGCACTGCCACTCCTAGTGGGTGACACTGGGCAGGCCACCTCGCCTCTCTGAGCCTCCGTTTATTATAAAATAGGAGTGATAATAATTGCACTGCCTTCAAGGGAGAAAATGCATGCAAGGTGCCTGCTAGATAGAAAGAACCTCAAACTGTCAGCTCTGACTGGAAAGCCACAGGTGGAGGTCAGCTGCTCAGGCTCCCTGGGTGCTCAGAAGAGGAAACAGGCAGAGACTAGCCCAGTGCCACCCAGCATCGAAGGCGAGGACCTGGATCACACCCCGTTGACCTTCCACAGCCTGATCCCTCCCTGTCTGCTGTTACTCCTCAGCCCCCAAGTTCACTTGGGGGAGGGGGGTGTCACTTCTTCCTTGTATGTGCCCTCATCCAAGGAATCCTGTGAGGCCTCCAGAGGAGATCACCTGATCCAGAGGTGGAGCCTTGAAGATGGGGGTGATCACTGCCCTGATAAGGGCTCCCCCCTGCCTGCATTCTCCACGTCCCTGTTCAGCCGGAATTCCTCCGTCCAGCATGGAGTTCCGGTGGATTTTATGGGCCAGCCACAGCAGACAAATGGAGAAGAAAAACATCCCTCTGGAGCCCTACTCAGCTCTCAAAATCTGATTTCCGCTCCGCCGGAAGGAGGCTGGGCTGCTTTAACCCTCTGTGGGAGGGGACCACGGGATCTGATTCAAGATCCTCCTAGCTGCCTGCCCTGCCTGCCTACCACACTGGCTCCCTTCCTTCTTCAACAGCATCTACTCTGGCCCCCACCCCGCCCCGGGGCTCAGCTTCCCCCCCTCCTTTGCAAAACTGCCTCAAAGGCCCCAGACCCCAGTTTAGGATCATCAGCAAAGCATCCGCTACATGCCAGGCATCTTGTAAACACCGGCTCTTGAGAAGTCTGGAGCAAGGTGGGAGAGAACATGGGCTTGGGACGCAGACAGAAATGGGTTTGAGATCCAGATTTGCCTGTTCTAGTTTGCAGGATCTTGGGCAAAGTCCCTTCACCTTGCTGGGTCTGGGTTTCCTCATCTGTAAAATGGGCCCTCAGTAAATAATTGTTGTTATTATTACTACCCCTTAACTCCACAAACCCGACAGGTTAGGCATCATCACCCACATTTGACCAATGAGAAAAGCAAGGCTCTTGGGACTTGCCTCGACCTGCTCACTGCCTCACTTTCTACAATTATTAATCCGGACTGCAAGCCCTGAACTTGTTAAATAATACGGTCAATCCTTATTATTTGGAGATTCCATATTTGTGAATTTGCCTGCTCCCTAAAATTTATTTAGGGAGCAAAATGAATACTCTTCAGTGGTTTCATGGTCATTCACGGACGTGTGCAGAGTGAAGAAAAACTTGAGTCACCGACACCCACATTCCCAGCTGAAGTGGATCGCTGACAATGCCTTCTTGTTTCCACTCTCATGCTGTAAACAAGTGTCCTGTTTGTGATCTATTTAGTGCCACGCTTTGCACATTTTTGTGCTTTTCGTTGGTGATTTCTCTGTTTAAAATGGTCTCAAGCATACTGCTGAAGGGCTGTCTGGTGTCAGTCACTAAGCTCAAGAAAGCTATGAGGTGTCTTACAGAGAAAACATGCGTGTTAGATGACCTTTGTTCAGGTGTGAGTTATAATGCTGTGGTCCATAATTTTAATGTGAAAGAATCAACAGTAGATATTAAATAAGGGGTCCTTAGACAGAAACACACATAAAACAAGGTTGTGTATTGATCAGTTGATGAAAATGTGACTAGACTCTTGCAGGAAACTAACCCTCTATTTTTCCCCAGGAGTGTTGTGCTCCGTATTTGCTAATTCAGTGTTGGTGGTAACTTTACAGAATATAATTACAGCAAATAATAAAAAATCAATTAAATTTTCAGGATTTTGGTACTTTCAGGTGTGAAGATAATATTTAAGAGGCATTGTAGTGAGCTGCAGTGACAATTAGCATTGCTATGGGACAAATTACCCTACAAGTTAGTCTTAAAACACCCATTTTCTTACGCTCACAGATTCTATAGTTCAGGATTCATAATAACGGGCACAGCAGGGAATGCGTCGCTGCTCTATGATGTCTGAGGCTTCAACTGGGAAGACTCAAAGGTGGGGGTGATTCAACAGCTGGGGATGGAATCATACGAAGGCATTTTCACTCACACATCTGTCCCCTGGGCTGGGAGGATGGGAAGACTAGTACAGCCGATCAGAAGCACCTTCATGTGGCCTGGGCTTCCTCACAGCATGGCAGTCTCAGGGCATTCGAACTTGTTACATGGTAACTCTGAGTAAAGAGGGCTCCAGTGAACAAGGCAGAAGAATGCGTCACCTTTAAGACCCTACTTCAGAAGTCACAGAGGGTCACTTCTGTCAAATTCAACTGGTCAAAGGGGACTCCAGCCTGTCTAGACTCAAGGGGAGCCGACATAGACGCTAGCTCTTGATGGGAAGAGTTGGCGTGGGGCGTATGTTTTCAAACCGCCACAGCTATTAACAGAGACTTATGAAAATTAGAGACCCAGGTCCAAATCTTGACTCTCCCTCTCTGCTAGCTGGACAATCGTGGGCAAGTTTCTTAACTCCTCAGAGCCCTCGTTTCCCTTTCTGTAACATGATGGTAATTATAGGCCCCCACTTCTAGGATGGTGAGGATGAAATGAGACAATGGATGAGAAGCTGTTGTTCAGTGCCTGGCACACAGTGCAGCATAGATGGTAATGGTATGAACATTATTCGTTATGAGACCTGGATGTATTGTTAACAGCTTGCATTTGGCTGCATGTAACAGAAACCCAATATAGTGGCTTCACCAAAGAGGAGTTTGTTTTTGTTTTCGTTTTTTTTTCCCAAGAGATTAGGGACTAGTGTGGCTAGCGGCTCAAGGAAATTATCAATGACCCAGCTACTCTGGCTTTCCACTCTGCCATCCTTAGCACGTGACCTTTGTCCTCATGGTACCAAGTTGGCTGCTATACCTCCAGGAATTGCATCTCTGTTCCAGGCAGGAAGAAGGTGAAGGGTAGAGGACAAAACCTTCTCAGAAGACTCTGTCATTTCATTTGAGGAAGTAGGCCCTCCCTAGGAACTTCTCTCTTCATCTCATTGGCCAGAATGAGCCACACGGCCACCCCTAGCTGCAGTGAAGCCTGAGAAGAAGACTATAAGTAGGGAGGCCCACTGCTGTCCCAGACAGTCGAGGTTCTATTGATAGGGAGTGGGGTAGATATTGTGTAAGCAGTTAGGAGTCTGCATGCCAGTCCAGGAGGACAACCCACAAATGCACCTGTTGTGCCAGCATCGCCATTGACAGCTGAGGTCAGACTGAAACACAACTTTATCATGGGACTCCCTTATTTAAGGTAGCTGAGATGCCCTAAACTTGATCCAGGCCACCACCCTCAGGAAGCCTCTCTGGACAGCACTGGGTCTCTGATTTCACTTTTCTCTGAAATCCTAATGGCTGGGCTGGGCTGGGGTTAGCATGATCTGTCTACAACAGAGTTCTCCGGGGCCCACTCCCCAACTTGCACCCCCTGCACCGTGTAGCCTGCAGAGGGGAGGAGAAGTGCCCACAGGCACAGGCAGCAGCTGAGCTGAGAATAGGGTCCCTGCCCCTGACACTCAGCCTTGAGGATTTTTTTTTTTTTTTTTTTCTTTTTTGCTGACAATTCAACAGGCCTTTAAACCACCTTGATTCATTTCAGGCCATTGGTGGTGTATATATTGAGGACTTTGCCCACAGGTCCAAAGCTTAACTTAAGCTTCCTGAGATATGTCATAAAATACGACTGGGGCGGGGGGAACCCTAGTGGTCCTTCAGCAGAACATTATTATGAAACAAAGGATGAAATGCTTAAGCCAAGATGACCCTATTTACTTATTTATTTATTTTTACAAATGAAAGTTGAGTAGACTCCATTTCAACAGTTTTCAATGCAGGAATTCCCACAGCCCCATTTGATTGCAGTTTGTTGAAAAGTTTAATGTTTTTGTAGGCAATTCATAATTTCCACGTTGAGTAGCCTAAAAGGAAGGGAGCCTGAAACCCGGCGCTGCTTTTTTTTTCTTTGCGGCACGCGGGCCTCTCACCGCTGCGGCCTCTCCCGTTGCGGAGCACGGGCTCCGGACGCGCAGGCTCAGCCGCCATGGCTCACGGGCCCAGCCGCTCCGCGGCACGTGGGATCTTCCCGGACCGGGGCACGAACCCGTGTCCCCTGCATCGGCAGGCGGACTCTCAACCACTGCGCCACCGGGGAAGCCCAGCCTTGAGGATTTTTAATAGGACTCTTTGAATTTTCAAAGGATTCATTAAACAGTAGCTTCATTCAGCAAGTCTTGAATTTCTCCATCATCTTGTTGACTCTGTGTCACCTGGCACTGGTATTAGGGCCAACTTGACCAGGTGGGTACCTGGGCAGGCTAAATTATTTAGTACTTTCTTCAACTTGATGGTCTCTAAACATCAGACTGATATTCCTTTAGAGGGATGGAGCTGAAGGAGAACACCTATGGCCACAGCCGCCTCTTCTCTATTACTGAGCAGTTCCACCTTGGCCCCAAATTTGTATCCCCTACTCCACAAAATCAGAACACTGCCGTTAACAGGCTGATTCCCCCTGGGGTGGAGTTTTGTGAGCATCTGAGTTTAAACTACCCTAGAGTGCAGCTTTTCCCTCCTCATCCCCATCATAAGCCATTTATCAAAGAATTCCTGTCACTCCCTAGCTGTGTGACCTTAGGCAAGTTAATTAATCTCTCTGTTCCTGACTCTACTCATCTGTTAAGCGGTAATATTAATAGTACTTAGTTCATGGGGCTGCTCTGAGGATTAAATGAGAAAATGCCTACAAGTGTTTAGAAGAGTGCCTGGCATATAGTAATCCCTCAATATTATTCTTTCCATTTTCATTGCTCTTTTCCTGATAGAAGTGCCAAGAAACACATTTTCCCCACAACATGTTACATTTCTAATGATGTTTTGGTGTCCTCCAGAGAGTGGGGCTCTGGGAAAATGCCTGGAATCCCTCTCTTAACGCAGCTCTGCCTGGTACAGCACACACCTGCTCACTCCCCTGTCACCCCTATCCAATGCACTCTCAAGAAAGAATGGGATACCCCCTCACACCAAGGTGGTTGCCATTGACAACAGTTGGAGAAATGTCCACTAAACTGTGTTCTCTACTGGGTGTCTGTGCAGGGTTGTGGGGGGGGGGCGGTTTGTGGGGGAGAGTCTAGAAAATAAGTCTAGAAAATGAAAACTGAAATGAGGCCTAAGGAGGTTACTTGTGCAGGGTTTCTCGTTTAATATGCTAATATCTGCACCTCTCTAGACCGGCAGATGCAAAATGCACTTTCCCAGACTTTTTCTTATCATGGAACTCTGGGCATCTTCCAGAACAAGAGTTCCCAAGAATTCACTCCTAAAAATAATGGCCTGGGGACTTCCCTGGCAGTCCAGTGGTTAAGACTCCGTGCTCCCAGTGCAGGGGGCCCAGGTTCAATCCCTGATCAGGGAACTAGATCCCACATGCATGCCACAACTGAGAGTTCTCATGCCACAACTAAGGAGCCCACTGCCGCAACTAAGACCTGGCACAACCAAATAAATAAATAAATACATCCCTGGTCGGAGAACTAAGATCCCGCGCATGCTGCTCAGCGTGGCAAAAAAAAAAAAAAAAGAAAGAGGGCTGGAGGGACCTTAGATAGACTGAGCTCTTTTGATAGAATCAAAGACACCAGCTCCACACAGAGGAACCACATGGATGGGGTCAATGGCACTTTTTATTAACCTGAACAGAACAAAACAAAACCTGGCATCTCTATGGAAGGACAGTTTAAATGTTTATTCAACAGATATTTCTGGATGCATATAAGGTGCCGGGTACTGCCCTGGGTATCTTGCTCTCTAAGAATTTCAATGGGATGATGAAAGTGGAAAAAATTGCTATCAGGCCAAATTAAGAAAACCTCTTATAAGGATTAAATGATGATAACAGCTAACACTTATACAGCACATGCCAAGTGCCAGGACTGGTACAAACGCTACGTATTTTGAGTCATTTAATCTTCACAATAACCCTCTAAAGGCAGGCTCTCTTATAACCCATGTTTCACAGACGAGGAAACTGAGGCACAGAGAAATTCAGTAAATTTTTCAAGATCACAGGGATGGTAAGTGGCAGAGCTGAACACAGACAGGCTCCTGAATCTGCAAATTTAACCATGTGACACTGTATCATATCCAGAGATAACACCTCTGGCAGGCGTCACTAGTTGCTTCTGGTATCTATTCTTCCATTCTTCTATACTAAAAGAAACCCAGCAATGAGGACTACATTTCTTAGCCTCCTTTTCAGTAAAGTATGGTCAAATGACAAGGTCTGGCCAATGGGATGTGAGCAGAAGTGAGGCTATAACTCCCAGACAAGTGTCCTCAACTGATGAAGTGCACCCTTCCTTCCTCTGCCTTTTTCTCCTTTTCGCCAGTTGGAATGCAGACAGAATGACTCCAGCAGCCATAATGTTCCATGAGACAACCTAGGGAGTGGAAGTCACATATGAGAGAGCAAAAAGATAGGCAGAGCCTGGGTCCCTGACACCATCTGCTTTAGTGAGTTAATGTTACATAACAAAATACCCTAAACTTAGGGGCTTACAACATCAATGATGATTTATTATCTTTATATTTCTTTCTTTGTTATTTTTCACAGTTCTTGCAGGTCAGGAATCCAGAATCCACATCAAAGGAAGCTCACTCAGAAGGTTCCAAGTTGGTGCTGGCTGTAGGCTGGGGGCCTCAGTTCCTCTCTACATGGGTCTCTCCACAGGACAACTTGAATGTCTCATAGCATGGTGGCTGCCATCTCTGTGATTCAAGGGAACAAGGCAGAAACTAAATACAGGCAGACCTTGTTTTATTGCACTTCCCTTTATTGCACTTCACAGATAATGTATTTTTTACAAATTGAAGATTTATGGCAACCCTTCGTCAAGCAAGTCTATTGGTGCCATTTTTCTAAAAGCATTATTTTTAAACTAAGGTATGTTCTAGACCTAATGCCATTCCACACTTAGTAGACTACAATATAATGTAAACATGACTTTTATATGCACTGGGAAACACAAAAATTTGTGTGGTTCAATTTTTTGCAATATTGATTTTATTACTGTGGTCTGGAATGGAACCCGCAGTATCTCTGAGGTCTGCCTATACCTTTATCACCTAGATTCAGAGGTCACATGCTGTCATTTCTACCATACAAGTCAGATCTGATTCAATGGGGGAAGGTATCTACACAAGGGAGTAACACCAGGAAACAAGGATCATCGGAGGCTATATATACTATAGAATGCCAGATCAGCTCTACCTGCAAATGCCTTGAATGTGAAAGAGAAATACACTTTTATTTTGCCTAACTGAACTTAAGGTTGTGATTAATATATCTATGAACTCTTGGCACAAAGTAGGCCTGCATTAAATGCTAACTATCATTAGTCTTTTTTTCCAAGTAGATTGAGGTGTACGACTTTTTGTCCTCTTTTGTGTGTCCCCTTGTTTACACACAAACACTTGTACCACTACCATCTAGGTCAAGGTTTGGTACAAAGTAGGTTTAGGAGGCTGTGTATCAGCCTTTTAACTCATTCATTCATACAATAAGCATTCACTATTGTCCACAGTATCCAGGATCTGGCCTAAGATTCTGAGATAACTTCCCTGCCCTGGAGAATTCATAGTCTAGTTGGGAACGCAAGCACAGTGAGATGGAAAACAAGCCACTTCTCTGTCTTCAGAGAAATTCAGATTAAAACAGAAAGTCAGATAATTCCAAGTGCTAGGGATGATGAGGGGGAAAGTGGTCCCACATGCCCTGCTGGACATGAGGACTGCAGCAGCCATCTTAAAATGTAGTCAGACAGCACTTAGGCTATGTGTATTCTCTCCACTTCCAGAATCCTCCTTCTGGGTGTATATGCCAGAGAAACACACACAGGAGTCATGCACCACAGGTGCTTTGAGGAGGTGGGAGTTGGAGGTAACTACAGTGTCCATTGTTCAGGGAGTAAACAAAGGAGGCATGGTGGATACATGTACACCATGCATACTAAGCAGCAGGTAGAAGCAATGGACTCCAGTTAGACTCAGCACACAGAGCACAGTGTCAAGTAACAAAACAACCTAGAAACAAATCTATGGAAACTACCATTTGTGTAAGTTAATAACCCACTCACACAAAACAGCACCATTATATTTTATAAGGACACTCACGTATTCAAAGACATATATCAAAAGTATTACAGTTGGGCTTCCCTGGTGGCGCAGTGGTTGAGAGTCTGCCTGCCGATGCAGGGGACGCGGGTTCGTGCCCCGGTCTGGGAAGATCCCACATGCCGCAGAGCGGCTGGGCCCGTGAGCTATGGTCACTGAACCTGTGCATCCGGAGCCTGTGCTCCGCAACGGGAGAGGCCACAACAGTGAGAGGCCCGCGTACCAAAAAAAAAAAAAAATTACAGTAAATCCAGAATATCCAATGCAATACTAAAGGAGAACATCAGAGGACTGACACTACCTGACTTCAAGACTTACAATAAAGCTACAGTAGTCAAGACAGCGTGGGAGGGACTTCCCTGGTGGTCCAGTGGGTAAGACTCCATGCTCCCAACGCAGCGGGCCCAGGTTCGATCCCTGGTTGGGGAACTAGATCCCACATGCATGATGCAACTAAGAGTCTAAATACCACAACTAAGAGTCCGCATGCGGCAACTAAGAGTCCTCATGCCACAACTGAGTCTGCAGGCTGCATCTAAGAAGTCCGCATGCCACACTTGAAGAGTCCTCATGCCACAACTAAGAGTCTGCATGCCGCAACTGAGTCCGCATGCCGCAACTAAAGAGTCCAATGCTGCAACTAAGAGTCCACATGCTGCAACTAAGAAGTCCTCATGCCACAAATAAAGAGTCTGCATGCCACAACTAAGAGTCCACATGCCGCAACTAAAGCGTCCGCATGCCGCAGCTAAGAGTCCGTGTGCCGCAACTAGAGTCCACGTGCCACAACTAAGAGTCCACGTGTCATAACTATAGAGTCCGTGTGCTGCAACTAAGAGTCTGCATGCCGCAACTAAAGAGTCTGTGTGCCGCAACTAAGAGTCCACGTGCTGCAACTAGGAGTCTGCATGCCACAAGTAAGAAGTCCACATGCCACAACTAAGAGTCCACATGCCGCAACTAAAGAGTCTGCATTGCCATAACTGAGTCTGCATGCCGCAACTAAGAAGTCCACATGCCACAACTAAAGATCCTGCATGCCGCAACTAAGACCTGGAGCAGCCCAAACAAATAAATATATATTTTTTAAGTGTGGTATTGGTGAAAGAATAGACAAATAGATCAATGGAAGAGAACAGACAGCCCAGAAATAGACCCACATAAATACAGTCAACTGATCTTTGACAAAGGAGCAAAAGCAATACAATGGAGCAAAGATAGTCTCTTCAGCCAGTGGTGCTGGAACAATTGGACATCCACATGCAGGAAGATGAATCTAGACAGAGACCTTACAACCTTCACAAAAAATAAGTCAAAATAGATCCTAGGCCTAAATGTAAAACACAGAACTATAAAACTCTTGGAATACAACATAGGAGAAAACCTAGATGACATTGGGTATGGTAATGACTTTTTAGATATGATACCAAAGACACGACCCATGAAAGAAATAATTGAGAAGCCAGACTTCATTAAGATTATAAACTTCTGCTCTGCAGAAGACAATGTCAAGAGAATGACAAGATAAACCATAGACTGGGAGAAAATATTTGCAAAAGACACATCTTATAAAGGACTAGTTATCCAAAATATACAAAGAACTCTTAAAACTCAACCGTAAGAAAATAACCCTATTAAAAACTGGGCCAAAGACCTTAGCAGACACCTCACTAAAGAAGATATACAGATGGCAAATAAGCATATGAAAAGATGCTCCACATCATATATCATCAGGGAAATGCAAATTAAAACAACAATGACGTATCACTACACACCTATGAGAATGGCCACAACCTGGAACACTGACTATACCAAATGCTGACAAGAATATGGAGAAACAGGAACTCTTATCTATTGCTTCCACTTTGGAAGACAGTTTGGTGGTTCCTCATAAAATTAAACATACTCTTGTCATATGATCGAGCAATTGCACTCCTTGGTATTTACCCAAAGGAACTGAAAATTTATATCCAGCCAAAACCTGCACACAGATGTTTATAGCAGCCTGATTCTTAATTGCAAAAACCTGGAGGCAACCAAGATGTCCCTCAGTAGGTAAATGGATAAATTGTGGTACCTCTAGACAAGGTAATATTATTCAGCTTTAAAGAAAAAAAAAAAAAAGGTTCCAAGCCATGAAAAGATATAGAGGAACACTAAATACATATTGCTAAGTGAAAGAAGTCAATCTGAAAAGGCTACATACTGTATAATTCTAACTCTATGACATTCTGGAAAAGGCAAAACTATAGAGACAATAAAAAGATCAGTGGTTGCAGGGATTGGGGTGTAGATGAACAGGCAGAACACAGAATTCTAGGGCAGTGAAAATATTCTGTATATGCTACTACAATAATGGATATATGTCAGCATACATTTGTCCAAACCCATAGAATGTACAACACCAAGAGTGAATCTCTGCGTGATAATGATGTGTCAATGTACAACAGATTCATCAATTGTAACAAATGTACCACTCTGTTGGGAGGTGTTGATAACAGGGAGGCTATTCATTTGTGGGGACAAGGGGTCTATGGGAAATTTCTGTACTTCTCAGTTTTGTTTAAACCTAAAATTGCTCTTAAAAAATTGTCTTTAAAAAAAAAGAAAAAAAAAATAGAGTGGGTGCCCTGGTGGGGGGAGGGAAATGGAGTGGGGAATCAGGGAGAGAAGTCAAAACACAGTGTGTCAGCACAAGACTTTGCACCAAGGTTTGGGAGGAGCCACAAAGCAGGCTTCCCTGAGGAGCTACACTGAACTTTGGTGGAGGAGTAGGGTTGTCTGGTCAGACCTGAAGGGATGCGTTTCCAGAAGAGGTGGACAGACAGGGCAAAGCTGGTGCCTCGGAGGAACTGCAAGTGCTCAGCGGGACTGAAGGCCAGGGTGCCCTGGTCAGGAAGGCCGGGGCCAGCTGCTGTTCTCTCACCCTGTAAGACCCTCCTCCTCTTACCTGGTGGACTCCTACTCAGCCCTCACACGCCTCTGGGCTGCCTGAGAGGCCGTGTGGCTGAGGAAGACTGAGCTGAGATCGTCCGCTGGCCCCGGAGTGACCTTGGCGAGTCACTTTCCCCTCTCGGAACCTCAGTTTCTTCATCTGTAACATGGGAATAACAATACCTACCTCAGAAGGTTGTGGTGAGGAGGAAGTGAGATGAGCAAAATATTGATACAAAGTCGCTGCCCCAAGAAGCTTATTTTCTGGTGCAGATAGACAGCTGGCAGACAAATAAATATGTAGTGTGTTTGCCACCGTATTCCCAGTACCCAGAACCATGCCTGGTGCATAGTAGGTACTCAATTAACATTTGTGGATGAATGAATAAATGAATGAGTGAAAGTAATGATGAATATTCTGGAAAGCAGGGGAAGGGGAGAGGGAGAGCCAGAGGAGTGCTGAGGGGTAGGGGAGGCCTCCCTGAGGAGATGAGATTTGAGGGAAGATGGGACGGAAATAAGGGAATTAGCTATGGGAATATCTGGGGACAGTGGGTGCCGGGCAGAAGTGGGCTCCAGGGATAGCAAGGAGGCCCGTGTGGCTGCCGCAGGGTGAGGAACAGAGGCGGAGAGGAGCTGAAAGCCTTGTGCGGGTGGGCTGAGACTGTGGCAGGAGCCCCCTCCCCACTCCCAGGGACAAGGCCTAGAAGAGTCCAGGCTGCTCAGTCCCTTCCCAGGCACGGTGCTCCTCAGCGGCGGGCCCCAGCCCCTGACACCACTAGCACAAACTGCTCTCGGGTGTTTCGCGCTCCGTGTGCCAGGCCCTAGCATTCCTGGCATAAACTCACCATCAGCTCTGGGAATAAGTACTATTATTACCCCTCCGTTTTCAGAGCAGGAAGCTGAGACTCCAAGAGGCTGCTAACCTTGGGCCGGAACTGGGTCTCTCTGATGCCAGGCCCTGGCTTGCACCGACCACATTGTCCTGGAATTCTTTGTTTACAGCTCGCATTCCCCTCTGGGCTGCAGAAGGCCCTGAGTCTCATTCATGGTTTTATTTTACTCCCAGGGTCGCCTGTGTCAAAACCTGCCTGAGGAGCGAATGAATGAATGCGCCTTCCAAGGAAGCCTCTCCCCACCTTCCGGGCCCAGTTCACGCCCTATTTGGTTCCTCCAGGTTGTGCTGGAATGGGAGGGGGCTGGACTGAGGAATTTCAAGCCGCCTGAGGGTCCAGAGCAGAAGAGAGGGGGAGGGGGGGAAGCGAAAGTGAAGGGAATGAGAGCCCCTGTGAGGAGGCGCAGACAGGGAAGGAAATCTCCCGGTAATAATTCATCGGCTCAGGAAGCAGCAGCTTGGCCTGGGGCTGTGGGGGGGGCTGGCCCTGCAGGGAGGGGGCCTCGCAGCCTCCTTCTCCTCCTTCCCAAAGCCCAGCCTGGCTGGGGTCACGGTCAAATGAAAAGGGGAGAGCCAGGTGTGGGAAGAGACCTTCCTGAAGACCCTAGGGCCTGAAGACTTCAGGGACTGCTCTCCCAGCAGCCAGTTCCCCATCTCTCCCCCATTCTGGCCTGGGTCTGGGAGCCAGGAATGCACAGCATGGCAGAGCTGGGAGGCATCGTCAAGAAAACTGATGCCCAGAAGGAAGATGGAGCCAAAACGCACCTAGAAACCTTCCGACTTCACTCCCTGTGCTCTTTCTGCTGCATGGGCTGCCATGTGGGCTAAAGAGAAAGTTATTGTCAAGGCCAAGCAAATAAAGGCTTGGCCGGTCCCCAGGATGGAGCTGGGAAAGGGGCATGAGCGACCTGGGGACCCCAACAACCATCATCAGCTCAGTAATTCTTCCCAGGGCCTCTGAGGAAGAGGACATGTCAGATGTCAGGCTGAACAATCTAAGGTTTCCAGACGGGAGGAAGGCGAAGAGGGAAGATATTTCCCCCCACCCCCTCTCTTCGTAAGTGTGAGTTTTTTGAGGGGGTGGTGTTGGCACTTCAAGCGGAGGGAAGGGGAGTGTGTGGATTTGGAACCAGGGAGGCTGCTGCAGTCCAGGATGGGATTGTGGGGAGTAAGGGAGAGAAACTTGTATTTTACTGAGATGGAGACAGGACAGGGGTGATAGTGGGTCCCAAACAGGCTGGGACCACTGCCCTCATTCACCCTGAAGGCCAGAGCTCTCTTATCTGTAAATCAGGGGTTCTTCCCCACAACTTCAGCAGAGGAAAGTAAAGATCAGTAAAGCACTCAGCACTGTGTCTGGCACAACCGTTTTGGTGGTAGGACCTCAACCAAAATGTCAACTCTGTGAAAGCAAAGAGTTTGTTTTGTTCACATTTCTATTCTCACCTAAAACCATGCCTGGCATAGCAGAGACCCAATAAATATTTGTTGAATAAATGAATGAATGGAGTTACTGGCGTTTGTGTGTTTTGTTTTTGTTTTGCTTTTTTTTTTTTCTCTTTAAGTTTGTCGTCAGGGATGTGACACCATCGAGTCCTTATTTGGAAAGTTTATAGTGTTTCCTCCAACTGTTCTCCACTGACACCACCATCCTGTACATAATGCAAAATCCTGGGTCGGCTGAATCAGATTGGGGGGAATCCGGGAATTTATCAAGTCAAAAGTCCCCCCTTCCCTAATTCTTACACGAAAGTTGCAGAACCACAGTATTAGAATTTGAGGGAGGAAAAACCCGAGTTGCTTTCTCTACAATCTTCTTTTCGAATGAGGAAACTGAAGCCAGGAGAGGAGAAGGGACCTGCCCGCAGCCTCCCTGCGGTCTAGGCTAAAGATGAGTCCGGATCTGGGCACAGCCCACTCCACCCACCCAACCCACCCCGACCCCCGGCATTTACCCCGGTCGCCCGCGGGGATCCAGAGCCTTCAGGGCGGGCCACCAGCTCGCGGGCCGCTTTCAACCTGGGGAACTGGGGCGAAGGGCCCGTAGCCATTGGCCGGGGCGCAGCGGGTGCCTCCCCATTGGCCAGGGCGGAGTCCCCCGCCCCGGTCGGGGCGGCCTCGGGACTGGCCCCTCCCTCGGCTATAAGGCGGTGGCCAGATGAGCCGTGAGAGCGCGCGGGAGCGCACGGCGGGGCGCGGCAGACGCTCGGACGCTGCGCACCAAGGGAAGCGGCCGGCCGCCCATGGCGTTCGCGCTGCTGCGCCCCGTCGGCGCGCACGTGCTGTACCCGGACGTGCGGCTACTGAGCGAGGACGAGGAGAACCGCAGCGAGAGCGACGCCTCCGACCAGTCGTTCGGCTGCTGCGAGGGCCTGGAGGCGGCACGGCGCGGCCCGGGCCCCGGGGGCGGGCGGCGGGCGTCCAGCAGCGCGGGCCCGGTGGTGGTGGTGCGACAGCGGCAGGCGGCCAACGCGCGGGAGCGGGACCGCACGCAGAGCGTGAACACGGCCTTCACGGCGCTGCGCACGCTCATCCCCACCGAGCCGGTGGACCGCAAGCTATCCAAGATCGAGACGCTGCGCTTGGCGTCCAGCTACATCGCGCACCTGGCCAACGTGCTGCTGCTGGGCGACGCGGCCGACGACGGGCAGCCGTGCTTCCGAGCGGCGGGCACCGCCAAGAGCGCGGTCCCAGCAGCCCCCGACGGCGGCCGCCAGCCGCGTTCCATCTGCACCTTCTGCCTCAGCAACCAGCGCAAGGGGGTGAGTGCGCGCGGCGCTCCAGTACTGCGGCCGCAGGGTCAGGGAACGGGCCTCTTACGGAGCAAAAGAGGGACCGAGACCCCAATGAAGAGAGGGGGAAGAGACGTGGAGTCGTCGGGGGTGCAGCCCTCCAGGCCCAGAGTTTGGTGTGGAACAGAACCGCTCACAATGTTCCCCAAACAAGGGGTGCAGGGAAGCCCAGAGCTCGGGCGTGATTTAGAGGATGGAGATTGCTCATCGAAGGACACCCCCTCCCACTAGGAGTG
>NW_006771517.1:2762219-2774526 GCF_000442215.2 Lipotes vexillifer | reverse complement strand
TGTGGGGAAATCATAACAAAGGCTATCATTTATTGAGCTCTTCCTCTGTACGGGTGCGCGTTCCTGGTCTTTCTTTTTACCTTCACAAGAACCCCGTCAGGCAGGTAGTTCTGCCTGTTTTATCACTGGTGAGGACCTGAGGCTCAGAGGGGTGCCCACATTACACAGCTCGAAAGCCAGAATGCAGGCTCTGGGTTTGCTGGGTATGTGTTGCCCTGAGCTGCCCTTACCTTAAAATAATTGTCCCGTATCCTGAGACTGACCCAAGGGCAGGAGACTGAGAAGAAAAGGGGATGCACACCCCCAGTCAAGAGCCTGAGGTACCCAGCTGATGAGCAGTAGGTGTGAAGCAGGGGGTCTCTTGAGGATACCCAGCCCCCAAAGAGATGGAGTGCTGGGGAAGGGCACTGTTGAGTCAGCTGGGCAGAGCTGGAGGTAAGCTCCTGTGGTCTGTCCTAAGTAAGGATGAGAACCAGGCTGGTAGGGGGCAGACGGGGGTGAGTAGCAGCAGAGGCTGCTGGGGGGGGGGGGGCTCCTGGTTGAAAGCTGGCTCTCCTGCACAGGCCCCAAGGAGCCTGCTTCATCCCCAGCCTTTCCCCTTTCTGGCCTGGACTTTTCTTAGAATAAGGAGGCTTGTCTTGTGACAGCTTTGGATTCTAGCAGCTACTATTTACAGCTGGGGAAACTGAGGCTGAGAGAGTCCCTGACTGGCCCCCGTGGCCTTTTGGAAAATGAGAGTATGGGAGCACAGGGAACTCTGCTCAGTATTCTGTAATAACCTAAATGGGCAAAGGATTTGAAAAAGAATAGATACACGTATAGGTATAACTGAATCACTTTGCTGTACACCTGAAACTAACACAACATTGTTAATCAACTATGCTCCAGTATAAAATAAAAATTAAAAAAAAAAAGTCATGGGGGATTGGAGTCACACCTCTGGGTCCCTTAGTCTTTGGTTCTCACAACTTCCCCAGCTCCCCTCTTCACTCTGTTCTGGGGAAGCCTCTGTGTCCTGGCCTCAGACCACCCCCTTCTGGCCTCTCACCTGCCATTGCTGCCTCAGTTTCCCTAGGTCAGTCTTTCTCGGTTCCGATCTGAACTCTCTTCAGGGTCCCTGATCCTCCCAGCTGTGGGCCCTGGTCTGTGGGCCCTCGGCAATACTCCCTGACTGCTTTTCACCTATTCACTCAGTTCAGCAAACCTTAACTACCCGACAGCTGTTTTTTGTCAGACTCTGAAAACATTCCCAGAGAAGCAGGTTGTGGATGCCCATCCACCACCATCAGGGACTCCCAGTGCGGGGCCAGGGCAGGGCCTGGCCGTGAAAACAGGGATGTTGTGGTCTGATGGGGAGGGGGGTGCACAAAGGGACAAAGGGACTGACCCAGTGGCTAAGTTCCTGACAGAGGCTTGGGGATGGAAGCAGACAGGTTGAGGCAGTAGGGGAAGATGTTCTAGGAGCAGGACACAGTGAGAGCTAGAGCCTAGAAAAGGAAAAGGATAGATGTTGAAGGTGGCAACGCATAGAGGACTGGCGAAGACTGGCCAGTGACAGCAGTGTCAGCAGTCTTGATGAGCGCTGATCTCTTGTGCTAAGCGCTCTCCACGTGTTACCATTAAAACCCCCCAGCAGCTGGGGAAGGAGGTGCTCTGGTTATCCCCGACTGCTTAGAGATGCTGTCACTGGTTCAGAGACACCGCCCATGATGGAGTCAGGATTCGAACTCAGGCCTGCCCAACTGGGACGTGGGAAAGGTTAGTGTGGGAGGGCTCTATAACAACAGGCCTCGGGGAGAGGGTGTGTCCATCAGGTGCCTGCCCCCCACAGCAGGTAGGCTGGGGGCTTCTCTGCTGGTCTCAGGCCTGTCCCACAGATCACAGGGCCTCGCCTGGGTCTGGCTGCTTCCCTGGGATCTGTCTACAGGACCTAGAAACCAGCCAAATTTGGCTGTGGAAGCCATGCTCTCAAGCACACAGGCTCCTCTGGGAATAAGCAAAAGGGGTGATCCTGGCTGGCTCTGGCCCGCAAAGACTTGAGGACTCGACTAGAAGAAAACTGGCTGTCTTGGGGAGCCTGTGGGAGCCTTCCTTCTCAGCTTTGGTGACCAGAGAGCTCCAAGGCCCCAGCCCCTATCCCTTCACCCTGAGCCACCACCTCGTTCCCAGCTGGCTGGTCTGGGGTTGGGGTCACCATGGAAATAGCTCCCTGTAGCATCTTCCTGTTTAAGGAGGGGTTAGGTGTGGCCCTCTGTGGTAGAAATAGCAAGGGGAGGTGGAAAGGAGGTTCTTGTCTCTTCCCTGTTTTCCCTTTTGTCACCTGGGGGTGGGGTCAGATAGGATCATCTTGTAAGGCCTTCCCCACTTGGCGTACCAGCTCAGGAGCAGAGGTGGCACAGAGGGCAGTGGGGCAAGGAGGTGCCATCACCAGATGGTGCTGATGTTAATACTTGTGAACATTCACTGAACACTTAACTATATTCCTGACACTGTGCTAAGGGCTTTACCTGCGTTAACGTGTGTAATCCTCACAGTAACTAACTTTACACATGGGGAAACCGAGGCTCAATGAGCTGAAGTCACTTGCCTGAGGTCTGACAGGTAATGCAAGACAGAGCAGGGGTTGAAGCCCAGATCTGTTTCTCTCTGGCCACCTCCTAACTATAGTGCTTCCCAGAGCCCTTGGCGCTGAGACACAGAGACAAAGAAGCTGGGGCCTAGTCAAGGCTTCTTCTAAATGCATTTGGCAGTTTACAAGCCTCTTTCACAGCTGCAGTTGCATTTGATTGCACCCTGGGGTGGTAAGTAGAATCATTTTGTCCCCATTTCGTAGATGAAGAAACTGAGGTTCAGGGAGCTGAACAGTCCCAGCATCCTCAGGGGACACAGGTCTCGCAATGACTGCCAGACTTGGGGTGGAGGTGGCTCTCCCTTACCCTGAGGACTTAGAGTGAAAAGGTGGGAGGCCGGTTTTCTGTCCTCCAGCCTCAACACTACACCCCCCACCCCCATCCGCCCTTCTCAGCCACTCTTGCCAGAGTTTGTCTGAGAAGCCCAAGCCCCAGGCTCTGCTGGGACTGTGGCCTCAGCCCTCAAAATAGCCCTGCCTGTGAATGAACACACTGTCCCTGGGCCCGGAGAGCCTCAAGGGAGGCTGGGCTCGCATCTGGATGGATCTGCCCCAACCTGGGCCCAGGAGTGGAGCGGGGCAGCGGGCAGAGCTCCGAGATGGTCAGCTGTTGCTCTAGATGGCTGAGAAAAATGCCGGTCCCATTATCTCCCAGTCAGGCTTGGGGGTAAGCATTTACAGTGGGATTTCAGACACCATTGTGTCTTAGAAACGGGACAGACTGTTGGACAACATGGATTTTTCTAGCCCAGCCCTTTTTATCAACTGGCTGGGTGCCTCTGAGCCAGTCATGCAACGCTGGAGGCTGCAACAGAGGGGGTACTCTAAGGCCTGTGATCTCGCTGGCTTACAGTGAGGATGAAACCCACATGTCAGACCTCAGAACAGTGGGTAGAGACTGCCCCTGCAGCGTGAGGGACAGGTGGCTTCCAGGGCTGCCACCATTACCTTGTCTTCCAGTGGACACCCCTGATCCAAGCCGCGTTGGTTGGCAACTGCTCCACGCCAGTCCCTGGGCTAGAACTGGGACTACAGAGTGAAAGACTTTCCCCGACCACCCCCTTGAGCTCCCAACCTGATGGGAGAACACAAGAGAGACCCCATCTTCCCCTTCTGGGCTTTATCCTGGCCCCAGAAAGGCAAGAAGTGCTAGGAATTGCAGAAATAGAGAAATCTTCCTAGGATAGGACCAGAGAGCATATTCCTGGCAGAGGGAACACCCTGAATGAAGGCAGGGAGGCCAGAATTCCAGAATCTACTTTTGAGGTTGACGAGTAGGCCACTGGGTATACAGCCAGGCAGTGGGAGAACCACTGTGGGGTGTGTTCTGCCCTTGAGTGTAAAGTACTATGATTTAAACTATATTGGATTTTTTTTAAAAGCAACAAATCACACGAGGAAGAAATGAAAAAAGTAAAAAAGTATATAGAGTTAAAAAAAAAAAAAAGCTTCCTCCCATCCTGTCTCCTCATCACATTCCTCCCCTCTGAGAAAACCCGTTAGTGATTTCCCGTGTGCCCTTCTCTCTGGACATCTCAGCACACAGGAACATGCACTCAGTCCTTGCTTTCATCCTTAAACGATATTAGTCCATAAAGAGTCACTCATCCCGTTAGTCCATATAGAGTTTCTTCTGCCTTCTGCGACAACTTGATTGTGCAGCTGATTTTTTTTTTATCAAGTCCCCTATTGCTGGACACAGAGGTTAGTTCCAGTGTTCATGATGACCCAACTGAACCCCCTAATACCTCTTTCTCTCTTCCTGCAGGGCAGCCGTCGTGACCTGGGGGGCAGCTGCTTGAAGGTGAGGGGGGTGGCCCCAGTTCGAGTGCCTCGGAGATGAGCCTGGACCCCTGTGTCATTTGTTCCAAGCAGGACCCTGAGAAGGAGGCCAGAGGCCAACCACTGGGCGAACAGGGGAAGACCCCAGGAGCTGAACCCAGGTCCCTTCTTTGTGTAGGGACCAGAGGACAATGGCCTGGGCCCATGACCCTATGAGCAGGCCCCCTGGGACATCTCCACCCCACCCTGGAGAGCCATGAGGACCCATGCAGCTGGCCCGAGCCCTGGCTGGTCAGAGACAAGGCAGAACTTTTGGAAAAACAAAGACTTGTTGACAGAGGATGTGTGCGTGTCTGTGCATGAGTGTGGGTGTGCGTATGAGAGAGAGAGAATTGATGGGTTTAAAATAAAAGGTATTTTTAAGTAAAAAATGTTCCCAGCTGAAGAAGGGAGGGGCCTGGGGACATCAGAGGTCAGAGGTGGCCCCTCTCCTGGACCTTGGAAGAGACACAGGTGTCACAGGTGCCACCCTGTGCCCTGGAGGGGGTGGAGCTGGGGGAAGGCAGGGGACCCCCCTCTCTAGAAGTCGAGATAACCAATCTTTCCTCACTGTCTTCTTGAACAACTGTTGGGTGTCTGGTGTGGTTGGTAAAAAAAAAAAATCTTAATTTTATTTATTTTTGAATAAGGAATATATTCATCCACATGGTTCAAAATTCAAAAGGTACAAGAGGGTATGTGGTGAAAAGTCTCCCTCCCTCTTGTCCTCCGGCCACAGTTCTCCTGCCACAGGCAGGCTCAGCCACAATTTTTTTTGTGACATCCCTACTCCTTGTGAATAACCAAGCAAATACAGAAATATACATATATGTTTTCTTCCACTCTTTACACAAACAGTAGCATATTGTACCCACTTTCTGCTCCGTGCATTTTTTTTTTCTCCTTAATCTAGCTTGGGTGTTATCCCAAGTCAGTACATAAAGGTAAAGGGTATCTTCATTCCTTTAGTAGCTGTTTATTCCATTTTGTGAACATACCATACTTTAACCCATCCCTTATCCACGTCTTTACAAACAGGGCCAGGTAGGCACGTGGTTTTTCACATGTGCAAATGCGCGTGTGCTGACGGGATACTTTTGCCCATGTTGGAGCTGAGAAGATTTAAAGAAACAATGACAGGGCTTCCCTGGTGGCACAGTGGTTAAGAATCCGCCTCCCAATGCAGGGGACACGGGTTCAAGCCCTGGTCCAGGAAGATCCCACATGCTGCGGAGCAACTAAGCCCATGCACCACAAGTACTGAGCCTGCGCTCTAGAGCCCAAGAGCCACAACTACTGAAGCCTGCGCGCCCAGAGCCGGTGCTCCACAACAAGAGAAGCCACCGCAATGAGAAGCCCGCGTACCGCAACGAAGAGTAGCCTCTGCTCGCCGCAGCTAGCGCAGCAATGAAGACCCAACGCAGCCAAAAATAGATAAATAAAAGAATTTAAAGAAACAATGACATCCAAAGGCACGTGGCTGGCACATGACAGGGTGACAATGTGAGGTCTGTCCACCTATAAAGCCCAAAGTGAGCTCCTTCCCTTGCCCTGGAGATGCCCCAGATTGGGTGCCAGCTCCTGTGACCCTGATTATTCTCCCAGAAGCCCTGGGAGGTGGGGGCCGGTGTTTCCCCATCTCACAGATCTGTCCCTGTGGGGCCAGGATTGGAGAAGCTGTAGGGGCTGGAGGCAGGGGAGACAGGGAGAGGGGCCAGGAGAGGCGGCAGAGCCGGGCAGCCACCCTTTCCTCCAGGTACGTTCATAATGCCTATTTTTTAAACTTTTTTTTTTTTTTTTTTTTTTTTTTTTGCGGTTTACAGGCCTCTCTCTGTTGTGGCCTCTCCCGCTGCGGAGCACAGGCTCCGGACGCACAGGCTCAGCAGCCATGGCTCACGGGCCCAGCCGCTCCGCGGCATGTGGGATCTTCCCGGACGGGGGCATGAACCTGTGTCCCCTGCATTGGCAGGAGGACTCAACCACTGCGCCACCAGAGAAGCCCCTAATCTATTTTTTTTAACAGACACTTATTTAGTGTTTACCAACTGAAGCCTGGCTCAACATTCCATGCTTGTATCCACTCTGCTCTGTCACCCCTTGTATTTGACCCTCGGACAGAGCCTGAAGTGGGGCTGCCCATTTTGCAGATCGACAAACAATCCCCCTTCGGGAGCTAATTAGGAAAGCACAGTGTACCCCCTGCACCTACCCAGCTCCAGGGCCAGTCAGCCCCTGGCAAAGCCACGGGAAAAGGACTGTGACCTTGTCAATGGCAGGAAACCTGGGAGTGGGGACAGAGCAGACACTTGGGTGCTCTGGGCTGGAGGCCCATTTCTGCCACCAGATTAGCTGGATGACCCCGGAGAAGTTGCTTGACCCCTCTGGCCCTCCCTGGCCTAATCCCTAATCAGCAAGAACAGTTGGGACAGAAAAATAATTATTTGTTTTGCCTTAAGTCATTTTAAATAGACTATGCACTGGGTAAATAATGTAAGTTGTATCCAATAGTATGCAGTGAAAAGTATGTACCTCCCTCAGGCTCCTCCCCAAAGGCACTTCTGCTGTTTCCTGTGTGTCCTTCCAGAAATGCTCTATACTGATTACTGGTTCTGAAAAAGTATTTATAGATTTCTCTGCTTATGTTTTCATTGTAAAAAAAAATTGAAATACTGCAAGACCCTAGAAATATCACCCACATCCCAAAGACAACTACAGTTAACATTGTCGTAATGCTGAAGAGTTTTTGTAAAACAGTCATTTACAGCATATACTGAGTTAACACTTTTTATCAAAGTATAATATACCTGCAGGACAGTGCACGTGCCATTAAGTTACTGTCACAGACTGAGCACACCTGCGCACCCAGCATGCAGATCAAGAAATGCAATTAGCAGCAACCCAGGAGCCCCTCTTGCACACCTACTCATACTAGGTTCCTTCAGCTGTATTCCCCTTGAAATAGACAACACACAGTATTCACAGTTCAGAAGACACAAAAGAATAAACTGACAATGAGTTCCCTTCCAGCCACTCAATTCCAGTTCTCAGAGGCAATTCTGGTAACCAGAGTCTCAGAGTTCCTTCAGAGACAGTGTTTGCAGATACAGGCAAATCACATATATCTTGTTTTTCCACATGAGAGGTAGCATTTTACACACTGTTCTGCACTTGGATTCTTTTTTTTTTCCTTAACAATACACCTTCAGCGCTTAAAGAGCTGCTTCATGCTTTTTTGCAGCTGCGTAGTGCTCCGTTCTGCACATTTTGCTGCTTGCTGTCTTCCTGGGGCCTCGTTCCTGGGTAATGGACAGTTAATGTCTCGGGGCCCATGTGAGCTACAAGGCCAGCCCAACTCACATGACTTGGGAGAGGCACAGCTGTGGACCAGTACCTCTGGGGGCCATTTGCCTAACGTCACTGTCCCCAACACACAAGCTTTCCACCTTCAGGATGGGCCAACCTAGCCAGGCTTCTCCAGGCTGCCTGAGCGAGGGCCGACTCGGGGCCAGAGGATTTAAAGGAGCTCAGGGAGAAGAAACCCAGGGCTGAGGCAGTGGAATGAGTAACTTCAACCAGGCCACGTTGGACCCTGAACAGGAGGCCTAAATATCAGGTTGCACCCTCCACCCAAACCTTATTAGACACAAGGAGCATCAACACAAGAAATATCTCAGAGTCCATCATTTCACAATGAGAAGCAACCCGCCCGAGGTCCCCCAGTGAGTCCCTGACTCTGCTGGGCCACCGGGAACCCAGGTCTTCCTGCCTACCACTCAGGACTCTCTTCTCTAATTCCACAGTTTCAAGTGGAAGGACTCAGAAGTCGCCCACGGCAATGGAGAAACTGAAGCCCAGAGAGGGACAGCGATGAGCCAGATTTGCACAACATTTGGAGCTGAGCTGGGCTGAGAATGCAAGGTACCTCCCCGCAGCCCAGGCTCCTCCACCACATTAAGTTCCCCTCATTGGCCCAGGCCACTTCCATTTTATGAGGCTCCTATTAGATTTTTTTTTTTTTTTTTTGCGGTACGCGGGCCTCTCACCGCTGCAGCCTCTCCCGCCGCGGAGCACAGGCCCCGGACGCGCAGGCCCAGCGGCCATGGCCCACGGGCCCAGCCGCTCCGCAGCACGCGGGATCCCCCCGGACCGGGGCACGAACCCGCGGCCCCCGCATCAGCAGGCGGACTCCCAACCACTGCGCCACCAGGGAAGCCCCCTATTAGATTTTTTAAAAACCCACAGAATAGAATTCCAAAACCTCTAACATATTTAGCAAGTTAACTCTTAAGCAACCATATACAATCACAAGTATGATGCATTATCATGAGAACATTAGAGGATTTACAAAAACATCAGTCCACGGGACACACATGTACGGTTGAACATCTTCGTTCAACCCTGTCTGCATCTCCTGCTATTGTGTATTTTACTTCATCTGGACTTGATATGAAAAGCCTAGATCTGGACAGCAAAATGCAACATGCCCCTGGGCTGGATCCTGTCCTGCAGTGGGGTGATGCTATAGAGGACATTACTGGACAGTTGACAAAATTGGATTAAGAACAACAGATTAAAGTATTATATCAATGTTACATTCACTGAATTTACTAACAGTATGGTTAGGTAGGAGGATATCCTTGCGCTTCAGAAACACACCCTGAAGTATTAAGGGGCAGAGGAACATGATGTAGACATCATACTCAAATGGTTCAGAAAAAAACAATGTGTGCAAGCGAGAGAAGGATAAAGCAAACGTCCCAGACTGTTAAAACTTGGTGAATCCAGGTAAAGGGTATATGTGAGTTCTCTGTACTACTTTTTGTCACTTATCTGCATGTTTGTAGATGATTGCAGAGTGAATAGTTAGAACAAAGTCAAGATCTTGGCCCTAAGATGTGAGGTCTGCCAAATGGTCTCCTGGCCCCCTCTGACCTGCCCTGCTTCAGCTGCCCCAACAGAGGATGGAAGACACCCCCAGTGGACCCAGGCATCCCTTCCCATGACTCTCAGGCCCCTGTGCCCTTCAGAAGGCTAAGGTGGTCCCAGCCCCAGAGCCTCCTGCCACCATGATTTATGTCCCTGTGAGCCTCAGCAGCTGTGAGCACGGGTCCCGCCAGGCAGCCTGCTGGGGGGGGGCCAGCATTTGCCTCTCAGCGTGTCTAATCCAGACCAGACTTGTAGACCCCATGGACCTGGGATCAGGCTCCCAGGGGGCCGGGGTCAGAGGGTAGGCCAGCAGGGCCTGGAAACTGGGGAGGTGCTGAGGGTGAACTGGCTGGAAGGCAGGAGACCTGGCCTGGTCTAGCTTGGTCACTGCTCCTGTGTGACCAAGGGTGGGTGTCTGCCTCTCTCTGGGCCTTGGTTTTCCTCATTTTAGCACAGCCTGTACACAGTAGACCAGAAGGGCTTTGTAAACTGGGACAGACTGGCCTTATGGGAGGGAAGACTGGTAAAATTTAGGAGTTGGTGTTTTCTGAATGCCCAGATCCTCTAGGCTTGGAAAAGTGCCTGACTTTTTTGAGGGCCTACAAGGTGTCAGGCCTTGGTCTGCACACTTTACATAAGTTAATTAGTGTAGCCTACTCAACAAGTTTTTGCTCCATTTTATAGATAAGGAAACTGAGGCACAGAGAACATGCCCACGTTCACCTGGCTCCTGGTAAGCAAGTAGATTTGAACCAGGTGTTCTGGCTGCAGAGCCCCACTGAGTTTTCAACCACTGGCCAACACCCCCTCACCAGGTATGTACCCAGTCCTGTAAGGGCCTGACTGAACCTGGGCTTCCAGAACAAGACAGAAAAGTCATTCCCCCAGCCTGGGTCTTCATCTCTGCTCAGGGCCCAGCCTGCACTGGAGGGATCAGAGTCTGGGTTTGGGTCTAGGAACCTGCATCTCCCACGGGCTCGCAGCTTTGCCAACACTCCCAGAACTGGAGAGGCTCAAACACAGGGTTTTGGAGGGTTTCAATGGAAGGGCCTGGAGTTCATCTCCTTAGAACCCCTCAGGTTACCAATGGGGACACTGAGGCCCAGAGCAGGCAAGGTGCATCCCCAATATCACATAGCAAGTCAGAGATGGGCCAGAACCAGTCACTGTTTTCACTGCTTGGTGACACCACACCCCCTCGTCCCCAGGCCGAGCAGCAATAAGCACGAGAGTCAGAGGCACCGCTCTGGGTGACTCACAAGAATGGCGTCACTTAATCTTGCAACAACCCATGTAAGCTGGTACTGTTGTCATCGCCATTTCATAGACTAGAAAACAAGGCCCAAGGTCACCCAGCTCAGCAATGGCATAGACGTGATTCAAACCCAGAGGGTCTGGCTCCGGATCCCAAGGCCTGAGCCACAGCAAGGAGGTAAACCTCAGCAGGAGGCACAGGATAGAGTTTAACATCATAGACCTACTTAAGGTGGCTGGCTCAGCCTGTCAGGCAATCAGTCAACAAACGTGTATTGAACTGCTCTGTGGACCACGCAAGGCTCTAGGGATGGCCAGAGAATAAGACAGATGTGGTGCCTGCTCTCACGAAGGCTGAGGTCTATCAGAACAACAGGCTCTTGAGCAAATAGTAAAAGTATGACGGGTGCTTCCAAGGTACGTGGGGATGTGTGAGTGGGAGAGAATAGAGGAAACGTAAGGATGATGCGTCTGAGGCAAGAAAAGGTTTTGCCGAGTGTGAAAGGTTCTGCAAAGTTGTCCAGGCCACCCCTGCATGAGATGAGTGATGGGGCACCTGGGAGTCCCTGGATCTCCCCTGAACGTAACCTGATAATCCCTGACACGTCTCCTCTGGGCGCTCAGAGCTGCTCTGAGAAGTCAAAGCACGGTGAGCCTCTGCAGACAGAGGAGAAAATAATGGTGAAGGCTTACAGAGCACCACATCTGTGCCAGGCATGGTGTGAGCCCCATAACTCACCTACTCCTCCCAAGCCCGTGAGGCAGGGGCTGTTAGCATCCTCATGGCTCCCCAAGGGCACACAGCCACTGGATGACAGGTCAGGATTTGGACCCAGGCTTGCAGAGTCAAAAGCCGCCCCCTTAACCTCCCTCCTCCGTTGCCCACGTGCTCAGTGTCGAGGTTCCGAGGCAGGAGGCAACTCTCCCCAGGCCACTGAGCCGGGCCAGAACCCCTGCTCACAACACCTCTGGCTGCCATCACGCGGCAGCATCCCAGGGCCTCCCGCAGTGCCAGCAAACAGTCGGTGCTCAGCAGGTACCTGCTGAAGGACCAAGAGGCTGGGCTTCCAGAACAAGACAGAAAAGGTCATCCCACCAGCCTGTGTCTTCACCCCAGCCCGCACAGGGGGATTCAGCGTCTGGGTTTGGGTCCATTAACCTGCATCACATCGTGCGGTCTCGTATCCACCCTGCAAGGTGGGCTTTACCCATTTCAGAGATGGGGCTCAAAAAGGAGCAGTGGCTGGCCTGAGGTCACACATCTAGGGGTGCAGTTAGACCTCGAACCCGGCTCTGCGATTCATCCCATCTGTAGAAACGCATGCCTGGAAGCTCAGAAGATACTGGCAACGGGCCTTTAGCCATAAAGGAGAGAGGGGCGGGCTTAGAGCTTAGGGAAGAGAGAAGGCGCTGACCAGCTGGGAACGCCGTGGGAACGTCTCTTGCCCCCAACCCCACCCCACCCCAGCGCGTCCCCCCAGGCAGCAGCCAGGGCAGGGCGAGGAAGGGGTCAGGCAGGCGGGCCTCGGATTCCCAAGGAGCACACCCGCTCCTGTCCCCTGTGGGGTGGTTGAGAAGTCGCCCGGATCTGGGCCTGTGCGCAGCTCGCCCGACCCTCGCTCTGCTCCTCGACGCTGCCTCCCGCTCCTGCCCACCCCTCCCCCATCTTCCCCCGCC
>NW_006771517.1:2751587-2762176 GCF_000442215.2 Lipotes vexillifer | reverse complement strand
CCCGCCTCCCCTCCTCCTCTCGGCCCAGGCCCACCACCTCCCCCGCCCCTGGCTCTCAGAAAGCCCTGGAAAGGCTGCTTTCTTTGAGACAGGAAGGTGTCCTCAAGTCTCAGGAAGGAAAAACAGTCAAGCTGAACCCACCAAGACCGTCTCCAAGGGGCCGGGGCTGGCATGGGGCCAGGACTGACATCACCTGGGAACTGCCACGGCCACAGCTGCAACACGCCTCCTGGGGGGACGAGCTTTTGCTATTTAAAAAAATAATAATAATAATTAAAAAAACCGTTTCCAGTCTGGTGTTTTTAAATGTGCTTTTTATAGTGGGCCCTGGGGCGTGGGTGTTCTGGTGTTCCCCCCCCCACTCCCCTTTTTCCTCACGTCCTAATTTTCACACCACACAATGCAGCCTTTGACCAATTCCAGCTCATTCCCGGGGATTCTGGGTGGGACCTCCTTCCAGTCTCTGATTCCCTCAGATTATCTTTTATCTATCTAGATACATTTAATTTTAACTTTTAAAAAATATATCAGTAATATTTGCCCATGGTACCAAATTCAAAAGTTACCTAAGAGCATCGGGTGAAAGTAAGCCTCTCCCCCAGCCTCCATCACCTCCTGTCTGTCCGCTGAGGCAATCCCTCTTTTATTTTATTCAACAAAATCTCCTCTAATGCTTACTAGTGCCACTCTTCTAAGCAATTATCTAATACTAATTTGTTTAATCTTCATAAAAACCATGTGAGGTAGGGTTTCCATTGGCTATATTCTTGTGAATATTGCCAAAGATATTCTATGCACAGAGAAGCATATCTAGATCTATAATCTTATCCGCTAACTCCCTTTTTAAAAATAGAAACTTATTATACACCCTGGTCTGCACTTTGCTTCATTTACTTAAAAATGTGTATTGGAATCATTCCATATTGGTGCATAAAGAGATTCCTCATTCATCTTTACAGCTGCATGGTATTCCCTTCTATGGAAGGATTACCATAATATAATTAATGTGTCCACTCTTGGATGGACATTAAGGATGTTTCCAATGTTTTCTCTTGTGAATAATGCTGCAATGAATTGCCAAAGTGATGTTTCCAAAGCATGACTTGGACCTCATCAGTCCAATATTCAAAAATTCTCCACCTTTCTCTTGTATGCAGAAGGGCTTCTTGAATGTAGGGGTTATCAAGAACCCCTCTGAGATGCTGATGAAAGCAATGAACCTGCTCTCTAAAAACAGCTCATGGACAACTGAGCTTCATATGAAGTTCAGAGACTCCTGGAAACCCCAACATGGTCACAATAATGCCAAGACACCTCCCCCTGGCTGTGTGATGTGCCCATGGCTTTGAACTGGGCACTCTCCACTGCCAGCTTCGCTGCTTCTAAGTTACAGGGCTGTGGGAAAATTGCTTAATCTCACCAAGCCTTGGTTTTCTCATCTCTAAAAGGGGCTAATTATAGTGGCTTCCCCCTAGGATTGTGAAAAATAAATTAGATCCAGACTCTGAAGTATTTAGCTTGGCGCATAGCAAGTCCTTAACCCAGGTTAGCTATTGTTTCTGCAAGACGCATTCCAAACTTATTCATTTATTCAACAAATATTTATTGAGAACATATTATGAGCAGAGAACTGGGGTTCAGGGAGGTGAGGAGAGGGAGAGACTTGTAAAAAATCAAACCAAACCAAGTAGCCATGTGTGACAGCGTGCTCCGGGCTCTGATGCTAGAAGAGGCAGGGGGCTGAGGGAACACAGAAGAGGAGGCAGCTAAGGCACCTTGGGGTGGGGATGGTCAGGAGAGACTCTGCAGAGAGTTTTTGACTAGAACGGAAGCTACAGGAGGGCACAGACTTTACCTGTGTTTCCCACTGCTACCTCACCTGGCAAGTAGTAGGTGCTCACTAAATGGTTTTGGGTAAATTCACTGATAAAGGGCACTCTTCCACAGGAGGACGCAGGCAAAGGAATAGACTGAATTTCTGTACAATTCGGGCATATCCCTCCTTGCCAGACCCTTGCCTACCACTTCTCTAGCCCCCTCCCCTCTCCAGCCGCATTGACCGTGCCATTCCGGGCACTGTCCCACTGCCTGAGCTGCTCCCCTCACTGGAAAGATCGCTTCTTCTTTATGCATCAAAATCGTCTTCATTTATCAAAACCCTGCTCAATCCCAGCTCCACAAGAAAGGATTCCCGGACAAGTCTTCATCACCCTAACAACTCTCCCTTTCCAACCTTCCCATGACATTGTGTTTCTGCCTGGAATTGGCCAGGTCGCTTTCGGTTGTAAGTGACAGAAATCCAGCTCCAAGTAGCTAATGGAAAAAAAAAAAAAAAAGTGAGTTATTGGTTTCCGGAACTGAGTTCAGGGCACCGATTTCATGGCTGAATCCAAGTGATGTTATGATATAATTAGAACTTTCTCCATCTCTCATGCCTGTTTTCCTGGATGTCAGCTTCATTCTCTTCATTCTCAGAGAGTCTCTCCTCTTTTGGTGGCAAAGATGCTGTCAGCAACTCTAGATCATGACTTATCCTTTTAGAAACCCCTTTGGAGCGGCCCCTTCCCCTAGTAGTTCCGGCAAAAGTCCAAGAGGAGACCCCCACTGGCCTACCTTGGGTCACATGCCCAACCTTGTGCCAACGCCTATGGCTAGAGGGACAAAGCCAGGCCTAGTTCTGTGCTCATCTCTGAAGTGGGTGTGGGGTTCGCCTGGCCTGAGCTACAAGAACAGAGAGTGGGGGAGGGGTGGTTTTACAAAAGAAATGGCCACTCAGCAGGCAAAAGCCCCAGGTGTCACTAGTTATAGATGTAACAGCTATGCCCCCGTTGGGGCACTGGCCACACTGCCACCAGGAACTTGAGTTATTTTTGTAGGATGTGTCTCCCCCCGAATCTGTGAGCTCCCTTGGGGCAAGGTCCCAGCCCAGGGTCTAGCACATGGACTCAGCTTGATGGACACCAGCATGCTTCCCTCCTCTCCTTCATGACCCGGGTGCTCTTTGCACTCAGTCTGTGTTGTGGCCAGCTTTGGGAAGACCCCGACCCTATAGCCAGTGCAGTGGCCAGGCCCGTGGAAGTGCACGTGATCCCTGACTTCTGCCCTATCCATCTGGCACAGAATGTTCCCAACACAAGGGGATCGAGACGTCCAGTTCTCAGTCCATGTCATCTATGTGACCTTGAAAGAGTCCCTTCCCCTCGCTAAGCCTCAGTGGTCCTTTCTGTTCAATACGGTTTGGGAGAGGCATTTGACCTGAGAGGCATTTCCTCCTTTTCAGCCCATCAAGTCCCTCTTTACAATTTTTTCCACGTCAGGGTACCACCTGTGCTGCCAGTTATATAATTTTTTTTTCTTTAAATGAACTGTCTTTTAAAAACATAGATATATTCCTTTCAAAAGGGAACTTTAGATCCCTCCATAAATGGAAAACCAGTATCTTGTGCCATAAATAGAAGGTAACCATAAAAATAAGTACAATGAAAACAAAACAATGTCATTAAATTTTTGCCAGATCCGGCTGCCTGCCGAAGGCTCAGAGGTGGAGGCCTGCTCTCCGTTAAAAAGGGAAGTAAGTGTTAAGAGAGGTGTTAAAAACACACCAGCATTCAACAGAGACTTTCTCCTCAATAACAAGTTGAAGGAAAATGGGAAAGGGAGGAAAATTCCAGTCTGGGCTCAGTTGTTCTTAAGCTGAGAGTGGCTCCCCCTGGCAGCAGCTCAGGTGGGACCTGTCCCAGTCTTAGGAAGCTGTCTCTCCCATGGAGGGCCCGTGCCTCCCCCGCACAGAGGCCACGTTGGAAGGGGTCAGAGCCCAGCCTGGCTAGAGCTCAAGTTTGGAGCTCTGGTTCATGTTTCATGGACAGAGGAGTCTCTGCCTGCTCAGTCCCAGCTCCTCTCACCAAGCATGGCCTGGGGTTAATGATGTAGTTTTCATTTGCATAAATTTGCATGAAGAAACTCTGGGAAGATTAGAAACTAATAAAGGTGGGAACCAGGCAGATGGGAAACAGAGTGGGAATGAGACTCTTCACAGGATCCCTTTTTTATACTTTTTGAACTATATGAATATATTACTGACTCATTTTAAATAATAAAAACAAACATTTATTAGCACCTGTTATGTAAGCAGACTTTGTGTTAGTCACTGAGTTCATTCATACATTCACTCATTGATTCTTTTATCACTGTGCTTCTGCCACTGGCCCCTTTACTGTTCCTCAGATACACCAAACTCTTTTCTACCCCCAGGGCCTTTGCACATCCTGTCCACGCTGCTTGGGATGCTAGCCTCTTCTCATTCTTCAGGCTGCATCTTAAAGATCATCTTCTCAGGAAGTCCTTGCTAAACTGCATTATTTAAAGCAGAGATTAGCAAACAATGGCCCATATTCCAAATCTGGCCCACCACTTGTTTTTATAAATAAAGTTTTATTGGAACACAGCCATGCACATTCATTTACATATTGTCTATGGTTGCTTTCCCATTATAATTCACACTTAAGAATTGTGACAGAGACTGGATGTCCCTCAAAGCCTAAAATATATATATTTTTTAAAGCCTAAAATATTTACTGTTTGGTCCCTTAACAGAAAAAGTTTGCTGACCCCTGATCTAAAGCAATCTTGCCCTCTTCCCAAGTTCTTTTTTTTTCCTTTTTCTTTTTTTTGATTGAAGTATAGTTGATGTCCAGTGTTGTGTTAGTTTCTGCTGTACAGCAAAGAATTCAATTATACATTATATATATACATTCTTTTTCATATTCTTTTCCATTACAGTTTATCACAGGATATTGAATATAGTTCCCTGTGCTACACAGTAGGACCTTGTTGTCCCCAGTTCATCTTGATTGATCACTACATTTATTTATTTCATGGCGCTTACAACAGTTTATAATTGTTTTGTGTTGTTTTGTGTGTGTGTGTGTGTGTATAATTGTTTGTTGTCTCAAAGAAAATTTAAGGGACAAAAGCAGTTAGAAAGCAAACAAAAATTTACCTGAAAAGAAGTTTTACAAGAGGGTCCAGGTTTTAGAATGATAAATCACCAAATAAAAGCTACAACAGGGCTTCCCTGGTGGCACAGTGGTTGGGAGTCCGTCCGCTGATGCAGCGGACGCGGGTTCGTGCCCCGTTCCGGGGGGATCCCACACGCTGCGGAGCAGCTGGGCCTGTGAGCCATGGCCGCTGAGCCTGTGCATCCGGAGCCTGTGCTCCGCAGCGGGAGAGGCCACAGCAGTGAGGCCCGTGTACCGCAAAAAAAAAAAAAAAAGATACAACAGATATTTCAAGGGAAAAATGTTACCAAGGATTAGTTTGCCCAAGGTAGAAAAAACAATTTTCTCACCTGATTATTATACCTGCAAAGGTAATCACATATTTTTGGACATAGTTTTACAGAAGTAAGAAATAAAGTTGTTTTTGTTAGGGAGTCAGTAATTCACAGGAAATCCTCAAGGCTTTGATTATTTGGGGATTTAGAACTAGACAGAGGAGCCCTGGTTTTTCTCAGCGTATAAAGTGCTTTTATAATCTGACCTATTAGACAAAAACGGCGAAGACCCAGTTTGGCTTCCAAAAATTATGTGTTCCCCAGCCCTCTGCCCCACTATTAGAACATAAGGGAACATTATAACATTCTCCCTGAGGGAGACACTATGTCTGTATGGTCTACCTCTGTATTACCAGTACCTAGTACAGGGCTGACTCATATCAAGGAAAATTGTAAAAGACTTTGAAATGGCAAAAAGCAAAACAAAACAAAACAAAACCCACAACAGGCTGTCCTGTTGTGCTACGCCTTGCCTTCACCTCATTTCAGGTTAACTGATTCTATGGTGGTAGATGCCTTTCCTTATCTTTCAGCTACTGTACATCTCTGTAAGCTGTAACAAGACTGATAGTGATACAAATAATTCTTGGTCATAGAGAAGCAAGTAAGTTTTATCTGCCTGAGGTACAACTGTCCCCCCATCCCCCACTCCCTTTCCCATCCCTCTTGGAAGAAAATAGCTTTGCATCTTTAGCAAATTAATTTCAGCATATGTATGCTTTGGATTCTCCTTCGAATTAGTTTTTAACACTTATTGTTTCCCTTATGAATTAATAATTTAAAAAAACTTTGATACATGTTCATTTTATATTTGAACAAGAAGAATGGTTTTATTCTATTGCAAAAATTATCTTTTAACATATATAATCTCTCTTGCTAAATATTTATATATTGAATGCTGGAGTGAATAGTGAATATGTTCTCATAGCATTCTGTATTTCTCATAGCACTGATTTAATAATTTAATATTTATAGTTATTTGTGCATTCATTTGTATATTATCTGTTTCTCCTGACCATAAGCTCCATGAGCGCAAGGACTTTGTCTGACTTGCTTCCCACTGTGTTCCCCAGAGACTAGCAGGGTGGCTAGCACTGACACACAGTAGGTGATTATATACACACATATACGTATGCTTGGGTGCTTGTATATGTATATATACACATGTATATGTCATATATATATATATATATATATACATATATATATCTCATATATATATATATATATATATATATATATATATGGAGACAGAGAGAGAGAATGTGTTATGTGCTGCCCAGTTTAGAATAGAACTGGACACCTCTGTAAAGTTCCCAGTACAAGATGGAATGCTTTCAAATTTCTGGGATAAACTAAATAAACAGAAGGAGAAAGAAAGGAAAGAAGGAAGGAAGGAAGAAGGGAGGGAGGAAAGAAGGAAGAAAGAAGGAGGGCAGAGAGGGAGGGAGGAAACCAGTGCTGGTTCTCTGATAGGAATGGGATGAGCTGGTGGCATTCAAGACACACCGCACGACCCCTGTTCAACTTCAGGCACCACCTATCCTCACTGATGAGGTAGCAGAGGCCAAGATGCTCTGTGGGCTGCTGAGCATTTTATTGAGGAAGAGCTGCGATTACTGTGCTGTCTCTTCCACCCCCTACACTGCCTCCTCCTTCGCAGACTCTTCTCTGACCCTTCACCCAATCCAGCCCTCTTGTAAGTCACCTTCCTGAGTCCCTCCACTGTTGCTGGCCGCCTCCCAGACGCCCAGCCTGACCTTTAGTCCTTTCCATTTTGATCATCACCAGGCAAAAGCCCTCTAACCCACTTGTTCTGATTCTATCATATCGTCAAAACTCTATCCAAGGTCTGAGAGGTCCTTTTTCCTAAGTCTGAGCTAGAAGCTGCCAGGGATATCAGGGTGATTAAATGTAGCCCCCTGCCATCAGGGAGCTCGTAGTCTAGTGGGAGAGACCATACATGTCCCTATGGAGTCTTCACACCATGAAGAACACTGGTGCCCACACATAGGCTCCTTATTTGTGACAGAGACCACCGGTTGCCCCTCATACCCATTCTCCCCTTCTCGTATAGAAGTAAAACCTCTGACTTTTAGCCGGACACTTAGCCACACGAAACAGACTCTATTTCCCAGCTTCCCCCTTGCAGCTAGTTCTAGCCATGTGACTAAATTCTGACCAATGGTAGGCAAATGGTGCCTTTCCCCACCCCTCCACCCCCTGCCCACTGGCTGTGGTGTAGACATGGGGGAGCCTTCTGAGACCATAGGGACCAGGCAACACCCTAGGGATGGGAGAGCTACAAGATAGGAAGAGCCTGGGACCCCAACTCCATCAAGCTAGTCCTGGATTATTTACATCCAGACCTGAGAGAAATAAAATTCTATCTTCTTTATGCTATCATTACTTAGGATTTGTGTTACTTAGGATTACTTAGAACAAATGAGCCTATATGCTCTATATTGTAGTTGGTCATCCATTTTCTTTGCAGTAGAATTCAAACAAGAACAAATATTTATTGTCCACTATGTGCCAGGCACTGTTTAAAAGTCTGGAGATACAGAGAGAATCTCCACTGTGATGGAACATACATTTTAGTACGTAAGTAATTTTGGCTAAGTCATGTATGATTCTCCTCTTCCTACCACCCCTCCTCCTTCCCTACTCATCCCCCATGCTCAGTGACTAGCGTGACAATATACCATGCCCAAAGGACCATGAGAGAGAGGAAGCAGAGTGGGAAAGACATGGAATTTGTAGCCACATGAACTAGATTTAACTCCTAGTTTACCTTCTCAGAGACTCAGTTTCCTCATCTGTAAAATGTAAATAAAAGTAATAACTGCTTCTTAGGGTTTCTGCAGGTGGGGAACAAAATGAGATAACGCATGGAAAGCTTAACACATAGTCTGTGCTGAATAAAACATGGCAGGCGAGAGTGTAACAATATTGCCGTGTAACAATATTATTAATAATTACCTGAGTAAAGGCAGCAAGGAGATGCTAGGGGTCTCCTTTCTGATCCAACTTCACCTCACCCCACTCCCTCCCAAGGCCATTCTTTTCTTCCCTTTGTCAAATCCGTGCTAGTTCCTGGTGCTTCTGCTGTCGCCTGTCCCTGAATGGAGAGCCGATGTCTAAGGAAATCCCCTTCACCACCCCATTCTGAAACAGCAGCCTCTCCCCTGCTTTGAGGTGGGCTTTCTTCACTTACATGTCTTCCCAGATTTGGGACGTGGAAACACTCGTCTAGGAGGCTGCAGGCCTAGTTACAAGTCTCTACCCTGTTGCTCTCAGTATGGTTGTGCACTCATTTCCCCGCTTTAGGACTCAGTTTTCCCCCCCATCTCAGTATGGTTGTGCACTCATTTCCCCGCTTTAGGACTCAGTTTTCCCCCCCACAAAAACACCAGTTGAACTTCTACTTATCCTTCAAGACCCAGTTCAATAGCCACCCACTTTGTGAATCATTCCTTCATTCCCTCAGACAGGGTTTATGGCTCTTTCCTCTGTGTTCTCCCCCACGGGGCTTGGTACAATCCTTCCGCTGTAACAGTAGCCGTCACATCATCACATTATGTTTAAGTACTTCCTGGCTTGTCTGTCTTTCTCTACTAGAGTCTGAACTACTTGAGGACAGATTGTAGTTTATTTAGTCTGTATCCCTGGTGCAGGTTACCTAGCAGGTAACACGGAAAATGAAACATATGTGGATGGACAACTGGATAGATGGATACAAATGGATGATGAAATGTTTAAATTAATTGTGTTTTTATAGATGTCAGTTGCATAGATAATGATAGATGTGCCTAATAAATGATAGATATTTAGTAAAAGAGTGAATGAAGGATGGATGGTAGATGGAAGAGGAATAGGTGAAGAATAGATTGGTGAGTTGATGATTGGCTTGTGAATGATAGATACGAAGAAGTGAATGAGGAATATATATGTTGGGTGGATACTTGATGTATGAGAAACAGTGGAAAGATAAATGACAAATGCAATAACAGATGGATAGATGAGGGATAAGTAGGTGCATAAAGAATGGGTGAATGAGGAACTAATGAATGCATGAAAGATGGTGGATGGCTATTAATGGCTGGTGAATGGTGGACAGATGAATGATGGATGGATGATAGATAAATGGATAGATGGAATTATGATGGCTGGCTGGGTGACTGGCTGAATGGATGTATGGGTGATAAACAGATTGATGAAGGGTGGATATACAATGGATGATAGGTAAATGGATAGTGTGTTGGTGGTGAATGCATGATGATGGATAAGGAATAGATGGTGGGTGAAGGATGAACAGACGTTTGGCTTGATGGATGGTGGATGGGTGATAAATGAATCACTGGTGTTTGAATGGATGTGTGAAAAATGGGTAAATGATAGCTGGATAGACTGATGATGTGTGAACAGTTCATGTATAGGCATGTGTGTTACCATGGATAATTTCTGAGGGTCTTTCTAACCCTGATATTTTGTGACTCCTTCTTTCCTGGGAGAGGAATGAAACTGCTGTTTGATAAGCTTCCATGAGCCAGGCCTCTTCATGGGCGCTTGACTTATGTCATCTCTAGTAATCACTGCAACAGCACTGCAAGGCAGATATTGTTATGCTCACTTTACAAATGAGGAAAATAAGGTCCGGTGGGAGGAAGAGATTTTCTCAAGCCTGGCTCCACCTTGCTTCTGTGTCTCTTTTCTCCTTCTCCCTCTAGCAGTAGCTCATCCCCTCTGCTTTTACACATCCCTGCACCATTCGTGTTTTGCCTCCTCCAAGAGCCCCTCAACCCTGCCCCCAGGGAGACTTCTATTCTACATTTGAGACCTCCTCGCCCTGCCCTTTTCTACATTTCACTGGTTCCTACCATGATTCATAGTTTTCATCAATACAACCATTTGTTGAGTGCCTACCATATGCTCGGCATTGAGCTTTGCGCTCTACATGTATTACCTCATTTTCTGTCCATGAGAGCCCTAAAGGTAGCTATTGTTACCCTCAGTTTAAATGTGAGGAAGTCAAGACTCAGAGAAATGCAGTGACATGCCCAAGGTCACCAGCTAGTTAGTGATGAAGATGGGGGTGAAACTCTGGTCCGTTCAATTCCAAAGCCTGCATCTTAAACCTTGACGCTGTATTTCTTCTTGGCTACTGTGATGTTTGGTTATCCACACGTATTTCTTTAAGTGTGTATATACCTGTATGCCCACGTGTTTGTGTCCAATTCTTCCATGAATCGGAAGA
>NW_006771517.1:2745186-2751577 GCF_000442215.2 Lipotes vexillifer | reverse complement strand
GAAGAGAGACACTTTCTCACACTTTTCCTGAACCCACTTCAGTATCAGATACAGAGAAGATCCACAGAACATTAATGAAGAAAGAGCCACCTTGGACATCCTGGAGTTCAACCCCTTTATGTTCCCAGTGAGAACACCCCGGGTCAGAGAAATGATGCAACATGCTCAAGGCCACACAGCAGGCTGATGGCTGAGCTAGGAACTGAACCTGAGTCTTGGTGCTCAGCCAAAAATGTATTGGGAGGAGGAGAACAAGGGGAAGAGGAAGAGAAGGAGGAGGAGGGGGAGGGGGCTTCCCCGGTGGCGCAGTGGTTAAGAATCCGCCTGCCAATGCAGTGGGACGCGGGTTCGATCCCCGGTCCGGGAAGATCCCACATGCCGCAGAGCAGCTAAGCCCGTGCGCCACAACTACTGAGCCTGCGCTCTAGAGCCCGTGAGCCACAATTACTGAGCCCGCGTGCCACAACTACTGAAACCCACGCACCTAGAGCCCGTGCTCCGCAACGAGAGAAGGCACCGCAATGAGAAGTCCGCGCACTGCAAGGAAGAGTAGCCCCCGCTCCCCGCAACCAGAGAAAGCCCGCGGGCAGCAATGAAGACCCAATGTCGCCAAAAATACATAAATAAATAGAATAAAAATGTTCTTTTTTAAAAAAAGGAGGAGGAGCAGAAGAAAAAGAGGAAGAAGCAGGGAAAGGAGGAGGGAGGAGAAATGCAGCAGGTGTAACTCTGGCCACATGCAGAATAAATAGCCTCCATTCCACTGAGTGGTAGAAACTTAATCTTGGCCAATTCTGGGTGCCTTCTTTCACTTTCTCCTCTCAGGTCACCTACTCCCCCACCTCCCTGTGTGTGCAGAAAGGCTCCTGGTCCAGGGGGCCTGCACACCTACTCAGACATCTAGGTTCATGGCTTCCTTAGGTTTAACCCAGGAGTGGGACCGTTAAGTCCTGCTCTCTGATCCCTTAAGATTACCTGGGGTTTCTGTATTCTTTCTTCAGGGTCACACACCAGTATCTAATCACTCCCTAGCTTCCTATATCCGACCCTCTGTAGTACTTGGGATGCTAGTTCAGCTAGTGTAACACAGGCCAAATTGTGTCCTAAAAAAGATAGAAGTTGATTTCTCTCTCACTAACCAGTAGAAGGTAAGAAGTGCAGCTGATATGGAGTCCCATGGTGTCAGAGACCCTGGCTCCTTCCACTTTGTTGCCCTGACGTCCTTCACATGTGGCTTCCATCGTGTGGCCCAAGATGGCCTCTCCAGATTCTACCACCATGTCAAACTCCAGCTGGCAGGAGTAGAAGAGGAGTGGTGAGAGAATGTCTCATTTTTCTTTAAATACATAACCCAGAAGTTGCACACACCACTGGCTTCACATATCCCTTGTCAGAACCTGGTCATGCAGCCGCATCTAATCATGAAGGACACTGGGAAATGTCGTCTTCAGCTATGTGGCCATCTGCAGCTACAGAAGAAGGGGAACTCCGATAATTGCATGACGACTAAGTATCTCTGCTACACTGCCTTTCTCTCCACCTCCCAGATACTCTTTATCTCATTTCCTAAAGAGGAAAACCAATTCTGACTCATCTATTCTTCTCTTGAGGGTATAAATGGCATACCCTCAAATTCCTCAGGGCTCTGACTAAATTCCATCATTTTTCCAAACCAAAAGCTTAGGCTTTGAGACTCAGAAAAAAATGTCTTCCATTTCTGCCTCATTATCCCCTCTCTAAGGTGATGGAGGCCACTAACAAACAGGGGAAAGGTAAGGTGTAAAATACAGGAGATGCCTTCAACATTACAAAATGTTTACAGCTACAGATACAACTCAGACATCTCCTTTTCCTGATAGGTCTTTTGGTGGCTTCTCCTGACCTTAGACTCTTAGTCTTGGCTTAAAGGATAACTCCTCAAAGAGGCGTTCTCTGCCCTTCCTATTTGTTTCCTTCCTAACAGACACCACGATATGTAAGTTATAAATATATACACTTTATTTCGTTTGTGAATGACACCATGCCTGTCTTTTCATCTGTGTATCTTCAGCGCCTGGCACAATGCCCAAAGCACAGTAGATGCTCAGCAAATGTATTAGATTGAATGATGAATTTGCATATCAGGGCCCTGTGAGGAGCAAAAAATGTTCAAATCGTTTCCCAGGTGACTAAGAATGGAGTGGCTGTAACTGTATTTACACTTAGTGGCCCAGGAAGAACTATGTTTCTTTGACCCTAGAAGTCAAAGTATTAACATGGGTGGGGTTTTTCCCAGTGGCAGTGGGGGAGGCACGTCGGAGGGCCATGTGGGCTGCTACTTCTTGAGAAATACCAGCCACAGACCTTATCCTTGAACCCCAACCAATATCAAGATGTTCCCACCCATCCAGGACTTAAATCAACCCAGGAAAAAAGGGAGGAAGGGGAAATCTTGACTCACTCAATTTCATTCAAATCTGAAATGACTATTTTTTTTTGTCTAGATTTGATTGAAGTTTGCATTTTTTGACATCAGGAAAAATAGGAGCTCAGGAGAAGCAAAATCCTTATAGAAAGTGGAGTGTTAACATTTTTTGCATGTCTGAGTACATGGCTGAGAGGTGTGTTTTGGCCACATTAGAATGATGCCATTCTGGAATCACAGATGGGTCAATTTATGAAAACTTGTAATCACAGAGTTAAAGTCACTCAATCTGAGAATCACATAAGGTTAGAATCATAACCTTATATTATGTATTCAGAAAGAACGTTAGAGATTGTCTTAGTTTGGATTCCCCCGAAAGCAGAACCTGAGACAAGGATTTGGGTGCCAAGTAGCCCAGGGGCTACTTGTAGCAAGGGGGATCTGGGAGAGTGAAACAAGGAAGGGAGGAAAAGCAGTAAAAAAAAGGGAGTGGGACTTCCCTGTTGGTGCAGTGGTTAAGACTCCACCTGCCAGTGCAGGGGACATGGGTTCGAGCCCTGGTCTGGGAAGATCCCACATGCCGCGGAGCAACTAAGCTCGTGCACCACAACTACTGAGCCCGCATGCCACAGCCACTGAAGCCCATGCGCCTAGAGCCTGTGCTCCACAACAAAGAGAAGCCACTGCAGTGAGAAGCCCGCGCACCGCAACGAAGAGTAGCCCTCGCTCGCCACAACTAGAGAAAGCCCGCGCCCAGCAATGAAGACCCAAAGCAGCCAAAAATAAATAAATAAATGTATTAAATTAAAAAAAAAATAAAGGGAGTGACTGAGTCAGTTTCTAACGTGGGTGACAGGTGCCCTATCTCACTGCTAACCTTCTGAGCAGCCAAAGGGAATCACCTCCAGTGGATAAGAGGCTGAGACAATTATCTACCAACTCCCATCCCCCACAGCCCTCACCCTGTGATGGAGGGTTGCCCCTGGGTGGGTCAATTACTCCCAAGTCCTGGCTGAGAGTTCCCAAGGCTTCAGAGAAGCCAAATGACTGAGAGGTGCTTGAAATGGTATAACGTCAGTTTGCTGGGAAGTGCCCACCACAGCTCCAGCTAAAATCAGTGGTGAGCTGAGGGGACGAGGTGTGGGACACCAATAACAACTAATACCCTAATTTCACCCCAACACAAGAATTCCCTTCTAAAGGTCTAGACTGGGAGTCTGCAGGCTACACCAGTCTGGGGGATCCATTTTGTTTCTTTAGCACCTTGTTAAAATGAAATCAGAATCTAAAGCCCGTTAGGAGATGCCCGCAGTCTTCATTTTGCTATATGCCCCATCACTCCCCGTTGCCCACATGCCTTCAGATTTCTGTTAGCTGCCCAGCTCTCAGAGGCATTTGACGCTGAGGCCCCTGCACAGGGCCTCTCATTGGCTACAGGGTCCTTAAGAAGATCTTTGTCTCGCATCTGTATCTCCAGTTCCCTGACACACAGTCTGGCCCGTGATAGGGCCTAATAAATCTGCCAGGGAATGGAGCCTCCGCTTGCATTTTTCCCTGCCTGGAAGCTCACTCCTTTCAAGGCTGCCTGTTGTATTGTCTACTACCTGCCCCCACCCCCTCCTGTCCAGGCCTCAGGCATTCCCAGTGGGGACTGGGGGTGAAACTCCCTGCTTGGGGTGAGCAGCAGGTTAATTTCCTCCTGGAGCTTCCCTCGGCAAACAATGAGACAATGGCGAGCCGGAGGTGGCCTGCGTAAGACAGCCGTGGAGGGGAAGTTGTAATCTGTGCGTGAAGCCAGGAGCAGGCAAACGGCGAGAAAAGCAGCCTGGGCCAGACCGGGCCCTCCACCCAGCCGGCCCCTGGGACCAACCTGAAGGTCACCTGAGTCGCCCTTGAGGAAAACAGCCATGAACCACCATAGTAAGGAGAAAACACGGATGGGTGGGGCTCACCCCCACACCCCTTCCCTATCCAGATGGTCCTAGTTCCTCCCTGCATAACCCCATCTGCCCACATTCTGAGCCCTGCTGGCCGGGAGACATCCCCAGACAGACACCATCTGATTCTGGCTTTGTTCTGGTGCTGTGACCTTAGGGCGTGTTACTTAACCTCTCTGTGCCCTTGGTTCCTTATCTGTAAAAAGGGAATAATACCACCTCCTTCCCTTGGTTGTCAAGAGGATTCCTCCATCACCCCACAGGCATTTACTGGGCATCTACTATGTGCAGGCACTGTGTTGCATGCTGGGGCTACAGTTCTGAATGAGACAGCGTCCCTGCCCTCATGGATTACAGTCTTAATATGGAGACAGTCAATAACCAAGTAACAGTCACACCATGAAATTAAAACAGTGATGGGTGTTACCAGGACAAGAGGCAGCACCATTAGGACCGTTGAACATGAGACCCAACCTAGTTTGCAGGTCAGGGTGGGCTTCCTCTAGGAAGAGGCAGTTAAACTCAGCTGAACAGGACGTGGAAGTTTACTAGGCCAAGGGGGAAGGGTATAGGAATCAATGCAAAGGCCTGGATGCTGGAACAAAGTTGGCATTAATGAGGAAGAGCCAGGAGGCCTGGGCACCTGTGACAGGAGTTTGTTCTTCATCTGGAGAGCAAAAGGTCACTGAAGATGGCAGCGGAGTGAAACGGTCCCACCGGCTTTCAGCTAATGCATGGCAGCACTTAGCACTGTGCCCAGGTAGGTGAGGGTCCCTCCTCCTCGACAGGGGGTCCTGTCCAAGCATATCAGGAATGACAAACCACTGCTTTCCAACCCTCCCCATCACCACCAGGGCTGGGATTTGCTGTGCTCCCCTCACAGATGAGGAAACTGAGGCTGAGGACAGGGGAGAGAGGGAGTCTGACTGAGCACACCAATGGGTCCAGCCCGCTCTAGGGAGGGGGAAGAGTTGGAAGAGCATCCTGAGACTGCAGAGACACCCAGGAGGACCCCTAGCCTCCTCTGCCTACACATCTCAAGGCAGCTCCTTGACCCTCGCTCTCCTAAGTCCAGCTCTGTACCCAGAAAGGGAGAGGGGCTGCAGACAACTCAGGGGTATCCTCATCCCAGGTCATGACCTCACACATCTCCAGAAGCTGAGCAGTCTCATTCAAAGCCACACCTACACTCACATTCAAAGCCCACCTTCAGCTCTGCCCAAGCGAGTGGCTTCAGACTCACAGAAAGAGCAGTTCCCACCATGGAAAGCTGTAGCTATGCCCTTCATGGTCCTTCTGCTTAGCCATCTGAGTGCTATGAGCCCCCCTTTATTGAGGAGGAAACTGAGGCTTGAGGGGGACAGCCCCCTGCCCATACTCGCAGAGCTGGGAAGAAGCCGTGCCTGGTCTCAAAGCATCTCCTGCAGCCCCACCCCACGCCCCCCCAACCCCTGTGGGTTAGTTTATAGACATGTCACTGCACGTGTCAGAGCCCTTGTTGGCTTCCCAGGGATGGAGCCAAAGCCCTTGCTGGGCTACAAGCCCCCAGCCTCTCTCTGTCCATCTCGTCACCCCGCACAGGCCTCCTCCTCGCTCCCTCACCTGCTCCCACCTCAGAGCCTTCTGCACCCACTGCTCCCTCTGCAGCCCGGCCTCCTTCATTCATGCCTCGGCTCTCCTGTCCCCCAGCAGAGGGCCTCCCCCAACCCTTGCTCCCTGCTTTACTTTTCCCCACAGTACTCATCTCTTCATGACTGTATGGGGGTTTTTATAAATGTCTGTTGATTGTCTGAGCCTCGGTCTCCTGTGTTCACTGCGGAGCCCCACAATGGTAAGTGCTCAACAAGTATTTGTCACATGAATAAATGAAGGAGGACAGAGGGTCTCCAGTCCCACCCCTGCCCCAGTGTATCCCCCAAACCTGCATCCCCGACATCCCCCAAACACCTAGCTTGCTGGTGCTGGGCTTTTGGGTTTGGGAAGGGCCGGTGCCATCCCCTCGCTGGACCATCCACAGGCCTTGGCAGGTCCTGATCACAGGCCCCACACT
>NW_006771517.1:2715491-2745038 GCF_000442215.2 Lipotes vexillifer | reverse complement strand
ATGTGTGACTTGTCCAAGGTCACAGAGCCCCAAAGGTCACAGAGCCACGATTCCCGGAGGGGGGGGGTTGCATCTCACAGCAGCCCATCACTGCAGCAGGAGGCGCCTCTTCTAGGAGGGCCCAATGAAATGGGAACCCTGAGGCTCCAGCTCACCCCCTTTCTCCAGAGAACCCAGTTATGTTTGGGGGCGGGTGTTGCTCTGCTGCGAGCCGCTTCCCTCCTCCCAGCACTGGGACTCCAGCTCCGCATGTTCCAGGAAGTCCAGGCCGCATTTCCCTCCAGGAGCCACCGCCCAAAGGGACCCTCTGGGGAGAGACAGAGCATTTTTGAGGAAAAGGGGGGTGAGGGTTGGGGGTGGGAGAAAGAGCCAAGAGAAAGGGGATATATGTATACATATAGTTGATTCACTTCACTGCACAGCAGAAACTAACATAACATTTACAATGTTTAACACAACACTGTAAAGCAACTATAGTCCAATAAATAAATAAACAAGAGGGGGTTGATTACTTAATAATTAATAATTCCAAGTGAATAATAAAAAAAAAAAAAAAAAAAAAATAGTGGCTGGGCCAGGAATGTGCCTGGGTGAACCAGAGCCAAGCCTCCTGTCACATCCACAGCTGTGCCGGCCAGGGATGGGGGCAGGGCGCAGGCGGGGCCAGGTCACTCTCAGGACAGGACACCAGCTGCCAACCTGCTCCTGGTGGATTCCCTGCCACCAGCCTGGTGGGGGAGGAGCTGGGCAAGCGCCTGGGCCCAGAGTCAGGACCCGGGGCTCTGCCACCCCAGTCTACTCACCAGCCTGGTCCTCGGTTTCCTCATCGTGCAACAATGGGACTTGGAGAAATGCTGAGACGGTGACTCAACCAATAAGACACTGGTTGAATAAAGTGAGGGAAGCCACAATTTTTAGCAGGGGTTCTGGACCTGGGGTTCAGAACTCAGGGGCTCTGTGAACTTGGATAAGAACGAAGTAACAACTTTATATTCACTAACCTCTAACTGAAACGCAGCATTTCCTTCAGAACTCAGGGGCTCTGTGAACTTGGATAAGAACGAAATAACAACTTTATATTCACTAACCTCTAACTGAAACGCAGCATTTCCTTCAAGTACAAATGTGGACCACGAGCCCTGGCAGGGTCAGCAGTGACCTTGTCACAGTAGAAGTTGGAGACACTTAAGTCTGACATCACAGCACTTGCAGACCCCTCCATGTATTGTTTAAGCTCACTGAGATCCCATACCTGCCTGCACACCTTTTATTTAATGTGTTAATAAAGAAGCTTGTCTATTACTGCATCACAAACCCTTGTTGCTATTGAGGTAATGGCATCTCAGTATGATTGGCTTCCTTTGTATCCTATGCACTTTATTTTATGTGCTTAAAAAAACATGATTATGATAAGGGGTCCATCCTATCACCAGATGCCAAAGGGGTCCATGGTACAAAAAGTCCCTGCTTTATATGCAGCCATTTTTAGTTTTAAATGGGGAAGTACTCTGTATACTGACTTGGAACGACGTCAAAACACAGCGCTAAGTGCAATGCAAAAAGCAGGATACACCGGGGTCTGTGTAAGAACCAGGCTGAGTACCTACATTTGCTTGATGTGCAAGGAGCCCCGAACTGGGGACAGTGGTTATCTCCAGGGTCTTGGGGAGACCCATCACTCAACACCTTGAGTACTGATTTTTTTTCCATATGCATAAATACTCAGAGTCAGGATTCTGGGAGGATGGCTGTGACTGTGGTGGAAACACAGTTTTTGAATCTTCCCAAATCCCCACATCAAAACAGGCAAAGCAACTAGTTGGCAAACCAAAACCCCATGGACAAGATTTACATCAAAGCCAGGTGACAAGGCGTCCTCACGAATCCCCAAATACAAGTGGATGGAGACAAACCTGCACAGAATCAGGGTCTGCACAGGAGAACATTCACTCTGTATTTGTCTCGAGGGATACATGAATTAATAATAAAGTCTCAGTCTCTGCCCTAAGGTCCAGGCTTAGTGGGAGACGCAGGTAATCACAGAAACACATATAAAATTGCAACTGTGACAAGAGTAGTTCTAAGAGTTCCAGATCCTGAAAGTATATAACAGCACCCGTGTCTGAAATATATCATGGTTGAAAAAGAAAAGAACAAAGAACAAAGGAAGAAGGAAAGAAAGAGCCCAGTATCCAGACAGACACACAGATCACCCCTCCTTTGCAGGCCCATCTCAGTGGCCACAGGACAGTGAGGGCAGCTGTCCACCCACGCGGGCTCCAGGGGAGCTGCCCAGCCCCCAGCTCAGGGCTCAACACCCACTGCCCAACATCTTCCTTCGTGATGAATCATGTTTGTGGACTAAAAACAAGGTGATGCAGCCAGGAAGTCTGTAGAATCATCAGCATGGAGGCAGCCCCTCAAAGCGGAAAAAACACTACCCTCAGAAGCTGGAGACATGGGTTCAAGTCCCAGCCCGGCCACAAAATTCACAGTGCAAGCTCACACAGATCTCAGAGGTTCAGACAGAAGGCACCTGCCAGGTCTCACACGGCACACCTGCAGATGCCTCTAGACTCCCAGGAGGGCTCTTCAGCACCTCAGCTCCTCTGTTTGGGGAGAAATTGGAGACCTTTGCCAGCCACTGAAAATGGAACAAGGTTAAAGCCATGTTATGCCCTCTCGCCTCAGGCTCTCCAGATACTCAGGTAGCACCAACCCCCGACAGGACAAGAACAGAGCCCTCGGGACTCAGCCACACTTCTGTTCACTCTCAAGAGCAACCCCAGCAGGTAGGGGTCCTTATCCCCATTTGACAGATGAGAAAACTGAGGCTCAGAGAGGGGAAGAAGGTGACCTGAGGTCACACAGCCCTACTGTGCTTTGACCCAGGTCACTCGATGGGGGCACATCACCCCCCTGGGACAGCTCTGTCCTGGCAACCCCAACCTCACGCCCAGCCTGGAAGCCCGCTCAGGGGTGCGGCCGTCTCCCTGTGAACAAGACTATTTTTAGTGTCAGCAGCAGGGGCTAGGGGCCAAAGCCAGGAGTGACAATGGGGGGAAGGGGGTGGGGCTGCTGGCGGCCGCCCCCGCACCCAGCAGCCGCCCCATTTCCTCGAGGAACCAGGCTGCGCACAATACAAGGAAAGCCGAGTGGGGAGCGGCTGGGGGCTCCCGTGGGGGGGCTGACCTGGCCCATCAGGGCAGCTGGGGGCCTGGAGGAGGCCTCCGGACCAGGGGAAATGGGCCATTAGTCCAGCTGCCTGGCCTGGGCAGGGGTGATCTTTCATGCTCTACACACTCACACACACACAGTTTATTCTCTCTCACACATACACACACTCACCTTAATCTCTCTCACACTCAGATTCATTCTCTGTCTCCGCCTGTTTCTCTCACGTGTACTCACCCATACACATACACACACACACACACACACACACACACACACACACACACACACACGGGTCTTTTGCTAACTCCTAAGCCAGGGCATGGCCTCACCTCCAGCCTCGGAGGCAGAGAACTGGGCCCTGGGGACTCAAAAGGTGAGATTCCCACAGTGGCCAACCAGGAGTTGATTGGGGGCCCAGGTGGGAAATGTCATCACGAGCATCCCAGAGACTCTGCCAGGTCATGGCTTCTTGGGGAGGGGTGTCCCTGCTGGGGAAGGCCCTAGCCTGGGGCTCCCAGTCAAGGGGGCACTGTGCAACAGGAGCAAGAAGGTGCTCCCCACAGCCTGGCAGAGAGGGCTCCTTCCTTGGCCTCTACAAAGGGGCTCCAGTGTTGCTGTGTGGGGGCCCTGAACTGAATTTGATGTCTGAGGTTCTCACGGGTTCTCCCACGGCTTAGGGCATGAGATTGTGTCTCCCATTCCCACCCCTGCACTGCCATCCATCCCACCTCCACACCCTTGCTTATGCCATGCCCCCTGCCAGGGGTGCCCTCCTCTGTCTCCCCATTCTCCTACCACCAGTAAATCTCTGAGAGCAAAGACAGTGACATTCTTGTCTGCCATCACATCCCCAGAACCAAGCACAGTGCCTGGCACAAAGTAGGTGTGCAATAAATACCTGTGGAATAAAATCCTTGTCTCCTGCTGGAGGCCTCCCCTCCCCTCACCATGGACAAAGTTATCTCATTGGACCTTCTCCACTGCCCAGTGAGGCAGACACATTCATACCCACTTCAGGGAGGAGAAAACTGAGACCAGGAGGGGATGCAGCTTACTGAAGATCATACAACGGATAGCGACATAAGCAGGACTCACATCTAGACCTTGGGGTCCCCAGCTGTGTCCTCACAAGCCCACAACTGCCCCTGGCCATCAGCTCTCAAGTGTGAAACTGATGTTGTCTATGCAGCTGCATGGGGTCCCTGACATCAAAGTCCTGTTGACAGATGAAAGTGACGGTGGGGTTGGGGAGATGGGATAGGATTCCAGAGGTATGTTAGAGGTGGGACCAACAGCACCAGTTGATGGACAAGAAGCAGGGGTGAGATGGGAGGAGGCAAGGAGGTCCCTCCTTGGTACTGGGCCTGAGCAGTGGCTTGAAGGGTGGCCCTTTACTGAGTCCAAGAGAATTGCAGGAGGAACAGGTATGGGCACATTGATGGGCAGCCAAATATCAGTGTCTAAAGCTCAGGGGAGAGCCTGGATCTACATCTTAGATCTTTTTTTTTTTTGGCCATGCTGTGCGGCTTGCGGGATCTTAGTTCCCTGACCAGGGATTGAACCTGTGCCCTCGGCAGTGAAAGCGTGTAGTCCTAACCACTGGACCGACAGGGAATTCCCTACATCTTAGATCTACATTTAAGAGTCATCAGGGCACGAGTGGACTAAAGTCACAGGGCAGGGTGACACCACCTGGGAGTGAGTCCACAGAGGAGAGAAGATGGCAGAGTTTTACTAAGAGAGTAATCAACGATGGCAAGAGTGAGGTTTGTTTGCCCCAAGACTGAGGGCTTCTCCAGCCCTCCCAGGACCTACACAGAGCTGGGTTCTCCTTCAGTGGGATGGAGTTTCACCCAAGGATCAGGAAGGGAAAGCAGAGGATTTCTGGACATGCACTGGGGGCAGACTCTGCACAGAATGAAAAATGACCCGCTGGAAATGTTTAAGTAATATTTGGTGGAATACTACTCAGCAATAAAAAGAAACAGACTGCTGATACATGCAACAACATGGAAGAATCTCAGAGACATAAAATGAGGGAAGAAGCCAGGCACAAAAGAGTACATGCTGTCTGATTTCACTTCTATGAAATTCTAGAAAAGGAAAAACCAAACAGCAGTGACAAATCAGATTAGTGGCGGCCTGGGGCCAGGAGGTGGGAGTGACAGGTGAGGGGCACAGGGGAGTTTTAGGTTGATAGAAATGTTCTGCATCCTGATTCGGTGGTGGTTACACAGGGTGCACATTGTCAAAAGTCATGGAAAGATACATTTTAAATGGATAACACGGGTACCCTTGATTTTATATCAATTATATCCTGATACAGTTGATATAAAAAGTCTGCACCATTCTCTCAACCTTGAGAATTAATGATTGCTTACAAGATGGACTGCGTTCTTTCTGGTAATAGAGGATGCCTCCTCCTAGATGGCTCACAAGGCCCAACACCGAGGTTCATTTAGGGATTTGCTCAACTTATTTCTAGGAATGCAGGGTGCTGAGAAGGGAAGGCGGGCTGCTGTTTACTGAGCACATACTATGGGCAGCACTGAGCTCTAGTCCTCGGTAACTCACTTCCCCCAATACCCAATAAAGTGAGTGCTCTTATTGTCCCCACTTTACAGAAAAGGAAAAAGGTGGAGGGAGAGGGGTCTTGCTCAACATCACACAGCTGGTGGGCGGGGGAAGCAGGACTTGAACTCAGCCTGGCTCCAGAGCCAGCATTCCCTACCCTACGCCATGTGGGAGAGGGTGCTCGGGCCACTATTCAGTGGTTCCTTCTTTTCTGGCCTCAAATGTTCCCCACCCCTTCCACAAAAGCCTAGGAGGGGCACAGGCACACCCTCCTTAGAAGGTAGTTTGATGCTGTCACCTAGGGGTGACTGAAGGGGACCGAAGGGGCTCCAGTCTATCGGAGGGAGCTTGTCGATGTGTTTCTCCCACACCTGCAGCCAGCTTGTTCCATTTCCTGGCTGGTGACCTGGGGCAAGTGCCTCTACCTGCCAGGCCTCCGTGTGTTCATGTGTAAAATGAGAATCAAAATATGATTTCTCCTTAATGGTCACAGTTCTCTTTTGGTGATGAAAATGCTTTGGAACCAGATAGAGGTGGTTGTGCAACATTGTGAATGTACTAAATGCCACTGAATTGTACACTTTAAATGATTAATTTTATGTTATGTGAATTTCACCTCAATAAAAAAAAAAAGGGAAAAAAGAGATAATGTGTGCAGATATAAATGGACATACACAGTAAGAAAAAACCTACCTGTCTAAAAGTTGTAGTGCGGATTAAAAGAGCAGTAAATATCAAGCACCGGGGATAGTACCTGACCCATATTACAATGCGTCTTTAGTTCCATTGAATGTTAGAGCCCCATTGTTGCCAGGCTGCCATCCTTGCTGAACAGCCAGCTGCACCAGCCTCCTCCTGGGCTCCCTACTTCAGCCCTTGCTGCCCCACCTCCCCTTCTTTTCTCCAGTAGCAGCCAGAGGGATGGCGGAATCCTGTTAAAACCCAAGTCAGGTCATGCACTCCTCTGCTCAAAACTCTCCAAAATCTCCCCATGTTACATGAGAAATAGCTAAAGTACCTACAGGAGACTTCGAGGCCCTACGTGACCTGCCCCTGATGCCACCCCTGTCTGCCCTCATCTTCTATCACCCCCTTATTCACCTGCCTCTAGCCACGCTGGCCTCCTTGTCTTTCACCATCCCCCGTCATGCCAGGCATGTTCCTGCCCCAGGGCTTTGCACTGGCTATTCCCTCTGCCTGGACTACTCTTCCCCCAGATTCACATGGCTGCTGCCTCACCTCCTTCATGTCTTTGTTCAAATGTCACTTCCTCAGAGAGGCTCTCCCTGACTACCCTCATAAAACAGCTCTGCTCCCCTCACAGGCTTTAGTCTGACGTGATACTGTACATGGATTTGTTTTCTGTGTTTAGTTCATCTCCTCATGAGATTGGAGGTTCCTTGAAGAGGACCTCAGTGTCTCTTCAGAGGGACTTCGTTTCTTGCTAGGAGCCCAGCCTGGCACATGGTGAGCCCTCCCTAGGTATTTGTTGAATGAATGAATGAATGAATGGATGCCCTAGACAGTGCCCATCTGGTCACTCAGCTGAGCTCAGAGGGTGTGAGCCACCAAGGGCAGGGACCCTGAGCTCACCTCAGCAGCCCCAGCACAGCCTAGCACAAGAGTGAAGGGGCATCTCTGTTGAGGGAACGCCTCTGCCCAGTCCTGGGTCCTGCCGCTTGTGGGACTCCAGACTTGGAGTGACAGGGGTCCAGAACCCCGGGCCAAGGGCCTGGCCTATCCCCAGCTCACCCCCAGCTCTCTCCCCTGAGACTCCAGACTCTGCTTCCTCCCTTGCAGCTGTACCTTCCGCCTCCCAGCCTCTTCCTTTCCTCCTCATCTGGGCCCTAGCTACATCTCCTTAGGCCTTTATCTTCCCCTCAGCTGCTCTGGAGGGACAGAGGCCCTCCCTCCATCCCTTCCTTCCCTGCCTCCCTGGCCTGGGCCCTAAAGCCTCCCCCTCAGGCTCAGCGCCCCACCCAGCCTCACCTCCAGCCTCTTCCAGGGGGCATAGCAGGGAACAAGGCCAGGCAGGAGTGGCCAGAGGAGCATCAGGTCCCTCCAAAGGCCTCTGAGCCTCCAACTTCCTGTGTGGTCTCTCCACTCAAAGGCCAGCTCAGGAACTAGGCTGTCCGTGCTCCAGTCCCCACTCTGTCACTTGTTAGCTGTGTAGTTTTAGGCAAGTCATTTAACCTCTCTGTGCCTCAGTTTCCTCAGCTGAAAAGTGGGGGTCAAGACACCACCTACTTCAAGTGTTCGGGAAGAGTAAAATAAAGCATGTCAAGCACTTGGAGTACTTGACACAGAGTTTGTCTTAACACAAGGGTGCAATGCCACAGCATGGAAGGGCTTTGTAAACTGCAAAGCCCTAAACGACCCTTGGCTGTGTATTTGTGCCATGTTTCTGACCCAACGGACCCAAAATTCTGAGGAAGAACCTTCCAGTGGCCCCTAATCTATCTCAGATGTTCTCTACTGTCATTATCCTTATCAGTACATGATCAATAACCTCCTCAGGTTTCAGAAAGGCCACAGTCAAGGGTCTGTCTCCTTTATACAGGGTTAAAGTTCTAGGGAACATTCTAGAATAGCACCCCTCCAGCTAAGCCCACTGTCCCCAGAGGCCTCACAATAATCCAAAACAGGGAAGAGTCATTACTATTCCATTTTACAGATCTGGAAGCTAGAGCCCAGAGAGCTTCAGGCTGCTTGACTCTAAAGCCCAGGCTCCATCGCTGTCCCCAGCAGACTGACTGGAGTCCCTGCCCAGTGGTCCACACCTGTGCCCACCTGAGCTCCTTGAGGACTCCTCTGAGCTCCCCCAACACTCCTGCTCAGCAACTCCTCCCTCCAGTTTTCCCCAGGCACTGGCCTGTCCTTCCAGGATCTTTCTGATGCCAGTCAGCCTGGGAACGGCCAACACCAGATCAACTGCTATTTCCCTCCTGATTCCACAACGAGAGAAGCTGGTGTCACTGAGAGCCTGGGGGCCCTGGGCCTAGATTTGTTTGCAAACATTACCAACAGCCACCACGTGGAAGGGGCTCTTCTTCCCATCTTGCACTGTGGCTCAGAGAAGTTAGGTCAGCAACTTGCCTGAGGTCACGTTTCTAGAGAGGGCATGAGCCAGAGTTGAAACTCAGGTCTGTCTGACTCCAAAAGGCTTGACGTTGGCCTTCAAAGAGTTCAGTGACATTGGGTGACTTCTTTCCCAACCCTAGTCCTCAGTTTCCTCATCTCTTAAATGGAGATGGTAACGTGTCATTTGCTGAGTTGTGAGAACGAAATTTGAAGTTTATAAAGTGCCCAGAAGAGCACTGGGCACATGAGTGTGGCATCGCTGAAGGACCAGGCGCTCTGACGTCAGGCTGACCTAAGGTCAAGTCCCAGCTTCACCAGTTTTGCTCGTGGAGACAAATACTCTACCTCTCTGAGCCTCACTACACCCATCTGGAAAACAGGGATGATCAGTGCCTCTCATAAAGATGGTGCTGGTCCCAAAAGCTTAATATTTTAAAAGTTAAAACATAGCTCTCATAGAAATAAAAAGTAAGCATGTGCCAAAATTATATGTAATTCATTAGCATTTAACTGATCAGCAGGACAGAGAAGCTGGTTCAAAGAGGATAAGAGAGTCTGAAATGTTTATAATCAATGAAAGGCAAAATGCTGAAATATGACTGCAGAGCGAAACTGGCAAAAGAACTGTAACCTTCGGGGTTATCTTTTCTACTGGACAAAAATCATTTGCAAGATAAATCTACAAGTGATTACATAACTTCCCTGCGTTTGGGCCCTAACAAGTAAGTAAATGACAAATCAAATAAAGATCTATTTCCCTAGAGAGTTAGATAACCCTTGGGTGGGCCTGTTGGACAATGCTCCAGCATATTTCTGAAAGGACATGCAGCTCTCTTTTTGCATTATTGCCAAGTTTGGGATACTTTTCTTTAACCTGAGGGTGCAATGCAAGTAATAGAGGTAGAAAGGATTTATAAATTTATTATTTGTGCAGTGTCTCTGCCCACCAAACCCAGAACTCTGAGGGAGTCCCTCCCAGCAGCCCCTATGCTAACCAAATGAGGTAGACAGTGAGCTAGGAACACTCACAAGGCTGTAAACTATTTACAAACATCGTCTTACTCATCTTTATTTCCTTCCAGAACACTCTGAATGTCAGGGTTGGGACTAGGGTGAGGCGATGCTGAACATCACACAATCCATGAGTATCCTTTACATGGAGTCCCCACTCACCCACTGGCTCTCTGGTAGAGTCTGGAAAAGTCTTTGGTTTTATTTATTCAACAACTATTTCCTGGGGGCCTACTGTCCTGGGTACTTGGGATGAAGCAAAAAGCAAGACAGATCCAGTCCCTGCCTTCAAAGGCCTAGAATCTAGACAGGAGAAAATTAACCAAGACAGAGGCTAAACCAGGGGTCCCCAACCCCGGGGCCTCAGACCATTACTGGTCTGTGGCCTGTTAGGAACGGGGCTGCACAGCAGGAGGTCAGCGAAGCTTCATCTGCCGCTCCCCATCACTCCCCGTCACTCACATTACCGCCTGAACCATCCCTCCCCACCCCGTCCGTGGAAAAACTGTCTTCCACAAAACCGGTCCCTGGTGCCAAAAAGGTTGGGGACCACTGGGCTAAACAATTACAAATCCCCACAAGCACTCAAAAGGAAAAGAACAGGGATGAACAGCAGCAGGGCCAACAGCTTCCTCGCCAGCAGAAGAAAAGCTCTCTGAATGGTGACATTCAAGTTGAGGCATGAGGAATGAAAGGATGCCAACCAAAGAACAGGCTGTGGGAAAGGCATCCCAGGTGGGAGGTACAGCACGTGCAAAGGCCCTGATGCAGGAACTAGCTTCAAGGAACTGAGCGAAAGAGTCTGGCCACTGTTTAAGAAGCAGCAGATGACAGACCAATTTCGTGCTTTGTATTTGCAGTGCTGACCTTTGAAACAGAATTTCTACTTTCTGTTACCACCTCGAAAGGGGACAGCTCTCCATTGTTCTCCTGGTTGTCTGAAAGCTCCTATTCTGTCTGTACCAAGTGATGGCTTCTTTCTCTTGTCCAAGTGCATGTTACTGTAATGTGGCCCTGAAAACAGTTTTATAATATGAAGAATAAACAGCTTGTTAAGAAAGAAAGAAAGGAAGGAAGGAAGAGAGGGAGGGAGGGAGGGAGGGAGAGAGAGAGAGAGAGAGAAAAAGAAAGAAAGAAAGAAAGAAAGAAAGAAAGAAAGAAAGAAAGAAAGAAAGAAAGAAAAAGAAAGAAGGAAGGAAGGAAGGAAGGAAGGAAGGAAGGAAGGAAGGAAGGAAGGAAGGGAGAGAGAGAGAGGCAGGAGATGAGGTGAGGAAAGAAACCAGGACCTGAATCATGATGGGGGTGGAGAGGGACCTGGTCAGAGACCTAGATTTAATTCTAAATATGATGAGAAGGCACTGGAGTGTTTTGGTCAGACACCTCTGATACCCCAGCCCTTTTCTTTTTCTTTTTCTTTTTTTTTTTTTTTTTGCCGTGCCCCATGGCTTGTAGGACCTTAGTTCCCCAATCAGGGATTGAACCTGCGCCCTCGTGGTTAAAGCACAGAGTCCTAACAACTGGACCGCCAGGGAATTCCCACCCCACCTCAAACGAAGGCAGCGGTCCTAGTTACCACCTCAGGCCTCCAAACAGGGGCTTTGACAGTGAGGTCCCTGAACCAGCAGCATCAGCACCACCTGGAACTTGTTAGAAACACAGACTCTTGGGACCCACCCCAAACCTACAGATCAAACACTCTGAGAGTGGGACCCAGCAATCTGGGTTTCAACAAGCCCTCCAGGTGATTCTGATGATGTACAAGTTTGGGAACCACCGCTCTGGAATCAATAACCTACCATTTAGAAACATGACCCAGGGTCGCCACCCTGTGTTATTTTATGGGAACTACAACCTGGCCGCCACTTCCAGCATCAGCGCACGGGAAGAGGAAGGACACTTTCCGCCAAAGGGACACAGACAGGGTCATGGACAGGAGGGTGGCTTTAGTGTGTTCCTGCCCACTTTCCTCATATGCAAGGACACACAACGTAGGAGGGCTTCCTCAGTGAATAACTTCAAGTTTTCTGCCTGCTACACTTGGGATAAAACCCAGATTCCTTGCAGTCTGCTCTCTCCCTATCTTCCTGTCCTCATTTCCTCTCCCCTCTCACTCATGCATTCCCTGCCAGCTTGCTTCCTTGCTGCTTCTCAAACACACCAAGCATATTCTCACCTCAGGGCTTTGGTATTTGCTGTTCCCTCTGCCTGGAAAGTTCTCCCCTCAGACTTGCAAAGCTCACTCCTTCACTTCAGTCAGATCTCTGTTCAAATCCCACCTCCTTCAGGAAGCCTTCTGTGACTATACTCACCAAGGAGCTCTGGCCCTTCTCTATGACCCTGTCTTCTTTTTCTTCCTCCTCGACATTATCTTATACATTTATTTGATTTTTGTCTATCCTCCTTATGAGACCATGAGTTCCAATAAGGAAAGGATGTTTGTTCTGTTCACTGTTATAGTCCCAATACAAACAGTAGGTGCTCTGTAGATATTTAATGAACAAATGAATATACTCTGTGAGGCAGGTGTTATCACCCTCTTTCCAACCAATGGGGAGACTGAGGCTCAGTAAAGTGATATGACTCATTCAAGCTCACACAATGAGTTAAGGGACTGGGATCCATATTCGAAGTAGGAGTTCTGGAAGCTGAGGTGTGATCTGTGTTCATGGTGACAGCTTGGCGTTCCTGAGGCTAGGGAGACTTTTCAATCTGGCCACCATGCCTCCATCACCTAAATTCGGCAAGCAGGGGGTTGTGAGTTCTAAAGAATGTTCTTCAAGGTCAAGGGACAGAAGGCACGGGTCCAGTGCCAAAATCCCAAGTAGGGCAGCACTTCCAGGAGCACTGGGCAGCCCCCAGTGATTGGGGGGGGGGGGGTGCCCCGAGCATAGAGCAGGAGGGGAGCAGGAGTGCAGACATCCTGCAACAGATCCCAAGTTGTACGTGGTATTCAAATGTCCCTTTGTTAATTAGCGTAGGTGAAAACCTTGTATTTAATGATCTGAGCCTGGGACCAAATTCTATTTCACAGCAAACACAGTGTGCGGGGGCTTGTGTGTGTGTGTTGTGTTTTTGTTTTGGGGGGGTGGTTTTGGCTGCAATGCGCAGCTTGTGGGACCTTAGTTCCCCAACCAGGGACTGAACCTGGGCCCTCAGCAGAGAGAGCGTGCAGAGTCCTAACCACTGGACTGCCAGGGAATTTGGGGGGGCTTGTTTTGTTTTGTTAATTTTTAATGGGCTTTGTTTTAGTTTTAGGTTTACAGAAAATCTGTGCAGGAATTTATACTAAGTACCTTTATATTTCCTCTCCCCAACACACCCAGTTTCTTCTATTATTAACACCTTGCATTAGTGTGATACATTTGTTACAACTGATGAACTGATGCTGATACATCATTTTTAACCAAAGTCCATAGTTTACATTAAGATTCACTCTTTGGGCTTCCCTGGTGGCACAGTGTCCACCTGCCGATGCAGGGGACACGGGTTCGTGCCCCGGTCCGGGAAGATCCCACATGCCGCGGAGCGGCTGGGCCCGTGAGCCATGGCCGCTGAGCCTGTGCGTCCGGAGCATCTGCTCCACAACGGGAGAGGCTACAACAGTGAGAGGCCCGCGTACCGCAAAAAAACAAAACAAACAAACAAACAAAAAGATTCACTCTTTGTGCTGCAAGGTTCTGTGGATTTTGACAAATGCACAATGTCTTGTATCCCATGACAGTATCACACAGAAGGGTTTCATTGCCCTAAAAATGCCCTGTGCGCCATCTATTCATCCTCCCCTGCAAAATCCTTGGCAACCACTGATCTTTTTATTGTCTATAATTTTGCCTTTTCCAGCATAGTATTTGCTCGGTTTTAATATACAGTGAAACTGCCAGGAAAGCAACCACCACATTAGTTGGGAACAGACCAGGCTGTGCTTGGTTCAAAACTTTCCTAGAACCACTCACATTTTGGACCACCACGGCCATGCAGTTGTGGGTTTGAGTTGTCAGAACTCCTGATTCAGCCCACAGTTTCACAGTGGGCTGCCTTCCCGACTACAGTCGTCCATGCCTTCCTGACTACAGTGGTCCCTTGGTATCCAAGGGGGATTGGTTCCAGGACTTCCCGCAGATACCAAAATCCGCGGATGCTCAAGTCCCTTATATAAAACAATGTAGTATTTGCATATAACATACGCACATCCTCCCATATACTTTAAATCATCTCTAGATTACTTATAATACCCAATACAATGTAAATGCCACGTAAATAGTTGCCAGTGTGTGGCAAATTCATGTTTTGCTTTTTAGGACTTTCTGAAAAAAAAATTTTTTTTTCTAATATTTTCAGTCCGAGGTTGGTTGAATCCTTGGATATGGAGGACTGACTGTACTTTGTGACAATATTGTGCCCAAACATTTATGTGTTGATTTATTCTAAATTACTTTCATTTTTCTTTCTTTTACATTACAATTAAGGTATTATTTATGTTTAAAAATATGTGTGTCAATAGGTTATGTTATTTGTGAATTTCATTTTAGAAAAGAAAAGAAGCGTTATAATTACGGTTAAAAGGAACACTGGGTCCCGAATTCAACCCACTGTTATACTGCATGACAATCATGGCAGCAGCAAGCACTGAGGAGTGCCGGCCCCTCAAAAGGTACTGTGCTAGGAAAGCGACTTGCATGTATGAATCATTACATCTGCAGTTCCCCTACCAGGTGCTACACAGTGTGTAGTTTTACCCCATTTTACAGAGGGAGAAACTGAGGTTCAAGCAGAATAAGGTCCCTGAGTGGGACTGGAAACTGAATCCAAACCCATGCTTCTAACCCCCAGCATCCAGCGGTGGATTTCCTTGGCCTCCTGGAAAGACCATGTTGTGCGAGCTAATCATCCTCAGGCCTTAAGGCCCCAGGAAAGGGTGGAGGCACATGGGGCAGCACAGAGGTCAAGAGAACAGGTTACGACCTGGGTTCTGTGTCACTTACTCAAGTGTGACCCTGGACAGTCGCTCCCCCTCTCTGAGGATTAGTGGTCTCACCTGTAAAATGGGGGTAATGTCACCAAAGTGTGGTAGGTTCTGTCCCTTTCCATGTTACCAATGTGGAAACTATGGCTCATAGAGGGGAAGTGACCTACCCAGTGTGAAATGAGGGATGATGGGATTGTCCTCTAAGGACACACTCCATTGCCCCATAAGGTCCCCATGGCTCCTTCAAAGCCCAATTGAAGACTCACAGGTCACCAGGCAAAGGTCAGGGTCACCTGCCCTAGGCACCCATTCCCCAATCCAACCACCCACATGGGATTCCCACAAGGTAAAAGTATCTGAAAGCCCCCAGTGGAGAGCTGGGGGGCTGTCTGTGGAAGCAGCGGACCTCAGCTTCCCTGTGCTGGACTCCAGCTCCCAAACACAGCCCAGATCAATCCATTCCTCTCCGTCTCCCCTCCTGCTTCTACTCAAGTCTATGACACCGTCACTTCTCACACAGCCCACCCCCTGCTCCCCTCCTCCTGCTCCCCACCTAGGAGCCAAGGAGATCTTTTATGAGTGAAAAATCATATAAAGTCACCCCCTTGCTTAAACCTTCCATGGCTCCCTATTGTTCTTAAGCCAAATGCCTCTGCCCACCTCCCTCATCTCATTTCTCCCAATGTTCCCTCCACTCTCCCACCCCCCTCATGTATGTTCAGGTCCCATTGGCCTCCTCCACATACCTTTAATGCAACAGCATGATCCTCTCTTAGGATCTGTGGCCAAGCTGTTCCTCCTCCTTGGTCAGCCCAGTCACGGCCCCTTCCTTGCCTTCACTGGGTAAACTCTTCCTCCCTCCCTAACCTAAGACAGCTTTTCCTGCTATGCATGCTCATACACCACTCACTCATAGCCTAGCAATAAGCCCAGTTTGTGATGGTAGATTTATCTTCTCCCTGCTTGACTTAGGTCCACCAGGCCAAGGACACTGACTTGTTTCCCTTGTGTACTGAGAACCTAGCAGTGTCTGCCCAGAGTTGGCACTCAGGAAAACCTGCTGAATGGTAGAGTGCAGGCATGAATGGCCACCCAAAGGATACGGTTGCCCATCTCCTCCGCCATGTGGACTAAGACACCCAGGACAACTTGAAGAAGAATGTGGGGGAGGAGAGAGAATCTGGGGATGGAAGGCAGAGGAAATCCCAGGCACAGCTCAGTCTGCTGTTCTGCATGAGCCTACATGTGCCAGATGCCATGCTGTACGCTGGGGACAGTATGTATGCTGGGTTAGTGAGAGAACAAGCTCTGAGCCACAATGCCTGGGCTCAGAGCCCAACTCACTGCTCACTAGCTGTGCAAGTTTGGGCAAGTCACTAAACCTCTCTGAATCTTGGTGTCCCCAACTACCAAAGAGGAGAAGTTACTTGATTACAGAAAACCCATGCCTTAGGGCATTAGAACTTAATACGCCCTTGACACTCCAGTGGACCCAGCAGTTCTATTTGGTTACTATTGCTGAATCACAACCACTCCAATCTTCAGTGGCTTAAAACAACCATTTTTTCCTCACTATCGTGTGAATCAGGAGTTTGAAAGGATCAGCTGGACAGCTCTTGCTTGGTTGCAGTCAGATGTTGGCAGGGGCCACGCTTATCTGAAGGCTCAATGGCTGGCTGTCGGCTGGAAGCACCAACAGGTGGCTTTTCTAACATGGTGGCCCAGGGAAGGCAATGTGTCACATTCGTTACCTGCACCCCTTCCTTTATCTCAATTTCTAGCAGCCAGCTCAATGACAGTTGCCTCCTATCTTTCTAGGTCACTCTATCCAGTACCCCAATGCCAACGACCCCTCAGCCCTACTGGGAGCTCTGATCCGTTGAGCCTATCACCTTTTCCCTTGTGTCCTCATTTGTCTTCTTGCTGAGTAAAGCCACAGGGCGGCATTATTCCCATGCACTGCACACCCGAGGTGGCCCTGCCCCTCTCTGGCTAAACACCCACCAGTTGACACCCTCTGTCCCTCTGTGCTTGTTCTCCTGCAGTAGAATGTGGCTAGGGATCAACACACCACCACGTGGGCTCGTCTGACTTTACTTACAAGATGGCTGGTCTCAATGAGGTCTTTAGCTCTGCCTGACAATTACGCTAGAGTTCCCTTGTCCATTAATTCTCCTCAGGCAATTCCCTCCTCTTTTCTCCTCAAACCTCTATCACCTTCTCCTCCGTTCTCATTCTTAGCTGAGGACCCTGCTTCCTATTCCACAGGGAAAACTGTAGCAATTAGAAAATACTTCCACAAACTTCCACTACACAGCTACCTGCCTACCCTCATTGGTACCCACTTATAAATACTCTGCCTTCTCTTCTGTGACCAGGGACCAACTACCTGTGCTCCAAGACATGGTCAACCCTCCACTGTGTACAGATCCCACCATCTTTCTCCCTTCCAGCCACTCTCTTCTCCCTCTTGCATCATCATCATTTCCAATCTACTGAATCATTCTCATCAACATAAAAACATGCTAGTATTTCTGCACTTGAGTAATTTCTCTTGACCCCAGTTTGCTCTCCACCTACCACCCCATCCTCAGTCCCACAGCAAAACTCCTCAAAAATTGTCCATACCACTGCCTCCATGTCTCTCCTTCCATTACAGAAAAGGTACATAAATAGTACAAAGAATAACCAAATACCAGTCACCCAGATTTTACCACCTTTGCTGTATCATTCTCTCTCTCTCTTCCTCCTTTTCCTGAACTCTTTTACAGTAAGTTGCAGACATGATTCCCTTTACCCCTAAAAACAAGTGTGTATTTCCTAAAAGCAAGGACATTCTCTTACAATAATCAAGATCAGAAATTTTTCCACTGATACAATTACCTAATCTACAGCCTTACTCAAATTTCACCAGTTGTCCCACTAATACCTTCTACAGTTAAGTGAAGATTTTTTCCTGGTCCAGGACCTCACATCACATTCTAGTTCTTGTGTCTCTTTAGTCTCCTTAATCTAGAACTGCTCCTTAGTCTGTCTGTCTTTGATGAGCTCAACATTTCTGAAGAGTACAAGCCAGTCATTCCGCAGAAACATCCCTCAATTTGGGTTTGTCTAATGTTTCCTCATGAATCGGTTATACATTTTTGGCAGAAACACCACTGAAAGGATGCTATGATCCCCTCAGTGCATCACATGAGGCGGGACATGAGGTCAGTTTGCCCCATTACTGGCGATGCTCACTTCATCACTTGGTTGATGTGGTTGGTGTCTGCTGGGTTTCTCCACTGTAAAGTTACTATTTTACTCTTTGTAATTAATAAGTATCTTGTGAGGAGATACTCTAAGACTATGCAGATATCCTGTTTCTTGTCAAACTTTAATCCACTATTGCAGCATCCATTAATGATTCTCTCCTGAAACAATTATTACTAGGGTGGCTGCCAAATGGTAAATTTCTAATTCCTCTTTTTCTGTATTTATTAGTTGTCCTTTTACTGTTGAGAGCTTTCCTTTCCCCTTATGTGTGTATGTATGTATTTATATCTTAATCTTTATATACTCTCTCTTAATCCCACTCCGATCAGGCTTTTGCTCCCACCATTCTACCTAAACTCTTTCCTGTCAAAGTAACAATGCCCTCCACTTGGCTGAATCAGTTCTTGGTCCTCATCTTCCCTTACCTCTCAGCAGCACTTGACATAGATCAGCAATTCTCCCCCCTTGAAATGTTTTCCTTACTTGGTTCCCAGGACACTTCCTTGTCTCTTAACGTTGGAGGCCGGGGTCTCAGTCCTTTGTCCTGCCCTCTTCTTTGTCTATGCTCACTCTATTGGAGATCGCACCCAGACTCATGGCTTTAGAAACCATTTCCACAGTGATGACTCCTGTATCAATCTACTCTGCCATAACAAGATACCACAGACTGGGTGGCTTAAAAACAGAAATGTATTTTTTATTTCTCACAGTTCTGGAGGTTGAAAGTCCAAGATATAGGTGCCAGCAGGGTTGGTTTCTGGTGAGAATTCTCTTCCTGGTTTGCCACCTTCTTCGTGTATCCTCACATGACCTTTCTTCTGTACAAACACACACACATACACACAGGGAAAAAGGAAGAGATGGGGGCACTCAGATGTCTCTTCCTCTTCTTATAAGGATTATCGGATTAAGGCCCCACCCTTGTGACCTCATTTAATCTTAATTACCTCCTTATAGGCCCTATCTCCAAACACAGTCATATTGGGGGGTTAGAGTTTCAACATATAAATTTTGGGGAGACACAATTCAGTCCGTAACAGCTCCCAAAATTACAACTCCAGCTTGGGCTCAGATTCATACACGCAACTTCTAACTAGGCATCTCCACTTGGAAGTCTGATAGGTGCCTCAAATTTAACAAGTTCCAAATGGAACCGGTGATTCTCCCCTCCTTTCCCCCGAAACAAAGTTCTCCTATAGCCTTCCGCATCTCAGTGAACGGCAAATTCCTTCTCTCATTCTTCTGCGCAACAACCTTGGAGTCATCCTCAATTCCTTTCTTTCTCAAACACTCCATACTCAATCTGTCCCTTTGGCTTTACTTTCAAAATAACCCCAAAGTCTAACCTTGGTTCAAACCATCACCGTCTTTTGTCTGGATTGTGGCGGTAGCCTCTTACCTGGTCTCCCTGCTTCAGCCCTCATTTATATTCCATTTATTCTACACCCAGCAGTTACAGAGATCCTGTAAAAATGCAAAGCAGGTCCTGTCCTCTTTCTGGTCAAAACCCTCCAATACGGCCCACCTCACTCATAGCAGAAGCCAAAGTCCTTACAATGACCCACAAACTGTACATGTACTAGTCCCAGGGGAATCTCCCTGATGTCATATTCAGCTCAGCTACCCTATCTACTGGCTGTTCCTTAACCCCACCAGGCATGAGTCCACTTTACGGTCTTTGCCCACCCTCTACTAGGAACAATCTTCTCCCATATACCCTCATGACTCCCTGCCTCACCTCTTCCAGGTGTTTCTTCAAGAATCACCTTCCCAGCAAGGCTTTCATTGACCACCTATTTGAATTTGCACCACAGCATCCCCTTCTCCCTTCCCTGCTTCATCTTCCTCCATAGCGCTCATCACCATCTGACAGAGCATAACATCTCTCCACATGTCAGATGTGACACCATCTGACACATCTCTCCACAAAACGTGAGACCTGTGAGAAAAGGGACTGTTTTGTTCACAGTTGCACCCCCAATAATAATCACTCACATGGATTGTACCCTTGCTCTATGTCAGCATTTTTTTTTTTTTTTTGCGGTACGCAGGTCTCCCACTGCTGCAGCCTCCCCCGCCGCAGAGCACAGGCTCCGGACACACAGGCTCAGCGGCCATGGCTCACGGGCCCAGCCGCTCTGTGGCATGTGGGATCCCCCCCGGCCCGGGGCACGAACCCGCGTCCCCTGCACCGGCAGGTGGACTCCCAACCACTGCGCCACCAGGGAAGCCCCCAGCATATTTTTAAGGGCTTTACCGTATCACTTATTTAATCCTAACAAGGACCCTATGAGATGGGTGTACCATAATAATAATGTTACATAACAAACCACCCCAAATGTCTGTGCCTTACAGCAGCAAATATTGATTTCTCCCTCTCCCTCTCCCAAACGATTTGGGGTTTGGCTGATCTTGCCTGGGTTCTGCTGGGTTTGGCTACTCCATGTGTCTCTCATTCTTCTGGACCAGCCTGCTTGATGTTGTGGATTTGGATGGAAGCTACTGCTTCCCTAAATTGATACAGAGCACTCTCTTCCTACCTCTTTAGCTTCCTGACATTCAAAAGAGATAGAGTTCATGAAAAAAAATACAATTTAAAATTTAATGCAGGGAATTCCCTGGCAGTCCAGTGGTTTGGACTCTGTGCTCTCACTGCCAGGGGCCTAGGTTCGATCCCTGGTTGGGGAACTAAGATCCTGCAAGCCATGTGGTGCAGCTGGCCAAAAAAATAATAATACAAGCTAAACACTAAACTACAAAACTATTTTTATCCCAGACTTTGCTATGGCAACTTTGATGGGAACTCTGTTTCAAAAGATGGAATGCACTAACGACAGCCCCATCCTTAAGGCAGAGGTGGAAATTCCAAGGGGGCAATTGAAAACATGAGAGATCTCTTAAGGCCTCGGCTGAACTTGCACACTGTCACTTTCATCCACATTCCACTGGCCAAAGCAAATCACATGGCTGTATCTAATATCAACAGAGTAGGGAGTATCAATCAGTCCTGACTGCAGGAGAGACTGAGTCATTGAATAGTAATCTAATTTGCTGCAAGATAGGTCATGCTGCACCCCAATGTTCACAGTGGCACTATTTACAATAGCCAAGAAATGGAAGCAGCCTAACACTTAGGCTGCTTACATTTCTTGGCTATTGTAAATAGTATGTATGTGTGTGTGTGTATACATACACACACACACACACAAAATGGAATATTACTCCGCCATAAAAGAATGAAATATTGCCATTTGAAGCAACATGAATGGACCTAGAGATTATCATACTAACTGAAGTAAGTCAGAGAAAGATAAATATTATATGATATCACTTATATGTGGAAACTAAAAAATAAAACATATGAACTTATTTACAAAACAGAAACTGATCCACAGACATAGAAAATAAACTTATGGTTATCAAAGGAGAAGTGGGGAGGGATAAATTAGGAGTATGGGATTAACAGATGCACACTACCATATATAAAATAAATAAACAACAGGGATTTACTGTATAGCACAGGGAACTATATTCTGTATCATATCCTCTCCCCTTTCTTCTTTCTCTTTCTTTTTCTCTCTCTCCCTCTCTGTTTTTCTTAACAGGTAAGGAAACTAAGGCTCAGAGAGGTCAAATACAATAACTTCTCCAAGCTTATACTGCTAGTAAATGACAGAGCTGGAATCCAACCAAGTTGGAGTCAACTTTACACATGCCATATACACAAGGCCAAGAGGTTTGGACTTTCTCTGAAGGTGATGCAATGCCACTGAAAACTCTTGAGCAAGAAAGGTACATGGTGGTTAATAAACTTTCCTCCAGTAGCAGTGTGCTGAGCACGTGGGAGGGGGAGAAAGGAGGGGGCCCCTACAGTAGTCACAAAACTTCAGGCCAGAATTGAAAAGGGGCTGGGCTGGGGTAGTGTCAAAAAGAAAAAAACAAAAAAAAACAGTAAATGTAAAAATCAAATAGACAGAAGTGAGAGACAAGTTGAAGAACATTTTAAAAATGCTTTTTTCTTTGTTCAGTGTTGAAATAAAAATTCATGTGTGTTGCAAAAAGAAAAAATCAAACAAAAAATTCACACAGGGGAGACAGAAGTGTTTAAAGTTCTCTTCTCTTCCTGTCTCCTGAGATAAGCTCCATTAAGAGTTTGTGGGGCCTTCACTGGTGGTCCAGTGGCTAAGACTCCATACTCCTGGGTTCGATCCCTGGTCAGGGAACTAGATTCCCATATGCCACAACTAAGAGTTCACGTGTCGCAACTAAAGATCCCACGCGCCACAACTAAGACCTGATGCAGCCAAATAAATAAATATTAAAAAAAAAAAGTTTGTGGTAAATCCTTCCTGAACTTTGTCTAAAACTATATAATACATTTACATATACCCATTTTTAAGTGTGTTTTTAAAATGTGTTCTCACCAAACTTTTGTTTTGTCTCTTGCTTTTTCTCACATAATAGTATGGCAAGGCCAGCTTTCCATGTCCAGAAATTAAATGATCCTCATCACTTTTAACAGCTTTGCCACTTACTAGCTGTGTGAGTTTGAACACATGGTTTAACCTCTCTGAAACTTGGTGTGCTTAATTTGTAGATGGGGATAAACATGTAACTGTCACATAGGGCTATTGTGAGGATTAAATGAGTTAACACACGTAAAGCATCTTGTATAGTGTCTGACACATACTAAGTGCTCTCCCTGTTAATAGCACCATGTTTAGCTGTACCATAACTTACTTAACCAGTTCTGTACCCATGGTCACTTAGTGTGCTATGTTGTTTACAAAGATGGCCACAATGACCCCCCCACCCCCACACGACTCTGCAATATGACTTTGATGTTTTTTCCATCAAGAGATGGAGTCTATTTCTAGTCTCCTTGAATCTGAGCTGGTCATGTGACAGGCTTTGATCAATAAAAGGCAGTGAAAGTGATGCTACAGCTCTTCTGAGCCTAGGCCTCAAGAGGCCTTGCTGCTTTTGTTCTTTTCCTTTCAGACGCCATCATGAGGAAGCCTGAGCTAGCTTGCTGAAGAAGCCACAGGGAGAAGAACCTAGGCACTCAAGCCAGCAGGCCCAGCCACCTGCCAGACCTGTGAATGAGGCCATATAGGACCAGTGAGCTTGCCGACCTGCTAACTGACTGCAGATACAGAAGTAAGCCTGGGCAAGACCATGTACAGCAGAAAAGAGCTGTGTCTCAGCTGAGACATGTCCAAGTTGCCAATCCACACAAAATAACCAAAAATTTATTGTCGTGTTAAACCACTCTGTTTTGGGGTGATTTGTTGAGCACCAATAGAAAGCTGATATGCTGAGGCTCTTCTTACACAGTGCCTATGGCCCTGGTTGGAATGCAAGCTCCATCTCTTGTATGTGACCTTGGGCATGTCCTGTAATCTGACCGAACCTCAGTTTCCTGGTCTGTACAGTGGGATACTTTTAGTTTCTACCTCATCCGGCTGACGTGAGGATTAAATGAGATGATGAACATTCAATGTGTGGCACAGGACAAGTACTGTGAACATCTTAACTGTGGTTGTGGCTGTTGTTATTGTTGTTTGAAGGAAGTCTAGCCTGAGAGTTGTGCTATGGGGGTCAGGAAGTTAGTATTAAAGATAACTGAGCTGGTCTTTGGAGGCTCCATAACTAGTGAACACTGGAGACTGATAGCTTTTTGGAACCAGAGACCTATACCAGGCTAGCCTGAGAAATGGCAGGGGCTGGGTCTCAACTGTGTCCTACAAAGTGCAAAGGGTTGTATGTCTGTGCCTGGGTGAGCCCTCTGAATGATGGCAGGGATGGAGGATGGAATTGGGTAGAAGAATGAAGAACTGAGGCTGTAGGAGGGACCGAGATCATAGTAAAGATCATTCATTCTTTTCAGATGAAATTCCAGACTCCTAATCATGGCCTGAATGCCTTGGCCACCTCTCCCACCATATTTCCTACCCTTCTTCCCTTCACTCACAGTGCTTCAGCCACCCTGGCCTCCTTCCTCAAACTTAGCAAGCTCTTTCCTGCCTCAGGACCTTTGTTCTTACTGTTTTTTCTCAGAGGGACCTTCTGAACCACTCAAGCTAAAGTTCTCCCCTCTTTCATTCTTTTTCACAGCTACTTATATTTTTCCTTCACAGTACTTATTCATTTTTTTACCTGTGCATTATTTATCACTTTAGAAGGTGAATTTCATGAGAAACTGGTATCTGTCTTGCTCATGCCACATCCCCAGCGTCTAGCACACTGTCTGGCTCATGGCCAGTGATCAACAGCTGTGAATTGAATAAGTGTGAATAAAGATAAGGGAAAAGGAGCCATAAGAGCTGAAAAGACATTATCCAAAAGCTAAGTGAAGGCCTCATTTCCTGGAAGACGCCCTCACAGAAACCTTGGAATCACCTTGTCTAACCTTCTCAGTCCACAAGTGGGGAAACCAAGACCCATAATGGAGAAATAACCAGCCTGTGGGCACCCAGAGAGCCATTTCTGTGGACTCTCAGCCCATTGGGGTCAAATGCCACAGACCTGACAGATGAGGCTCAGAAAAGGTCATGGCCACCTCCCTGAGACCATCACTATATGTCTGTAGCTGCCACCACATCATCCCACAGGGGAGGAGATTGTCTCTTTGGGAGCAGAGGTGCCAGTCAGCTGGTGAACTGTGAAAGGAGGGCTGGAGAGAGTGGGGAGGCCCATCCTGGGTAGCAGCTATTCTGAGGCAGCTCAGGGATAAAAGCAGGTACCAAAATAACCCAACCTTCTAACACTTGTACCAGACCTCACACGTCTGCCCTACCAGAGGTGAGGCTAACACTTGAATTCCTCTCAGTAACACACACACACACACAAGCTTTTAGCAGGGCCTGCAGGGAACAGGGTGATCATCAGACTCAGCCCTGTCCACTGGGGGCTTACAGTCTGATGGAACAGGCAGGCTAGGGACCAGTCAGGTTGCTGAGGGATGGTGCCTAGGTCTGAGGGAACTAAAGGTAGGGAAGATCCCGAGAGAAAAGGATTAGCCCGATGGACATACAGAAGTTAGCCAGTCCAGGAGGTGACAGTAACAGATGTAACTGCCAGTGCAAAGAGAGGGAGGCTGACAAGTTCCAAGAATAGTCTGCAGTTTTAGTGGGTGGGAGCATCATGAAATTGAAATGAGAGGGGCAGAAGAGGCGGCTTGGGGGCGAAGGGAGTGTCCAAATTATGCAGGAACTTGGATGTCAAGAGAAGAGCTTGGGCTATCTTTGGTGCACAAAGGAAAGACTTGGGAGGCTTTAACCAAGAGGACGTCATGATCAGTTTTGCAAGACAGAAACTTCCCTATAGCTTGCCCTGGAGCCGTTGCCCAGGCAAGCGGGGTGGAGGGAGGCAGATCGAAGGGAGAAAACAGTTTATTCTGGATGGGCAGCTCTGCAAAGGGCTCCTGTAAAAGGCGTGAATTGGGTCTCAGTCTCTAGAGGGCTAGTACCGTCACTTCCTCGACTGCTGCGCCACACCACTCCCGGGGGCCAACTTTCGTTCACTTGTTCCGGAACTCGAAGTTTGAGCAGAAAAAAACGTGCTGCTGGAACCCCAAGCCTAGACGAGGGGCCTGAGCAGCAGACTTCAACTCCCAAAACGCTTCGCTCTCCAGCTCTGAAGGTCGCGCATGCTTCTTTCCAAATAAGGCGGGCCGGCTTGCCGACTGGTAGAACTCGCCAGCTGGGTGAAGTGCGGGAAACCTAGGGACCGCCATCTTACCTTGGGTCAAACCAATTATACACTCAGTGGGAGGTTCGTGTTCTCGCTCTCGTAAGTTCGTACAGGTACTGAAATAAAACGCGCTTAATTACTGCAAGTCTCCTTATCATGCTTTACGTTGAGAACTTGTTCCATTTTGCGCCCCAGTCCGGAACTGAACTCCTAGGGATACAATGACACATCCCAGCATGGCACCGCACTCTGCGAGATTCCGCTGGGGGAGGAGTCGGAAGCGGTCCCGCCCCGCCTCCCGGTCGGAGAGGGGTTTCCGCTTCCGGCAGCGGCGGCTGCAGCCTCGCTCTGGTCCCTGCGGCTGGCGGCCGAGCCGTGTGTCTCCTGCTCCGCCGCCGCCATATTGTCTGTGTGAAGAGTGGGGAGAGCGGCCTCCGCCGCTGCAGTTTCCACCACAGGTACCGTGGGAGCCATCAGGCGAGGTCGTTGGGGGGTGCGGGTGGGCCCAGGATGGGGCAGCGGGGCGCGGCCGCCTCTAACGCTTCCAGCAGACTCCCGAGCGGCCCTTCGCCTTCCCCTGCCCCCCCCCCCACACTAGCCGAGGCTCCTGCAGCCCATCGGGGAGGCCCTGGGCTACCCCCCAGGGCGGGGAGTGAGGCTTGGGGGCAGAGGCTGATAGGAGGGTGGGAACTGGCTCTCGAGAGTCCATCTTGTTGCGGGGGAGAGGGCTGGGCTGGGGCGGGGACTAGGGGGCAAGTTGGAGGAGGGGGTCGGCTGAGGGGGAAGCGAGCTGGAGGGGTGGGGCCGCCGGGGGGGATGCCTGGGGGAGGGTGCCTAGGGGAGTGGTGCCCGCAGTGTAGGCTGGGGTGGACCCTCCCGCGGAGCAGAGCAGCTGTAGTGGGGGCCTTCTAAGGTCCCTCTAGGCGAAATTGGGCTTCCCACCTGCACACTGGGGTGCAAGGTGAAGGGGACCCGGGGCGAGGTCGCTGAGGATAAAGGGGAAGGGACCATGAAGTGGGGCAGAACGGGTGGAGTTGGAGTTAAGGGTTAGTTGGGAGCCTGGATGGAAGAGGAGAGGTATGTAGAATGAAAGGTTGGCTAAGAGTGTGCATGTTAGTTTGTGACCTTTGAAGAGTAGGACTTTTGTTTTTGTTTTTCGGTTGTTTTTTATATTTTTGCAGCGTTGGAACATTTCTAACCTCGGCAGGTGATGGGTGGAGCTTATGTAGTTTGTTTTTGGGAAGGAAGGGTCAGGAGAAGTTGCTTCTTGGCTGTTGCTATTGTGGGAAGGAAAGAGTTCTGGAAAGGAGGTTCCAAATTAATTGAGGAAGACCTGATTACCTTTCAGCTGCTAAATTCTATTGAGAAGTGGGTGTGAGGAGAGGAAATGAAAAGAAAGCTAGAAAGGGAAGATTTTTCTAAGAGTTGGAAGACCCCATTCCATCTAAGAAGTGGCAGTAAATATCTGGATTATCAAATATAAGTGCCACTGTTATTTAGCTGTGTGACCTAACTTGTGTAAACCTCAGTTTTCCTATCTGTAAAATGGGGGTGATAATATTTCCTAGATGGTAAATTTATGGTGAGGAGTAAATAAGATAATTTGTGTCAAGTGCTTACCACAGTGCCTGGTAGGTAGTAAGTGCTCCATAGACCTTACCTGTCACTTTTATTAAAGGGACTAGCTGGTATATATGGGGTTCCTTCAGTCTAGGTAAAGTTTATGGTCAATAATCAGACAATAGGCAAGGCTTCAGAAAATTATATTTGTAGTTGTTGAGGTGTTTTTCTTTTGTTGTTAAGTCACTTGACTTAACTGGCTTGGTGGACCTTGAGCTGAAAGACCAGGACCAATACTAGTTCTGCCTCGTGTCGTTTTTAAAAGTTCACCAGCAGTTTTCCCGGGTAGTTGTATCCTACTGTGACTTTGAAATACTTGCCTTTCATTTGCTATTGGGGGAGGGTGTATGACTTGAAGAAAGAATGAAAATATTTGAAGTTTGCTTAGATTGGTTTATCAGCTGATTACAAAATTAGGTCACCCTGGGGTAACTTTTGTTTAAATGCAAAAACCAAACATGCCTAGTTGTATCCTGTTATATGGAATACAGTAGAGAAGAGGAGCACACATTTAAGAGGGAGCAATAGGTTAGTTTCTACCTAATGGGTTAATTGCCTAGCTGTTTGGGGATGAAACAAGTAGCTTCTTTTTTACAGTGTATTTTTGGTTCTATTGCTTAGCCACACTCTTCCAGGGTGAGAGTCCTTGATTTTACCATTGTCTCTGTCTCTGAACATATAGCTTTACTTCACATACTCTTTTGGAGAAAGGAGAAGTTTTCTTTGGTAACTAAGTTTAAAGCTTGACATAGGATTTGGGTTTGTAGTAGGCAGAATGACCACCACCACCACCCCCAAGATGTCCAAACTCTAATTCCCAGAATCTGTAAATATGTTACTTGGTAAAAGGGACTTTGCAGATGTAGTTAAATATCTTAAAATAGGAAGATCATCCTGGATTTAGTGGGTAGGCCCAATCTAATCACATGAGCCCTTAAAAGCAGAGAGCTTTCTCCAGCTGGGAGTCGAGAGAGATGGGGCAGAAGGGGAAATCAGAATCGAATCATGAGAGGGACTCCATTTGCTGTTGCTAGAGGGGGCCGCATGGAAAGCATGAGAAGGAATGCGGGGAGCCTCTAGTAGCAAAGACCAGCCCCGGCTGACAGCCAGCAAGGAAATGGAGACCTCAGTCCTACAACCACGAGGAACTGAATTTGGCCAACAACCTGAATGAGCTTGAAAGTGGATTCTTCCCCAGTTTCCAGCAAGGATAACACCTTGATTTTGGCCTTGTGAGACCCTAAGCAGAAGACCTAGCCAAGCCCACCCAACTTGTGAACTACAGAAACTGTGAGACAATAAATTTCTATTGTTTTAAAGCCACTACGTTTGTGGTTTTGTTATGGCAGCAGTAGAACACTAGTGTAGATTTTGGTACCAAGAGTGGGGTACTATTACCTAAAAATGTGAAAGCGGCAGTAGAAGAGGCCAGCAAATTTTTGAGGAGCATAATAGAAAAGACCTAGACCAGATCATTAGTGGGAGTAGTGAGGGCTGAGGTGGAAGTGAGGTGTGCGTTGGAAACTGGAGGAAAGAGGATCTTTGTTACATAGTGGCAAATAAGCTTAGAATTGTGACCTGTGGTCAGGTGGAAAAGAATACTTACAAGTGATGAACTTGGATATTTAGCTGAGATTTCCAAGCAAAGTATTGAAGGTACAGCTTGGTTTATTTGTGGGGTGTGAGTCTCAGTGAGCCCATATGAAGCCCACTAGGTTCTTGAGCGTTTTATACTAGCAAAAACAGTGCCAGCTTGGATTGAAAAACACAAAGTAGTAAATTAAAGAGAGCTCTCAACCCCCCCCAACCCCCACCCCCAGTTTTACTGGTAGGAAGCAGGCTGGTAAAAAAAAAACTACTTAGTTGTTAGTTGTGAATGTGCTCCTTTTCATTAAAAAAGAAGGACTCAGGGTGGAACCAAGAGCCCAAAGAGGTGGAGTCGAAGGCTGCAGAAGAGTTTACCCTGGCTTTGAAATGGAATGGAGTTTGCCCACATTTTGAAACTGCTTTGGACCCCCGATGGATCTGCTTTTTCTTATATTTTCCCTGCTTTCTTTTATATTTTCCCTGTTAGAACTAGAATGTCTATAAGTTGCCTTATGCCGGTCTCACCGTTGTATGTTGGGAACAGATAACTTTTTTTTTTTTTTGCGGTACGCGGCCCGGGC